>NW_026712219.1:9441528-10041528 GCF_030504385.1 Musca domestica | reverse complement strand
TGTCAACATTATCAAAAAAAAATAATTTTCTGCACAAAAAGAAGAAGGATAATTCAATTTTTTGCTCCAACTTTGCAAATCCTAATTTTTGCGTCAGTTCTAGGTCAGGTTGGAAAATGGACAATATCGGTACACTCCATCAAGTACCTCCCCCACTAAGGGTAAAAATTTTGAGTAATTACAACTCTCATAAAGTGTGATGTAAATGTACGATTGTCTTCAAAATTCACACATCCCAATAATTTTATTAACCCAAGGTCTGGTGTTAAGTTGGAATACGTCTGTTCACTCCTTATGGTACCTCCCCCACAAAAGGTTGAAATTCTCAAAAAAATAGTTTTTCTGCACAGAAAGAGAAGCAATAATCCGATTTGGTCCCAACTTTGCAAATCCTAATATTTGCCTCGGTTCTCCATCAGGTCCAAAAATCTACGATATCGGTCCACTACATCGAATACCTCCCCCAACAAGGGGTCAAAATTTTGAATAATTACAACTCTTATAAAATGGGATGTAAGAGTCCGAGCATTAGGTTCTCTTTATACACTGCTGTAAAGATTAAATATATCGGTCCTCTCCTTCTGGTACCTTCCCCACAAAGGCTCAAAATTTTGAATATCCATGAAGCTCATAAGAAGCGATTTCATTTCAGACATGGTACATCTCAATATTTCAATCAACACAAGATCTGCAATAAAGATAGAGAGATCGGACCACTTCTTTTGCTACCTGATCCACATATGGTTCAAGATTTTGAAAAGCAAAACGCTCTAAGAAAGCGTAATAAGCGTCCCAATCACTTTAAATTTCACACATACAAACATTTTTGTTGATACAAGATCTGTTGTGAAGTTGATATATATCTGCGAGCCCCTTCTGGTACCTCACCCACAAAGGGTCACAATTTTTTTTTGCAAACTGCTGGACAATGAATGTTTTCTCATGGAGAAAATCAAATTCGGCAGTTCACCACTTTCGGCTAAGCAAAGCAACTCATTAGCTCTTTGGAGTCTATTGCGGTGCCTATCAGTTGCGGTGTATGTTCTTGCACTTTTTGGAATTTCAATGGCTTTACCCCGAACTCATTTTTCAATATTTGCCGAATGGAATATTGCGATATGTTCAGCTCACGAGTCATTTTTCGGCCACTGGGTCAGATAAGGCTGGGTTTTTTGAAAATCGTACTAGAACGGAACGAAAAGTATTAAAAGCTACTAAAAATGGTACCCTTTGTATGTGGGGAAGCAGTAGAGCTAGAACTATGAAGAATGAGAGTCACTGATGGAATGTATTAAAGATGTACCAAAGGGTTCTTGGAAATTCGCACTATGCGAAAAAGTACTAAAATGAACTACATTTTGGTACCATCTCGTATCAGTTGAACGGTTATTTTTCAGCGGTATTAAGAGTATATAATGGGTTCTGCCTCCGGCTGAACAATAGTCTGTATAGGTCCACGTTTTACTATAGCCTCCATATAACAGTACCTTCCGAAATTCGGTATTTCAATGATTTAGACCACATTTTCTTTGGCATTTGTTTCAAAACCCGTGTCAGAACATTGTCCATGTTGGTCCAAGATTTCTATATAACGGTATCCACCGATATTAGGTATTCGTAATAGATAGTAATCCTTGTAGTAGTTCTCGTTTTGGGATTTTCGAAATTAAGTGGACTGCATTTAAATTCAGATATATTTTTTAAAATATTTTTTACCTAGTGGTTGAGGGTATTGAAATCTTTGGGAATTTTCCAAAATTGCGATTTATTACCACACGTTTAAAAATTTTATGTAATTCTTGGGGTACCTTAATTTTAATAATCTTAAAATGGGATACTCAATATTTTTCACATATTGATTTCGATTCTGAAAATCAATCGAATTCTGAATCACTGTTCAGCATAATTTGTATTTATTAAAACTATCATAAATTCAACAAACGATTATGGGAATATGCTTCTTCCTAGAATCCGTGTATTCTAACGGATTAGGAATCGAGCACTCACCTTTTTGTAATTAATTAAAGGTCATGAGCCTCAAATATATCAAATAATCCCCATAAATGTATTAAACGTAATTACAAGTTTGAAAACTACAAGTTTTGGAAACTTTTCTCATTATTCTCCACAAAGCGAACCTCTTTTTTCTGATAATAATTCAAACAGGAAATCAAAATTTGTTAAGATTTTTCATTGAATATTAAGCCAAGCCATGTCATGCCTAGATGGTCAGACTTGATTTCAATCAAAGCTTAAGAACTTTTAGAAATTCTTCATCCGCACACACACACACACTCAGTCACTCACGCACTTGACGTAATTAATCCCCAAATGCATCCAAGCACGTCTCAGAACTCAGATAAGACTCTCTACAAAAAAATGCCGACAAGCGGTGCAATGACCCACAAATTGATTTTAATGCCGTTCGAAGCCGTTTAGAAAGCTTAAAGTGAAATATGAAAAATAATTATGGAAAATTTGAAAAACCCAAAAAATTGATAAACTTAACTCATTTGTTATTGGTCGCTTAAAAGCATTTTGGTTAGAACAAGTTAAAAGGTATTTAGGGTTAAACCTATTCTCCCTGGTATGAGAGAAACTAATGTGGCAATTAAGTTGAATAATTCGGTGTTTAGAGAATTTAACATTCTTGATTTGATTTTAATATTGGATTTTGGTAGTGACTAACCTGTGTATTAGGGTTTCTTTTGTTCTCAAGCACATACCTGCATTAGTTGGAGATGGCTGATGAAATAAGTCATTAGTTCGAAGAGAAAATTTAAAGGGTAGCCTATACTATCCCCCAAAATATTAATCAATATCAAAATCAACATTTGGCGCTGAATAAATATTTAAAATCACTGCAGGTAAGTTCTTAAATCGCCATAGGCTTAATTTCATTAAGACCTCCCATTTATCGCAGCTTAACTCACAAGAATACTTAAAAACGTGTGTGCTGCGCATGACAGTATTGAGACATCAGAACTAAGACAGTCTAAGGGTTTGGTTCAGTTATGGGATTCTGTTTGAAATCCCATGGACGAGAAATACCCTCACAAAATAAATTTTACGTACATTTTGGCATTCATTTATGTTTCGTGAAAATTTTCAATTCTGAATCCTAAATATTGAAATTTGGAGAAAATTTCCCTTTTAAACTCTTTCTGACTAAAACATAGTTTTATGTAAAAACCATCAAAATACCGAATATTGAGAGGTACCGTTATATGGGAGCTATACCAAATCGTGGACCCATACATGTAATGTTTTGCCACCGGAGCTGGAACCCATTATGACCAACAAATACTAATTTTTAGACAAATCCGTGAAAAAATGTGGCAAAAATAATCAAAATACCGAATATCGGGAGGTACCTTTATATGGGGGCTATACCAAAACGTGGACCTATACATGCAATGTTCGTTATGACCTACAAATACCAATTTTCAGACAAAACCGTGAAAAAAATGTGGCGTAAATCATCAAAATACCCAATATCGGGAGGTACCGTTATATGGGGACTATACCAGAACGTGGACCGATATATCTCATTTTCAATACCAACCATCCTAGACACAATGCAAATAGCTCTGCTAAATTTTGACGCTCTACGTCAAATAATGTGATTTTAACAGACAGACAGACGGACATCGACTTAAATCGACGGACATCGTTAAATCGAATGACAAATTTCCAAGGTGGAGAGTATAATAAAAATTAAGGAATTTTTGCCGAGAGATGTTCAAACTCTTCCAATGTTTGATTAGTTAATTATACTTTGACTTCTATTATGGTTTTCTTAAATTGTTAACCGTCTATGGAGTGGGCTCGGAAGGAATGGGTCAATATTTTCTATTTCGTATCGGACCTAACGAAATTTGATACAAATATTGCGAGTGCCACATTTAGAGTGGGGTACCAGATATAGTCATCCGAAGAATTTCATTTTCATACTTCATCGAATACAGATAAAAATATTGGTATGGGCAAAATTACAAAAAAATCGATAATTTGTATCCAATTTTATGCGAAATCATAAATTCCATATTTATCTCAGGTTTCGAGTTGAGATGAATATTTGGGTATAACAAGTTGTAAAGAATCGCAGATTTGTTTCGCAAGTTATGACAGATAAAAGTATGTATTGACAGTTCTTACCCTTTACGGGTGAGGTACCAGATATATATATATATATATATATATATATATATATATATATATATATATATATATATATATATATATATATATATATATATATATATATATATATATCTGGTACCTCTTCACAGATATATATTATCATCACAACAGATCTTGTGTTAACAAAAATGTTTGTATTGCGTTGATAGAAATATTGAACTGTGCCAAGTCTGAATTGAATCTGAGGTTGATTTAGCATTTTATGACCTTCGTGGATGTTCAAAATTTTGACCCTTTGTGGGGGAGGTACCAGAAGGAGTGGACCGATATATTCCATCTTGACACCAGACTTTGGGTTAATAGGAATATAGTGTTGTGTGTAATGTGACTTTTACATCATAGTTTATAAGTGTTATAATTATTCAAAATGTTTACCCTTTGTGGGGAATGTACGTGATGGAGTGTACCGATATTGTCCATTTTCGCACCTGACCTACCATTAAATCAAATATTGGGATTGTCAAAGTTGGAGCAAAGTTGGACTATCGTTTCTTTTTCTGTGCAGTAAAATATTTTTCTTAAAAATGTCGACCTTTTTTGGGGTGGGAGGTAGGTATAAGAGGGTGTGGAACAATGTTGCCCATTTTCGAAATCGATCTAAGCTTGATAATAATATTACGATGCACCAAGTTTGTACCAAATCGGATACTCCCTTCGAGAGTTATCGTGCGCACCAGCTATATATATATATATATATACATATATATATATATATATATATATATATTATATATATATATATATATATATATATATATATATATATATATATATTTATATTGGTATATATATATATATATATATATATATATATATATATATATATATATATATATATATATATATATATATATATATATATATATATATATATATATATATATATATATATATATTTCCGGTTCACCCAAAGCCAAACTGTACCAATTTTGTACATTTTAGTACACATAAGTACAAAATTTCCAAAACTACATGCATATTCCAATTCTACAATACGACAGTGATCTTATTTCCAAATTTCAGGATACCAGCTTTATTGGTACACCCATCCCCAAGTTGTACCATTTAGTACAACTAACTGTATCATACAGTCCTGTAGAAGTCTTATTTTAAAAGTCCACCTCTGAATTTCAATTGTATCCAATTTACCAAGTTAATTGTACCACATAAGTATTTCCAAAATTTTTAACATATTCCAATCTTACAATACAACAGTTATCTTATTTCCAATTTTCAGAATTCCAATTCTCTCAGTTCTGCCAAAATTTAATTTATACCAAAAATAGTACCATTTTGTACACAAAAGTACGAATTTCCTAAAATATCTACATACCTCAGTTCTACAATGCAATAGTAATCTTATTTCCTAATTTCAGCATTACAGCTCTATTGATTCACCCAAATCGAAATTGTACCAAATTTTGTACCATTTAGTATTTTTAATGGGCATGAGTACATGTTTGGAAAACTTCCTCCATATCACAATCATAAACTCCGGCAAATTTCACGATTCCAGCTCCATCCGTTTCTCCAAATTCAAATTGTACTAAATTTAGTACAGTTTAGTACTTGTCATATACATGAGTACAAACTTCTAAAAATATCTCCTTACATCGCCTCTCCTTGATTCCCAGTCTCCATTTCAAGTTTTTAGCTCACACGAAATGTTAGCAAATACAGATCATTTTAGTATTTTTCGTACACTTATTGTGCGAATTTCCAAAAAATCTAAATCACAAATTCCATCAGTGACCCTCATTCTAATTTTAAGAGTTCTAGCTCTACTACTTCCTCAAATACAAAGGGTACGATATTTAGTACTTTTTAATACTTTTCGTACCGTTCTAATACGACTTTCCAAAAAGCCAGCCTTATCTGACACAGAGGACCAGAATAACCCTCACCCAAAATTTCCCAAGATTCTTACTTCAGCGGTTTCATCTGGGCGTTGATGAATCAGTCAGTCAGTAAATTACTTTACGATCTTCGTATTTTAGACACATTGCCTATCAGCTTGATTTAAAATTTCGCATTTTAAGGATATTAGACACATTTTTCAAACATGGGACTTGTTCCAAATATGGTATTTGAAACTCGTAATTGATAACAGGCCCTGTATCAGAAAATTGTCTATATAGGATGATGATTTGCATGTCAAAAGGTTGATGTATTGAACATGTACTTCCTTCACGAATGAGGCATATAAAGACCTCAGGAACTTAATTCGACTCACATCGCAAAAGTTTGACACACTGATTACTGGACTACGCATACCACTATTCGTCGGTAAATAAGTAATAAAATTTTGCCATTAATTTCTCATAATCAAATTATGTTTTTCAAAAGTATATTCCGATTTTTTTCATGTTCTTTTCGCTTAATTGTTCTTTCAGCGCACTCAAGGTCACAATGAATCGTCATCGTTGTGAAGTACATTAACATTTCCATGGATCTGTATGCTAATGCGTAAAAATACACTCACACACAAAGTTCTTCTAACAAACAAAGGGATCACAAAACGTTCTGATGGACAAATGAGTGAATGAATGAATGATGGGTCAATATTTTTTTTCGCTGCAGACCATGCTGACCCTAGCCATTGTGTCCAAAGATGATGGTTGTTCGATGTCTGCCATAGTCATGCTGCTGATGCCATTGTCCATTCCAGCGTAGGTATGAATCGTATTTGATCATTATTTTATGCTTCTTTGATTTCTATTGAACGCAACCGGCCAGAGCCATCAGACGTCCAAAGATGATGGCTAAATTTGTAGATGGGTGTTTGCATTATCATGGATGGTTTCGTTTTTTTCCTTTGCGTTGAGAGTAATGAGTTGTTATTTACTTGAGAAATCACACCTTGACAATTCTGTACTTTAATTATCGGCGGCATGTCATAAAATGTTTCCGGAGGTTTTGATGTCAGTGCTGAAGGACATTTGGGTGTTTAAAAAATTCTGTGAAATAGACAAAGCGGAAAACGTATAGAAAAAAAAGAAGTTTACTACAGAATTAATTTTCAACGAACATCTTTTTTAGAGAAATATTGTTATCGAACAACTTTGCTATAGAAATAGTTGTTATCGAACAACTTTTTCACAGAAAAACCTTGTTATCGAAAAAAATCAACAAAAAAACGTTGTTATCGAGCAACTTTTCTATAGATAACGTCTTTATCTACAAATTTTTCATAGAAACAGTCTCTATAGCAACAGTCGTTATCAAACAAATTTTTCACAGAAAAACGTTGTTATCGAAAAAAATTCAATAAAAAACGTTGTTATCGAACAATTTTTCTATAGAAACAGTTGTTATCGAACAACTTTTCTATAGAAACAGTTGTTATCGAACAACTCTTGTATAAAAACAGTTGTTATCGAACAACTTTTCTATAGAAACAGTGGTTATCTAACAACTTTTTCACCGAAAAAGTTGTTATCGAACAGCATTTCTATAGAAAAGGTTGTTACTGAACAACTTTTGTATAGAAGGAGTTGTTATCGAACAACTTTTCTATAGAAAATGCTGTTATCGAACAACTTTTTTTATAGAAACGGTAGTTATTGAACAACTTTTCTTTAGAAAAAGTTGTTATCGAACAAGTTTTCTGTAGAAAAAGTTGTTATCGAACAAGTTTTCTTAAGAGAAAGTTGTTATCGAACAACTTTTCTATAGAAAACGTCTTTATCTAACAACTTTTTCATAGAAACATTTGTTATCGAACAACTTTTCTTCACAAAAAGTTGTTATCGAACCACTTTTCTTCACAAAAAGTTGTTACCGAAAAACTTTTCTACTGATAAGGTTGTTAGCGAACAACTTTTCTATGGGAAAGATTGTTACCGAACAACTTTTCTATAGAAAAGATTGTTATCGAACAACTTTTCTATAGAAAAGACTATTATCGAACAACTTTTCTATAGAAAAGATTGTTATCGAACAAATTTTCTATAGAAAAGATTGTTATCGAACAACTTTTCTATAGAAAAGACTGTTATCGAACAACTTTTCTACAGAAAAGACTGTTATCGAACAACTTTTCTATAGAAAAGATTGTTATCGAACAACTTTTCTATAGAAAAGATTGTTATTGGACAACTTTTCGATAAAAAAATATTGTTATCGAGCAACTTTTCTATAGAAAAATTGGTTACCGAGCTAATTTTCTATAGAAAAAATGGTTACCAAAATGTTGTTATCGAACAACTTTTCTATAAAAAAGGTTGTTATCGAGCAACTTTTCTATAGAAAAATTGGTTACCGAGCAAATTTTCTATAGAAAAGGTTGTTATCGAACAACTTTTCTATAGAAAAGGTTGTTATCGAAGAACTTTTCTATAGAAAAGGTTGTTTTGGAACCAGTTTTCTATAGAAAAGGTTGTTATCGAACAACTTTTCTATAGAAAAGGTTGTTACCGAACAACTTTGCTATAGAAAAAATTGTTATCGAACAATTTTTGATGTTTGCTTGTTATTGAACAAGTATTCTATTGAAAGGTTTGTTATCGAACAACTTTTGTTGTTTGTTTGTTATCGAAAAGAAAAGATTGTTATTGAACAACTTTTCAGCCAAAAAGGTTGTTATCGTTGAACTTTTCTATACAAAAAATTGCGATCGAACCAATTTTCTAACGAAAAAATTGTTATTGAACAATTTTTTAGGAAAAAAGTTTTTATCGAACTAAATTTTCCTGAACAAAAATTCCCATTCCCATTAAAAAAAAGGTTTAATCTTCTTTTGTCCTTTCTTCTTTCATCAACATTTTCCGAATTGTTTCAAAAATCCTTATTTATCAGGTTCCTATGTCATTTTATCCCACAAAATAAAGATACAACAAACAAACATCCTTACAGTGAACATATCCATAAATTAAACAGATAATTAGTCTGTCTTGTCAATTGAAAGTAGATACCCCCTGTCGAAGGTTACAAAAGACGTAATGGTCATCATTTTGAGTTTCAAGTTAAAAACATCGATCCATCCATCAACAATATTGGCGCTCATAAACTATTTCGGTAGTTAGTTCCCAAATAAAAAATGTAACTACATTGTTCAATTACATACCCTCTGAAGGACTATCGATACGTAGGCAGATACACATCGGTGTGGTAATTCTCCGTTATGTCACAGCAGGTAGTCAAAACCAGGAATTCTCCCATCATATCGCATCATCGAGACCAGACATTGTAAATCCTCCAACAACAAAAATGCATACATATGAATTGGAATCCTGCAGGTACTCAAGTTGTCTGAACATTAAAGCGTAGCCAATGTAGTGGTGACGAGATGACAGCCTTCCAATCTGGCGTTACTATCCCTGCACACAATCGAACAGAACAAACAATGCAACGCACGTAACATAAATATGGGAATTAACCTATCCTAACATCCTGTTAATAAATTCCTTTCATGTTTGATAAATACAAACGAGCCCGGACCCGAGGAATTTTCCCAATCTATGAGATTTTAAAATTCAAAATTCTTGAGAATAAGTGATTGATTTTCTCTCTTTTGACACAAGATGGATTCGTCAGTAAGCAGATAAGACGGATTGGACAAGGATATGCAAAAGTGTAGTTTTTAACCATCTTCAAATTAAGTGAATTTTAAAACAATTAATTGGGCGCCACATTTAAAAACATATTTTTTCAAATATCACAGAGTTTGAAATGACATGAAAGAAATTAAAAGTCAACGATTGGGCGCCACCTTAAAACATAGTCAAGTCTTTTATGATCGTACGATTACATATAAAGGGGTTAAACCACTGGATTTGGATGACAACTGTCATATCCATAATTTATACTTCAAATAAACCCTTTAAAGTAGGTTAACACCACAAAAAGATCTAACATAAACTTGACATGAGATTGTTTAGTAGTATTAAATATTGATTGAAATTTCTTCACGTTGTTTTTCTTTATTTTATTTATTTTTTTAATATCTTAAACCTTTTTAATATTTCCCATAATCCAATCGATATACAACGAGACCTGAGCATAAACATTGGGATATTGTTTCATACCGCATGGCTCATAAAACCAGGCTGCAATGCCGACCAATAATGGCAGTTCAGGTTCCCGTATCTTCAACAATGGACCTCCGACATCCTCTCGACAAAATGATTGACGTGCAATTTGCTTGGTGCACACCATCTGCTCATCGGTCACCAATTTCGCAGGCAATAAATCTCGACACTCACTCCACTCCATAATCGGAACAGTTAGACGTCTTGTTGCAGTGGCCATAGATGTTGTGGGATAACCAATAGTCACATGACCATAACCAAAGACATCCACAATACCCGTAGGGACCGTATTGGGTTCGGGCAATTCAGCTGGGCGCACATACTCCGTCCACACATAGGGTTCGCTGACATGCAACAGGGCCAAATCATCGTGATATTCACCGGGAACATAATTCTCATGGACAACAGCAAAATCTACGGTTGGTCGTTGCCAGCGATTGGAAGTAAGTTGTGGCACAAAGTGACTACCCGCCACGGCCCACATTCCAATGGGATTTTGAGCACAGCTGGCAGCAGTCAAGACCCATTCATTGTCGATTATTACACCACCACAAATCACAGAACCGTTCACCTTGTCATACAATCGAGCCATAAAATAAACATCAGTCTCCCAGGCATCTTTGCCCCTTAATATTCCATTGGCTTGGAAAATGGTCGAGGCGAATAGCAGCGAAATGACCAGAAGTGTTTTCATGTTGAAAAGTAAAACTGAAAATGAAGGTAGTCGCTTCTAATCCAGTCAATTTTGTGGCAATCAGTGCGAAATTTATTATCTCACACGTGGCCCAGATAATGTTATCTATGGATAGTAGAATTAGTCTTTGTATTATATTTTTATAAATAATGTATTCGAGATTTTTATCAATATAAGTAATTTAAATAGCCAACCCATTTTAAGAAACTGCTTAGGGTCCCATTAAAAATATATGAAAAATTCACAGTTAGAAGGGTGGTCTATGTATTCATAGAAAATTGTTCGATATCAGCATTTTCTAGAGAAAAGTTGTTCGATATGACAACTTTCAAGAGGAAAGTTGTTCGATAATAACATTTTCTATAGAAAAGTTATTCGATAACAATCTTTTCTATAGAACAGTCGTTCGATAACAATCTTTTCTACAGAAAAGTTGTTCGATAACAACATTTTCTATAGAAAAGTTGTTCGATAACAACATTTTCTATGGAAAAGTTGTTCGATAACAACATTTTCTATAGAAAAGTTGTTCGATAACAACATTTTCTATAGAAAAGTTGTTCGATAGCAACATTTTCTATAGAAAAGTTGTTCGATAACAACCTTTTCTATAGAAAAGTTGTTCGATAACAACATTTTCTATAGAAAAGTTGTTCGATAGCAACATTTTCTATAGAAAAGTTGTTCGATAACAACCTTTTCTATAGAAAAGTTGTTCGATAACAACATGTTCTATAGAAAAGTTGTTCGATAACAACATGTTCTATAGAAAAGTTGTTCAATAACAACATTTTCTATAAAAAAGTTGTTCGATAACAACATTTTCTATAGAAAAGTTGTTCGATAACAACATTTTCTATAGAAAAGTTGTTCGATAACAACATTTTCTATAGAAAAGTTGTTCGATAACAACATTTTCTATAGAAAAGTTGTTCGATAACAACATTTTCTATAGAAAAGTTGTTCGATAACAACATTTTCTATAGAAAAGTTGTTCGATAACAACCTTTTCTGTAGAAAAGTTGTTCGATAACAACATTTTCTATAGAAAAGTTGTTCAATAACAACATTTTCTATAAAAAAGTTGTTCGATAACAACATTTTCTATAGAAAAGTTGTTCGATAACAACATTTTCTATAGAAAAGTTGTTCGATAACAACATTTTCTATAGAAAAGTTGTTCGATAACAACATTTTCTATAGAAAAGTTGTTCGATAACAACATTTTCTATAGAAAAGTTGTTCGATAACAACATTTTCTATAGAAAAGTTGTTCGATAACAACATTTTCTATAGAAAAGTTGTTCGATAACAACATTTTCTATAGAAAAGTTGTTCGATAACAACCTTTTCTATAGAAATGTTGTTCGATAACAACCTTTTCTATAGAAATGTTGTTCGATAACAACTTTTTCTATAGAAAAGTCGTTCGATAACAACATGTTCTATAGAAAGGTTGGTGATAACAACATGTTCTATAGAAAAGTTGATCGATAACAACTTGTTCTATAGAAAAGTTGTTCGATAACAACATGTTCTATAGAAAATTTGTTCGATAACAACATGTTCTACAGAAAAGTTGTTCGATAACAACATTTTCTATAGAAAATTTGTTCGATAACAATATTTTCCTAAGAAAAGTTTTTCGATAACAATATTTTCTTTAGAAAAGTTCTTCGATAATAATACTTTTTAGAAAAGTTGTTCGATAACAAAATTTTTTATAGAAAAGTTGTTCGATAACAACATTTTCTGTAGAAAAGTTGTTCGATAACAACCTTTTCTGTAGAAAACAACATTTTCTATAGAAAAGTTGTTCGATAACAACATTTTCTATAGAAAAGTTGTTCGATAACAACATTTTCTATAGAAAAGTTGTTCAATATCAACATTTTCTATAGAAAAGTTGTTCGATAACAACCTTTTCGATAACAGCATTTTCTATAAAAAAAATTGTTCGATAACAACATTTTCTATAGAAAAGTTGTTCGATAACAAAAGTTGTTCGAAAACAACATTTTCGATAGAAAAGTTGTTCGATAGGAATATTTTGTATAGAAAAGTTGCTCGATTACAGCCTTTTCGATAGTAACTTTTTCCATAGAAATGTTGATCGATAACTATTTTTTTCATGCTCGATAACATTTATTCCATCGAGATATTACTCGATAACAACTTGTTCCATAGAAAAGTTGTTTGATTACAACATTTTCTATAAAAGATTGTAATCGATTCTAGTTAAAAAAGTGGTTATTTACTAATCGTTTGATCCAAACAAGGTTTGTTAAGAAGTGGGACTTGGTCCCAACATCTTCCCCAAACCTATAAAAGAGGATGTATTATATTCACTTATGTCGACTGTTTTTTCTATTCCCTATTTGCCTCTTATTTATTTCAATTTATATTAGGTGTATTTATATATTGTATTTTTAACAAGTTATTGTGTAGGTCTGACTGGTCTGGTATTTCTAGTTATTTCTGCTTGTTTCCATGCATCTGCGTTTGTCCATCTTCCTGTTTTCACAGACAGACAACTAACTCTCAAATATTTTCACAGCATCCATACCTGAGAATTCTTGGAAAAATTTATTGCGTTATTCACGTTTTTTCAACGCGATTACGTCAAATACCTAACCCTGTTAAATAAATATACGCAATTCTAGAAACAGATGTGCTAATGGACAACACATTTGTTGTCACCTCTTTGGTGTTTGCGTTGTGACAAAAGGATTGTTGAAAGGATTCGGAAAAGCCCCTTTGTTTTCAATTCATTTAAACAGAGACAATATTGATTTAGAAGACTCTAAGAAGATACATTTTAGCACCTTAGTCGGAATTGCTTTAACGGCAATAGTAAAGGATCAATTGTCACTAAACAGGTGGACAAATATTTTATTATTCAGGGAAACCCTTTTTGTAGGTAAGAGTTTTTGAAAATCCCCTTTTTCTTGGCATTGTTATGCTGTTGCATAAGCATAAGGTGTTTCTTACTGCTACTTGGGATAAAACTTAATTATAGAGTTAATCTCCATGAAAAGCAGTCCTTCTCAAAAATCTCGAGTTAGGGTTTTCTTTTTAATACCCTCCACCATAATATGGAAATATACGTTTTAGACCCCAAAAAGTATATATATATATTCTTGATAAGCATAAAATTCTATGTCGATTTAGCGATGTCCCTACTGTCCGTCTGTGGAAATCACTCTAGCTTCCGAACGAAATGAAGTAGATTGATTAAATTATACTCAAATGTATATTATGTCTGCAGTACTTTTGGTATTAAAAATGGGCCATGTAGGTCCACAGTTTGGAATAGCCCCCGTATTATGGTAACTCGCTATTTTAGGTATTTTGGTGATTTGAACGACAAAACCTGCCAGTGCACGTCCACGTCGTCGTATAGACCCTAATATAACGGCTACATTCGGTATTTTTAAGATTTCAAAAAAAAAAAAAAAAAAAAAAGAAATTAAATGTTTTTTTTTTTTTTTTTTTGAAAATTGCCAAATTCGTTCCAAATGGTGGAGGCTATTCAAAGTTCGGCCCGGCCGAACTTACAGCTTTTATTCGTACTAAATGGCTACGAACAGTACTAAAATGTACTAAAAATTGAATACATTGTATTGGACACACGGGTTGAGCTAGAATTTTGAAATGTGGAATTGGAGTCACTAATGGCGTGTAGAATAGATGTACCAAAGAGTAATGGGAAAATCCCACTAAAGTTACAAAAAGTGCTAAATGGTATTAAACTTCTAAAAATTTAACATTTAACACCAAATACTGATGTGAACTGATAGAGTTAAATCCTAAAAGATTGGTTTGAGAATCAATGTTGCAAAGAATATTTGATACATGAAGTTGATTTTGGAGAAATGTACTAAGTGCGCGTTTTGTGCTAAATGGTACTTAAGTTATAACAGTATGGTTTAGGATGAACGGATGAAGCAGGAATTTTGAAATTTTGCATAGGGTTGCCCGTTACTTGTAGGTTTGTGATAAAGAGGTAGTTTTGGAAATGTGTACTGTTAATGCATGAAAAGTACTAAATAGTAATATATTTGGTACAATTTGGTATTGGGTGACCAGATAGTGCTTGAAATCTGAAATTTGATATTAAAGTCGCTGTTCATGTGTAGCCTGAACATGTAGAGGTGGTTTCGGAAATGTGTACTATAATTGTACGAAAAGTACTAAATAGTACTTTGCTTGGTATTGGGTGAATGAATACAGCTGTAAGCCTTAAATTTGATATTGAGGTATCTTGTGGCATCTGGAATTGAGACATGGAATTGAGACATGCTATTTGGTGAAAAAAGAGCTGAAATCCTAAAATTTGATATTGAGGTCTCTGTCGGAATCTGGTGGTGATTTTGCAAATATTGTCATAATTGTTCGAAAGGAACTAAATGGCACGAAATTTGGTATTGGGAGAAGGGATAGGGCTGGAATCCTGAAATTTGATATGGATGCAACTGTTGGTGTCTGGAATTGAGATGTGGAGGTGGTTTTGGAAATGTGTACTAAGATTGTACGAAAAGTACTAAATGATACTAACTTTGGTATTGAGTGAATGTATAGGGTTCGGATTTTGAAATTTGATATTGAGGTCTCTGTCGGTATTTGGCGTTGAAATCTACTGGTGATTTTGCAAATGTGTACTATAATTGTTCGAAAAGTACTAAATAGTACTATGTTTGGTATTAGTTGAATGTCACAGTTGGTGTTTGTGGTTAAGATATTGAGATGGTTTTGAATACGTATACTATAATTGTTCGAAAAGTACTAAGTCGTACTAAATTGGATATTGGATGAAGGGATAGAACTAGAATCCGGAAATTTGATGTTAAGGTCTCTATTTGGTATTTGCGATTCAGATGTTTGTGGAAATGTGTATTTTAATTGTACAAAAATACTAAATGATATTAAATTTAGTATTGGATGAAGAAATAGAGCGGAAATCTTGAAACTTGATGTGGATGTCATAGTCTGTGATTGAGAGAAGGAGCTGGTTTTGAATGTGCGTACTATTGTTGTACTAAATGGCACTAAATTTGATATTGGGTGAAGGAATAGAGCTGAAATCCTGAAATTTAATATTGTGTCCACTGTTGGCTTTTAGGGTTTACTTATAGAGACGTTGAAATAGTTTTGGACAGAAAAATTTGATCTTGGACCATTGAGCAATGGCTGTACTAATATCCTCCTCGGTAAATTTCAAAATGAAAGATTTGAAGACTTTTTGGTGTAAAAGGTAAATTTATTCTTATTAGTCCTTCCGAAATAGGCAATACCAGAATAATACATATAACTTTGAAAGTCTGAAAAGTACGATCTATGAAGTTTTGATTAATAATTTTTGTCAAACTGAACAAATTGTGAATTTTGAGTACTAAATTGATCAAACATGAACTGTTCGAACGAATTTGAAAATTTAAGGTGGACTTTTCAAAATGTTGACCCCTTTTGGGGAAAGGTGCAAGAAGGAGTGGGTCGGTAAATTCCATATTCCCATCAGAATAAAGCAATATAAAAAAACTGTAAAATAATACACAAAGTTTGAAGAAAAAAGTTGACATGAACCGCATGTTATAATTATTCAAAATTTTGACCCGTTGTACAGGAGGCACCAAAAGAGGTTTGCATATGTATCTCATTTCCACACTAGATATAGTTTTGCTTAAAATATTGTAATATGCCACCTTTGAAAAGAATCGGATGTTAGTTGTACCTTTTATAAGCATCTTGGTGATTCAACATTTTGACCCTTTGTGGGGAGGGAGATCTGCCATATCCCATATTCACACCACATCTTGTGTTAGTAGAAATATAGTGAAATGTGCGAAATTTGAAGACCACGGAAGTTTTATTTCCCATTTTATGAGAGATGCATCATTACACCAAATCTCGTCTTAACAAAAATATTGGAAATATTCGCATTTTTTGGGATTTCGAAAGATTGCATAAAATTCGAAAATCGATAAATTATTTTCTGTTAAAATAATAACTTTATAAGCGGGAGTTATCAGAAGGGTTAACAGATATAGCATGTCTCCCAAATCATTCTAAGTTCGACAATAATATATCGATGTACCAAGTTTGAAAGAAATGAGATACTTCCTTTGGGGGATATAACGATAACTTTCAGAATTACGAAAAAAGTCAATTTTTTTCGAATTTCTGTTAAACTTATCGAAAATATTCATATTTATTCCAAATTTGGCAAATTTCGGATGAAATATCTGAGAATTTACAGAAACATCCGATACGTTTCCGAATTTCGTATCAAACATCCTATATTTTTACAAAATATCGAATGATTCTCGGATAAAACTATGGAACATATTCATATTTTTTCGAATTTCGAATAAAATAGCCGACAATTTTCCCAATTACGAGAACATACGAGACTTTTCAGAATATAAATAAATTCGCATAAAACTATAGAACAAATTCAGATTTTTTCCAAATTTCGGATTAAATTTCCGAGAATTTTGCGAATTTTATATCTAACAAACAAAAACGTTCCAAATGTTCCTTATTTTCTTTTGGGAATTCTAATCGAATTCTTCATGAAACTCCAATGTTTTCTTCCGAAAAAAAAACTTTTAGAATCTTGAGCAATTTCACGCAATTTTGTTCCGAGTTCGTTCAGAATCGAAAACTTTGGCAGAGTTATTTTCCGAATTCGGACCCCCTGTCTCGTATGGTAGATTTATTCTTGCCGGTGTTGTTATAAATATTAAAGGCGCCTCCTATGTCCACCAATAATAGATTGAAGTAGTTTTTTTCGGCGCCTGTCTATAGTGGCTTGTAGTCCCTTCGTTATACCCATTTATGAAGGACATTTTTAACAATGGAAAAATTGTTTTCATTCCTTAAAATTCTAAAAGTTTCTATTGTTTTCCGACCTCAACAAATATTTAATTTTTGTTTATAAATAAATAAAAATCACAGCAGACATGAAAAAGTGATTTCGTGGTGATGTATTGCAGACAAATTTCAATTGTACTCCTATTTTGATAAGATAAAAACAGGTGAGAGGTAGGAAGGTAGGTAGCGCCAGTTATTTTTCTGTGTGTGGGTTGTTCTATTTCCATTTATCAATTGGAAGAGATAAACCAATCCGCCAGCCAGCCAGGCCACCTCCTGCGAAGAGTTGATAGTAGCTGATACACTTGAGATAATTACACGTTGTGGCTTGTGGGGTGTGTCGGATATAAAAGACCCTGATAAATGTGTTATTCTTGGAAATGTGGAACTGTTTGAATGGTTGCTTTTAATAAAGGATTTAAATTTATCTGTGTTTATTTTTCACAGATAAGGTGGTCTAGAAAGACCTACTTGAGGTGGTTTTTCACTTTTGATTGTTTGTAATGTTGGTAAAACAGGAGATAACTCAAATACAGGGTGAGATAAAAAAACTGCAAAAAAATCAAACATTTAGAATAAGTTTAGATTTGTTCGTAATAGTCACCTTTGGCACGAATTATTACCTTCAATCGGCCAATGAAACCGTCACACGCTGCCCGAATGTTGCTCTGGGGTATTTTGACCCATTCCCGGCGAAGCGCTTGCTTGAGGTGATAGACACTTTGGTATTTTTTAGTGCCACCCCTGCTTTGCAAAATACTCCAGACACAATAGTCCAACGGATTGGTATTCGAAGATTTTGGTGCACTGGAAATGAAACGAGGAACCGAAGATCCCAAGATTTTGATGCACTGGAAATGTTGGAATGTCCAAGGTCTGCCGCCCAAATGTTTGCGTGCCAAAGGCTTTCCGCGATAATATTCGGAATTTATTCTGATGCCACGGTCGACTAACACGAGCGGAGAGCGACCATCGACTGTTATGGCTGCCCTCACCATCACCATGGCCGGCGATTAAGTTCTGGTGGCCAACCGAAGGTGCACATTTTCACCTGACCTTTTTGGCAAGTAAACACGATCATTTTGTTTGTTTACAAACTTCTGGATAACGAATGTTTTCTCATCGGAGAAAACCAAATTCGACAGTTCACCACTTTCGGTCAAGCGAAGCAACTCTTTTGATCTGTTGTCTATCTCTATTTCTATTTTCTTTCTGTTGCGGTGTAAGTTCTTCCACATTTTGGAATTTCAATGGCTTTACCCCGAGCTCATTTTTCAATATTTGCCGAATGGAATATTGTGATATGTTCAGCTCACGAGCCATTTTGTCGGCCACTGCGACACGGGTTTCGATTAAGTCGCTTCTTTACTTTTCGAATCATTTCTGCTGATGTTGCTGTTTTCTTTCGTCCACTTCTTTAACGTCGGCCTACGCTACCAGTATCACGGTAACGAGCGATGGTACGAGACACAAAAGATTTATTCACATTTACATGGTAGAGTCCTCTAACGATAGCCACCTGTGGTTTTCCAGCCAAATATAAAGAAATCACACTATCAGGCTTGAATTCCATCACGAATAACTTTTTTTCTGGAAAGCTCTCTCCAAAATGCTTTTGTAGGCTTGTAAATAATATAATTAGCTATCACTGGAATAATTTTAACAGCTGTTAGACGATTGGTTTAGGAATGGCAGCAGTCTGAAGTTGGTTGCAGTTACATCTCTATTTTCGGTATTTAAGCAACATTATTCCCCGGAAAGTTTCAAATTTGATATTTGAAGTTCGTAGTGGATGCTTCAGCCTAAGACAGAAAATTGTCTGTGCAGGTCTTCGTATAGCCCCCATATAACGGTACCTCCCTATATTAGGTATTTTGATGCTTTTAGCGACATTATTCACCAGCATTTTGTTCAAATTTGGCATTTGAAGTTCGTAATGGATACTCAAGCCTATGACGGAAAATTGTCTATGCTGGTCCAGGTTTTTGTATAGCCCCTATACAATAACACCTCCCAATATTCGGTATTTTTTATTTAATTTTTTAACGTATTTTATTTTTTTTTTTTTTAATTGCCAAATTCGTTCCAAATGGTCTTCTTTCAATATTTTATTCAAACATTTCCACATTTTTTCACAACTCCCATCCCCGAATTCCCTCCTGTGGCCAAAGTGCAAACATAGACCCAGCAATTTATGTTCCCCATTTCTGTAATCTTTACAAAATTAACACGAAAAATTAATGCCTTCATAAGAATGCCAAATCCCATGATAATATTTTGCCCCGAAATGAAAAAAAGTACGCAGCTCAAAATAAACTTGCCAGCCCAAGGACAAATCAAGGATAATGATCAAGGCTAAGGAATGCCAAAGTGAATGAGCTTCCAAATTATTATCTAAAACACCATCATCATCATCATCATGGTTGTCGTCACATTCTTGCCGTCTGCCATCATCCGACTGACAGACAGACAGCCTGACACATTATGCGTTTGTCTGGAGCGCAAGCCCAAAGTCCTCTCAATTCAAAAGCCATTGGGTTGACATGCCAAACAAACACTTGTTGTCGTTATTAGTCCCGACACATAGTCGTGTCTTTATGCTGTCCCGAACAACTTATCACACACTCAGTCTTTGGCTAATTCCGACAACAAAATGACATGACACCAAAAAGGATATCATTTCACATTTTTTTGTCATATTTATTTTAGTTGTTGTTGGAAATTTTTACTGAAATTCCATAATAAAAACGATAGCCCAAAGAATGAAGTGTCTCTCTGTTGCTCCACAAAATCATAAAATTGAAGTTATATGAATAGACATGCAGGACAGAATTTTTGCAATCTGTCTGTAAGATGTACACGGAGAAAAATGGAAATATTTCCAAATGATCTTGGGATACAAATTCACATATTCACGACTGTGAGTCTAAAAACCCTTGGTAAAAAATTTTGAAAATCCACAATAATGGGTCTGAAATTCTTTGGGATTAAAAATTTAAAAAAAATGGATGGCCATCGGTCGGAGGTCACTTGGAAAAATATTTTTAGAAATTTATCAGTATTGGACCGATTTTTAAGAAAACCCCGAAAATCGGTCTATTAGCAAATATTTTGCAAAATAAAAACCAGTAAAGAAAGACTTAAAGTCGGACGGGGACGACTTTATGATACCCTACACCACTTTGCTAATTTAGTAGAGCTCCGCATAACAATTAAAAGTTTTTATGGGAGAATTCAATCATACACGCTATGATTATAATTATAATTTAAAGTTCAAAGGACTAAATATGCCGAAGCATTTGTATCTTTTAAATTCGGACTTGTATTGCCCATTTGGTGCACAATTAATTTGAAATCGGATAAATATATATATGGGAGCTATATCCAAATCGGAACCGATCTCGATAAATTTTGGCAAAGATATTTCTGAGCTGTATTTGATATATTTCCCTGAATATCGTTGTTACGGAGTGCATATTACGGCTGTGGGTAACAAATATGACAAATCGGCTGAACAGTATATATGGGAGCTATAGCTATATCTGAACCGATCTTCACCAAATTTGACATACTAGCTTCTAGACTCAATTTGGTCGTATGTGCCAAATTCCATCCCATTTGGGCAAATATTAGACTTTTGGTGCACAATAAAAGGTAAATTGGACGATGTTATATATGGGAGCTATATCCAAATCTGAGCCGATCTCAATAAAATTTAGCAAATGTATTTCTGAGCTGTATTTGATATATTTCCTCAAATATTGTTGTTACAGAGTGCATATTACGGCTGCGGAGGACAAAAATAACAAATCGGATGAGCAATATATATGGGAGCTATAGCTATATCTGAACTGATTTCGATCAAAATTGGCATACTTAATTTCAGGCCTAGTTTAGTTGTGTGTGCAAAATTCCATACTATTCGGGCTGATATTACACGTTTGGTGCATAATGAAAATCAAATCCGACGAAGACATATATGGGAGCTATATCTAAATTTTTACCGATTATCTCCAATTTCAATAGGGTTCGTCCTTGGGCCAAACAAATGATTTGTGCAAAATTTCATCTTTCCATCAAAAGGAACTATGGGTCTATCTCGTTTCCTTTTGCTGGTACAAACAAATGCACAAAGACATAATACCCTGACCACATTGTGGTGTAGGGCATAAAAAACAATTAATAAAACAGCTAAGTTCGGCGGGTCTGAACTTTTTATACCATTTTGAAAATTTTCAAAAAAATTCCGTCAAAAAAATACCGCTCAAATGAAACCCGTTATATGGGGGCTATACGAAGACGTGGCCCTGTGTAAGTAATTTGTGTCATAGGCTTTAGTAAAGGTTCCGAACTTTATATACGAAATTTGAAACAATTTCTCTGAATAATGTCGCAAAGATCATAAAAAATGCCGAATATCTGGGGATACCGTTATATGCGCGCTATACTAAAACGCGGATCTATATACACAATTCTCTTCGAGGGGGTAGAGTACTCAGAATGAACCCCTTGAGTGAATTTTAAGACAATTCCATTGAAACATTGAAACAAAATACCGAATATTGGGGGGGTACAGTATTATTCTCTTCTAGAGAATAAAGTACTCACAAGGATCTCCTTGTTTGTATTCAAACAATTCCATCGAAAAAATGTGACTAAAATCATCAAAATACCGAATATCGGAAGGAACCGCTATATTGGGGACATATGATATCATGGAGCTACATCGACAAGTTTTCCAGGGCTGATGTACTCACAAGGATCTCCTTGTGTAGAATTTTAGACAATTCCATTGAAAAATGTGGCTAAAATCATCAAAATATAGAATATCGGGGGGCACCGTTATATCGTGGGGCTATACGATATCGTGGACCTATATAGACCATTCTGTTCTATGGAATAAAATACTCACAAGGTTTTTCGAAACTTAATATACCCTCTATACTATTTATGGACGAGGGTATAAAAATAAAATAAATAAAAATAATTTTGCGAAAACCACAGCAGTTCATGAAAAGAGAGACAAAAATAGAGCTCACATATATCGGCGTTTTGAAAGTTTACATCGCAAACTAACCAAAATGGAGGGGGCAAGTTCTCTCCTTTTCCACACTTTCGGAAATTTTCGAATTACGATTCCTATGCATTTTAGGTATATAGTTCCATCGGAAAATATTACTGATAACAATATGGTATATTTGGTTCTTTTTTTTCAAAATATGGGTAAAAACTTCCTTTAAACGGGATCGCAGGAAGTCAAGATATCCCTTAAAGGTATCTTCCTCTATAAAGTGTAGAGAAATAACTGACTGACTGACCCAGAATCAACTCCAGAATCGGCTGAAGCTAAAATCCTGAATTTTGCAAGAGGGTCAGTCTTGGTGCGTAGGCGTGTGATAAGTCTGGGTTTTTGAAAATCAGTACTAAAACGGTATGAAAAGCACTTAAATGTACTAAATAATTAATACTTTGTATTAGACAAACGGATGAGCTAGAATAATGAAATGTGGAATTAGAGTCACTAGTGGAGTGCAGGATACATGTTCCAAAAGGTTTTTGGAAATTCCAACTTTAAGGTAACGAAAGGTTCTAAAATGGTACTAAACGTCTAAAATAGTACCAGTACCAAATTTGAAGATTGATATAAGAATCAATGTTGGAAATTATGTTTTATATATGAATATGGTTTTGGAAATTTGTACTAGGTGTGCGAACTGTACTATATGACAGTAAATTTTGGACAGTTTGATGAAGCAAGAAGTTCGAAAATTTGTATTGGGATCCCTGTTGGTGGTAGTTTTGTGATAAAGAGGTGGTTTTGGAAATATGAGCAACAAATTCACGAAAAATACTAAATAGTACTATATTTGGTACAACTTGGTATTCTGTGAACAGACAGTGCTTGAAATCTGAAATTTGATACTAGAGTCGCTGTTCAGGTGTAGTCTGGACATATGGAGATAGTTTCGGAAATGTGTTTCACAATTGTACGAAAATTATTAAAATGTACAAAATTTGGTATTGGGTGAAGGAACAGAGCTGAAATCCTGAAATATGAAATGGATTGGTATCTGAAATTGAGATATGAAGGTCGTTTTGGAAATGTATATTATGAGTGTACGAAAAGTAGTAAATTTGGTAATGGGTGAGGAGATGGAGCTGAAATTTGATGTGGATGTCACTGTTGGTGTCTTTGGTTAAGATATGGAGGCGCTTTTGGAAATGCGTACTGTATTTATACGAAAAGTTCTAAATAGTACTATAGTTGGCACAATTTGGTATTGGGTGAACAAATAGTGCTTGAAATCTTACATTTGATATTAAGATCGCTGTTGATGTATAGCCTAAACATATGGCGTTGGTTTGTACTACAATTGTACGAAAAGTGCTGATTGGTTCTATATTTGGTATTGGGTGAAGGGATAGAGATAAAATTCAAAAATTTAAGACTTACATTCTTGATGGTTAATGTGTTTGAGATTTGGCGGTGATTTGAAAATGCGTCCTATATTTGTACGATAACTGTTGTTATCTAAGGTTTAGATTTTTAGGTGGGTATGGATATGAGACATATATTTGTACCAAAAGTACTAGATAGTACTACATTTGGTATGAGGTGAAGGGGTAGGGCTGGAATCATTAAAATTTTATATTAAAATCTCGTTTGGTATCTGGAATTGAGATATTGAGGTGGTTATGAAAATGTGTACTAAAATTGTACGAAATGTCGTAAATAGTACTAAATTTGGTATTGGGTGAAGGAATAGAATTGAAATCCTGAAAATTGATAAAAAAACTGCAACAAAGTCAAACGCCATAATTTTTAATTTTTTTTTTAATTTTATTGAATGAAAGCAAAGAATATCGGAAATAGCATCAACATTTTAGAATAAGTTTAGATTTGTTCGAATTGGTAAACTTTGGCACAAATTATGGCCTTGAAACCGTCACACACTGCCTGAATGTTGCTCTGCGGTATTTTGGCCCATTCCCGTCGAAGCGCTTGCTTGAGGTGATCGACACTATGGTATTTTTAGTGCCAACCTTGCTTCCCAAAATATTCCAGACACAATAGTCTAACGGATTGGTATCCGGAGATTTTGCTGGCCACTGTGCGCATGAAATGAAGCGAGGAAACTTATTTTTGTAACCATTATTGGATGGCACTCAGCACCATCACACTCTCGCTTTGGGAAGTCTCCCTGTTGGGAAGTCCAAGGTCTGCGGCCAAAATGTCTGCGTGTCCAAGGCTTTAATACACCCTCCAGAATATTTTCGCGATAATATTCGGTATTTATTCTGATGCCACGTTCGATTAATACGAGCGGAGAGCGACCTTCGGCTGTTATGGCCGACGTTTGAGTTCTGGTGGCCAACCAAAGGTGCACATTTTCAGCTGACCTCTTTGGCAAGTAACCAAGATCATTTTTTATACCCTCCACCATACTATAGAGGGTATCTTAATTTTGTCATTTCGTTTGTAACTCCTCGAAATACTCATGTCAGACCCAACAAAGTATATATATTCAGCGTAAAATTCTAAGACGATTTAGCCATGTCCGTCTCTCTGTCTGACTGTTGTAATCACGCTATCTTTCGAACAAATTGAGATAGAAGGCTTTTTGCAGACGTGTATATTTTGCCAGTAGGCAGGTTAAGTTCGTAAATGGGCCATGTAGGTTCAAGTTATCATATAGCCCCCATATAACGGTACCTCCCGATATTCGGTATTTTGATGATTTTAGCGACATTATTTAACGGAATTGTTTGAAATTTGGCATTTGAAGTTCGTAATGGATACTACCCCCTAAGACATAAAATTATTTGTGCAGGTCCACGTCTTCCTATAGCCCCCATATAACGGTACCCCCCGATATTCGGCATTTGAAGTTCGTAATGGATACTACCGCCTAAGATAGAAAATTATTTGTGCAGGTCCACGTCCTCCTATAGCCCCCATATAACGGTACCCCCCGATATTCGGTATTTTGATGATTTTAGCTACATTGTAAACAGATTTTTCCTCAAGTTTCGCATTTAAATATTGTAATAACTTATGACAAAAGTTGCGTATGCATGTCCACGTCGACGTATAAGTATTATTTTTTTCGGTGTTTTTAAAATTTTAACAGAATTTTTAACGGATTTTATTTTTTTTTTTTTTTTTGGAAATTGCTAAATTTGTACCAAATGGTGGAGGGTATTAAAGCTTTTTTACTTGTTTTGTTTACAACGAATGTTTTCTCATAGGACAAAACCAAATTCGAGAGTTCGCCACTTTCGGCCAAGCGAAGCAACTCTTTAGCTCTTTTGAGTCTATTTTCTTTCTGTTGCGGTGTAAGTTCTTGCATTTTTTGGAATTTCAATGGCATTACCCCGAACTCATTTTTCAATATTTGCCGAATGGAGTATTGCGATATGTTCAGCTCACGAGTCATTTTTCGGCCAGTGCGACGCGGGTTTCGATCAAGTCTCTTCATTACTTTTCAAACCATTTCTGCTGATGTTGCTGTTTTCTTCCGTCCACTTCCTTGACGTCGGGCTACGCTACCAGTATCACGGTAACGAGCGATGGTACGAGACACAAAAGATTTATTCACATTTAAATGCTGGAGTGCTCTAACGATAGCCACTTGTGGTCTTCCAGCCAAATATAAAGAAAACACACTATCACGCTTCCATCACGAATATGTTTGTTTTCTGGAAAATTCTTACCAAAATGCTTTTGTGCGGTTGTAAACAAACTGGAATAATTTTAACAGTTGTCGGACGAGTGGCTTACAAATGACATCAGTCGGAATTTGCAGTTTTTTTCTGTTTTGCGTTACAAACGGAATGTCAAACTTAATAAACCCTCCATACTAGGGTGGAGGGTATATATAAACAGTTAATTACAGCTTAAAAAAAAAAAATTTTCTGCAGGAGATCTAATCAAAATCACCTGCTGAATTTTTGATTTTCAAATATTTTTTTTTTCAATCCTATCGCTTTTATCATTTCTTGCTGACACTTTTATTGTTAAACGAAATCTAACTGAAAATATCCATTCAATTTTTCCCAGTGTGTGTGTGTGCACCTTGCCTACCGCACAAGGCGGTGGTGTCGATGTTCGGTTGGGTATGGATGACAGACTTCAACATGTTGCATTAACTGAGTTTCGATAGATCGTTGTATCAGGGAATGCCCTTGTCGTTTTTTTTTGGTGCCCTTTCCATTGTCTCTCTCTGCTTTCGTCTACTACCAATTATTTTGTTTTATTCTTTTCTGTTATTATGTTATGGTCTTTTTCGTTTTGATTATTGTAAAAATTCATTATGAACCAGTTCGTCGATTGGTTGGTTGTTTGGCTGCCCGGCCGCCTGTTGCCTTCGTTGGCCCAACATAATTCCTGGAATTTTTTGCTTTTAAATGGTGATTGATAAATGGATTAATACGACGTGTCGGTTGTTCTTAAGTACTTTACAATCATCATCGTCATCAGCGGCTTCGCCAGCGACTGCAATGTGCATAGGTGTATGTGTGTGAGTATAGGTTTGGGGTGTTGGTGTCCAAGTCACCAACCATCTAATCAACAGCAAAAGCCAAGAACCATCAACCAAAGATCACAGACGTCGTCAACAATGTTGGCAATGGAAATCGTCGTTTTGTTAAGTTAAACATAATCCTGGTCGGTCGGTGTTCATTGAGTGCGTCCGCCAGCCAACCATCCAATGGCGCATAATCACAGCCTTTCAATGATTATATGCATTTGATAGAAATACAACAATAACAACCATAAAAAGAGTAGGAATTACTATTAACCCTGGCTAGGGACTGATTTAGCCAATAAGTTACCCTACATTAAATCATGGAATAATCCCCGGTTTTGGGTTCGGGAAATTTCAATCCCCTTTGTATGAAGTCATTATTTAGTCCTTTTCTGATTTAATTGAGTTCAACTCAAAGGTGTTTACTTCGTTCAAAGGATTTTTATTGACCTTTTTGTGAAGAAATGAAAGGTTATTGAATTGGTATTTTTTAATTGAAAGAAAGATAATATGGCTATTGGTAAAGGAAAGGATTAAATTGAAATGAAATAAGACATCCTTTTTGTTAGGGAAGCATAACGTCGAAATAGATTAGGAATTTAACAATTAGAGTGAAGCTAATAGACTGAAAATCCGAAAAGTCTTAGGTTAGGTTGTTATATGTAACGTATATAAAAACGATATGCCGAGCAATGAGGCTAATTTATATAAATAGTCAAAAAAATTTAAGCAGGTTGCTTTAAAAAAAAAGACCAACTCCTGTACTGCAACCATTGCTTTGGCTCAAAAATTTGCCTTGAAATCAACAATTTGTGCCCAAAAAATTAAGAGAAACCAGTAAAGGAAGTCTTAAAGTCGGGCGGAGCCGACTTTCTCATACCCTACACCACTTTGCTAATTTAGTAGAGCTCCGCATAACGATTAAAAGTTTTTATGGGAGAATTCAATCATACACGCTATGATTATAATTGTAATTTAATGCCGAAGCAATTGTATCTTTTAAATTCGGACTTGTATTGCCCAATTGGTGCACAATTAATTTGAAATCGAAAAAAAAATATATGGGAGCTATTTCCAAATCGGAACCGATGTCGATAAAATTTGGCAAAGATATTTCTGAGCTGTATTTGATATATTTTACTCTGAATATCGTTGTTAGGGAGTGCATATTACGGCTGTGGGTAACAAATATGACAAATCGGATGAACAGTATATATGGGAGCTATAGCTATATCTAAACCGATCTTCAACAAATTAGACATACTAGCTTCTAGAATCAGTTCGGTAGTATGTGCCAAATTCCATCCATTTGGGCAAATATTAGACGTTTGGTGCACAATTAAATGTAAATCGGACGAAGTTATATATGGGAGCTATATCCAAATCTGAACCGATTTCGATAAAATTTAGCAAATGTATTTCTGAGCTGCATTTGATATATTTCCCCAAATATTGTTGTTACAGAGTGCATATTACGGCTGCGGAGGACAAAAATAACAAATCGGATGAACAATATATATTGGAGCTATAGCTATATCTGAACCGATTTCGATCAAATTTGGCATACATATTTTCAGGCCTAATTTGGTTCTATGTGCAAAATTCCATACTATTCGGGCTGATAATAACTCCAGGGGATATGCTTTTTATACCTTACACCACAAGGTGGTCAGGGTATTATGTCTTTGTGCATTTGTTTGTAACAGGCAAAAGGAAAGGAGATAGACCCATAGTTCCTTTTGACGATCTGCATAGAATCACATTCTGAGTGGATTTATGCATGTCCGTCCGTCCGTCTGTCCATGTATTTTTGTTAACAAAGTACAGTTCGCATTTATTGCCCGACCCAGGTGAAATTTTGCACAGATCATTTGTTTGGCCTATTGAAATTGGAGATAATCGGTCAAAATTTAAATATAGCTCCCATATATATGTTCGTCCGATTTGCCTTTCATTGTGCACCAAACGTGTAATATCAGCCCGAATAGTATGGAATATAATTTGCATATAAAACCAAATTAGGCCTGAAAATAAGTATGCCAAATTTGATCGAAATCGGTTCATATATAGCTATAGCTCCAATATATATTGTTCATCTGATTTGTTATTTTGTCCTTCGCAGCCTTAATATGCACTCTGTAACAACAATATTCGGGGAAATATATCAAATACAGCTCAGAAATACCTTTGCTAAATTTTATCGAGATCGGTTCAGATTTGGATATAGCTTCCATATATATCTACGTCCGATTTACTTTTTATTGTACACCAAACGTCCAATATTTGCCCAAATGGCATGGAATTTGGCACATACCACCGAATTGAGGCTAGAAGCTAGTATGCCAAATTTGGTAAAGATCGGTTCAGATATAGCTATAGCTCCCATATATATTGTTCATCTGATTTGTAGTTTTTGTTACCCACAGCCATAATATGCACTCCGTAACAACGATATTCAGAGAAAAATATATCAAATACAGCTCAGAAATATCTTTGCCAAATTTTATCGAGATCTGTTCAGATTTGGATATAGCTCCCATATATATCTTTATCTGATTTCAAATTAATTTTGCACCAAATTGGCAATACAAGTACGAATTTAAAATATACAAATGCTTCCACATCTTTAGTCCTTTGAACTTTAAATTATAATTATAATCAAAGCGTGTATTATTGAATTCTCCCATAAAAACTTTTAATTATTGTGCGCAGCTCTACTAAATTAGCAAAGTGGTGTAGGGTATCATAAAGTCGACCCCGCCCGACTTTAGGACTTTCTTTACTGGTTTAATTTTTCTTCACTTTTTTAATTGCTGAAAAATAGCATGAAGATATTGGAAAAATAAATAAAATATGTAAATATGTCAGGTTTTGGCATAAATACTTACTTATCCTTAAAAAAAAGTTTGAAAAAAAGTCAAAAAATCTACATATAACAATCGTGTTTTCGTGCCAAACAAGTCAGCTGAAAACGTGCACCTTCGGTTGGCCACCAGAACTGAAGCGCCGGCCATGGTGATGGTGTGGGCCGCCATAACAGCTGATGGTCGCACTCCATTCGTATTATTCGACAGTGGCATCAGAATAAATGCCGAATATTATCGCGAAAATATTCTGGAGGGTGTATTAAAGCCTTGGGCACGGAAACATTTTGGCCGCAGACCTTGGACATTCCAAGAGGACTCAACACCATCGCACTCAGCACGCGCCACCCAAGAATGGCTACAAAATGAGATTCCTCGGTTTATTTCCAGGTCACAATTGCCGCTAAAATTTTCGGGTTCCAATCCGTTGAACTATTGTGTCTGGAGTATTTTGAAAATTAAGGTTGTCACTAGAAATACAAAAAAATAAGTGTCGAGCACCTCAAGCAAGCGCTTCGCCAGGAATGGGCCAAAATACCGCTGAGCAACATTCGGGCAGCATGTGACGGTTTCATTGCCCGTTTGAAGGCCATTATTCGTGCCAATGGTGACCAATCCGAACAAATCTAAACTTATTCTAAAATTTGATGCTATTTCCGAAATTTTTTGCTTTCATTCAATAAAATTTTAAAATATATAAAAATTATGGTGTTTGACTTTGTTGCAGTTTTTTATCTCACCCTGTAATCATAGAAATATTAAAACATATTTTTTTCAGAGACTTTCAGATCATTTAAAGCGAGTTTTTTATCTCACCTTGTATTTGCAGTTTCGGTTCAATTTGAAGGCGATGTTGCTTTTCCCACAATTTTCCAACGATTTCTTAAAATGTTAAGAGATTTGGACCTACAACTAACAACTTTCCACTTTAAGAGCCTCATTAATTTTTAAAATTTTTGCCTTTTTTGGGGAAGTACCAGGCAGACTGAACTGATCAATTCCATTTTCCAATTTCGCTAATATGGGAAAAATATTTGGATCGGCGATTCAAATAATAAATTATGATGAACAAAGTTCGTAGAAAATCGAACACTACTTTTGCTTTTTATACCCTCCACCTTGGAAAGGAGGGTATATTAACCTTGTCATTCCGTTTGTGACTCCTCGAAATACTCATGTAGACCCAACAAAGTATATATATTCTTGATCACACCGGAATTGTTTCAAATTTGGTATTTGAAGTTCAAAATGGATACCACACCGTAGGACAGAAAATTGTCTGTGCAAGTCAACGTCTTCGTATAGCCTCCATATAACGGTACCTCCCGATATTCGGGTTTTTGATGATTTTAACGACATTGTTCACCGAAATTGTTTCAAATTTGGTATTTGAAGTTCAAAATGGATACCACACCGTAGGACAGAAAATTGTCTGTGCAAGTCAACGTCTTCGTATAGCCTCCATATAACGGTACCTCCCGATATTCGGGTTTTTGATGATTTTAACGACATTGTTCACCGAAATTGTTTTAAAATTGGTATTTGAAGTTCAAAATGGATACTACACCCTAAGACAGAAAATTGTTTGTGCAGGTCCACGTCTTCGTATAGCCCACATATACAGTACCTCCTTATATTCGGTATTTTGATAATATTAGCGTCATTATTCACCAAAATTGTTTCAAATTACGTATTTAGAGTTCGTTATGGGAACTACAGCCTGTGACAGAAAATTGTCTATGCAGGTCCAGGTCTTCGCACAGCTCCGATATAACGGTACCTCCCTATATAGGATGTTTTGATGATTTTAGCTACATCATTCACCGTTTATTTCAAGTTTCGAATTTGAATATGGTAATGGCTTATGACAAACAATGCCTATGTAGGTCTACGTTGTATAGACCCCAATATAACGGCAATATTCGGTATTTTTAAAATTTTAACAGAATTTGTTAAGGATTTTATTTTTTGAAAATTTCCAAATTCGCTGCAAATGGTGGAGAGTATTCAAAGTTCGGCCCAGCCGAACTTACTGCCTTTTAACTTATTTATATTTAAAGTCGACTTCGACTTCCAAATTTTTCACGTATCCTTTATGTCACTAAGGTTTTTTTATTGTTGCTTCAAAATCTCCTGAAATTGGACATATAATGCTTTCTTATTATGGCATTTCAATCGTCTTCGAGTATTTTAACGATATGGACAAAAAAGTGAAAATATCCTCTTAATAGACCTATATAGAATATATCCTGTATTTGCTCGTCCTTATATACTGCCAACTCTGGAGTGCAGATAATTTATGAAATTAAATTTTAATGTAAAATGCAAATTACTTAAACAATTATAGAAGGATAGAGAAATGAACCATCAATGCTAGGTAGCCAAAGGTAGCGAACGCCAACGATTAAACAATCGTTTCTCAAAATAATAAAACTAGAAGCTATAAATAAAATTCCAAGAGACGCATAAATCTATGAAAAGGCTATTCTCCATACTATGCCAGTTGCTCCACACACAAACATATGCATCCATATATCATCGGAATACATACAACAAGTGCATAATGTATGGACTATGAGCGAGTGCATAAATTCCACTTAAATAGAAAAAAAATGAATATAAAAAGAATCCAAAGACAAAGGCTAGGCTAGGCCAGGCATCCAGCTATCCAAAGAAGAACCAATTGAACCAGCCGGCCGGCCGGTCTCTTTTTTTTCAAATGATGCGTTAACAACCTTTAAACGGCTATTGTTACCATTGTTTGTATATCAAAAACGAGCGAACGAACGATGACTGACTCTGGGGCGGTCTTCGTGCAAAGCCTTTCTTCGACTACCACTTCATGTTGTGGCCATTGTTTTATGCGTGATCACCATGATCAGCTAGCTGCCTGGCAATGTCGTTGGAAATCCAGAGGCGTTAAAATATGTAGAAAGGAGATCCTGTTTGTATTGTCCATGCATGCATAGCATCCTGAATGTTTGTGTGTGTGTGTGTGTGTGCACGGTTGGGTCGATTTGTCTGCCAGCATATCAAAGTGCAAGTCGGATAATAATAAATGTTAACCCTGTCGTTTGCAGCTCCGTTTTTATGCTTTATTATTATAAATTATGTTGTAATGGTTCTCAGCGGGAACCGGGGCCATTAAAGCACTTCTTTTGTCTCTAATAAAAGCAGAGGTTAGAAATTGTTTTTTTTTCCTCCATGTGAAATACCCAAAGCGTAAGATTGGTTACGTTCGCTTTAAACAGGTGAAATATAAATCAATTAAATGGGGTTTATTTCGGTGAGAAGGAGTTAGAGGTTGGAGGAAAAGAGATTCGACTTTTTATTAAGCTTGGCTTAGAAGTCATGTCTGTGGTGGGAGCAGTTTTGTTAATTTTTTGGCCATATGAAGAATATAAAATGATAAAATCTACTACAATCAGTGAGTTCTATGTTATTTTGGATCTTCACTGGAAGAGGTCAATGAACCCTTTGTGAAGGATGGTGTTAAGTATGGTCGGATTGAATTTTAAATGTAAATTTGTAGAAGGGTATTGATCAAAATACCAAAAAAAGAAACAAGTAAAAAAGCAGCTAAGTTCGCCCGGGCTAAACTTTTAATACCCTCTACCATTTGGAAGGAACTTGAAAATGTTCAACAAATTCTGAAAAATACATTTAAATGATGACCTCTATACAGAGGCTATACGAAGACGTGCACCTGCATTAATTTTTTGTCATTGGCTTAAGTACCCATTAAGATCTTCGAATTCGAAATTTGTAACAATTCGGGTGAGTGATGTAGGTAAAATGCAAAATGTGCAAAATTTTAGCCTTCTAATTCAATTCATTCGAAAAATAGCGTAATTAGAATAGACGGACATCGTTCATCCAAAATATACAGGGTGAGATGAAAAAAACTGCAACCAACTTCAGACTGCTGTCATTTCTAAGCCACTCGTCCGACATTTGTTTAAATTATTCCAGTGACAGCTCATTATATTGTTTACAAAGTATTTTGGTGAGAAGTTTCCAGAAAATAAGATATTCGTGATGGAATTCAAGCGTGATTTCTTCATATTGGTTGGAAAACCACAAGTGGCTATCGTTAGAGCACTCCAGCATTTAGATGCGAATAAATCTTTTGTGTCTCGTACCATCGCTGGTTACTGTGATACTCGTAGCGTAGCCTGACGTCAAGAAAATGGACAGAAGAAAACAGCAACATCAGCAGTAATGGTTCGAAATGTAACAAGTAAAAAAGCTGTAAGTTCGGCCGGGCCGAATTTTTAATACCGTCCACCATTTGGTACAAATTTGGCAATTTCCAAAAAAAAAAAAAAAAACAAAAAAAAAAAAATCCGTTTAAAATTCTGTTAAAATCTTAAAAATACCGAATGCCTATACGACGTAGACCTGCATAGGCAACTTTTGTCATAAGTTATTACAATATTTAAATGTGAAACTTGAAGAAAAATCTGTTTATAATGTAGCTAAAATCATCAAAATATCGAATATAGTGGGTACCGTTATTGGGGACTATACGAAGGCGTGGACCTGCACAGACAATTTTCTGGCATGGGCTAAAGTATCCATTTCGAACTTCATATGCGAAATTTGAAACATCGGGGCAATATGAAGACTTGGACCTGCATGGCTCATTTTTTGGCTTGGGATGTAGTATCCATTACGAACTTCAAATACCAAATTTGAAACGATTCCGGTAAAAAATGTCGTTAAAATAATCAAAATACCCAATATCGGGGGGTACCGTTATATGGGGGCTATACGAAGACGTGGACCTGTACAGATAATTTTCTGTCTTAGGCTGTAGTATCCACTACGAACTTCAAATGCCAAATTGAAAACAATTCCGGTGAATGATGTCGCTAAAATCATCAAAATACCGAATATCGGGAGGTACCGTTATATGGGGGCTATATGATAACTTGGACCTACATGGACATTGGACCATTTACGAACTTTACCTGTCTACTGGCAAAATATACATGTGTGCAAAATTTTAGCCTTCAATCTCAATTTGTTCGAAAGATAGCGTGATTACAACAGACAGACAGAGAGACGGACAGACAGACAGACATACAGACAGACAGACGGGCATGGCTAAATCGTCTTAGAATGTTACGCTGATCAAGAATAAATATACTTTGTTGGGTCTGACATGAGTATTTCGAGGAGTAACAAACGGAATGACAAAATTAATATACCCTCCATAGTATGGTGGAGGGTATAAAAAAGCGACTTGATCGAAACCCACGTCGCAGCGGCCGAAAAATGGCTCGTGAGCTGAATGTATCGCAATATTCCATTTGGCAAAGATTGAAAAATGAGCTCAGGGAAAAGCCATTGAAATTTCAAAAAGTGCAAGAACTTACACCGCGACTGAAAGAGACCACAATAGACTCAAAAGAGCTAAAGAGTTGCTTCGCTTGGCCGAAATTTGTGAACTGCCGATTTGGTTTTCTCCGATGAGAAAAATTTGTTGTCCAGCAGTTTGTAAACAAACGAAATGATCGTGTTTGCTTGTCAAAAAGGTCAGCTGAAAATGTGCACCTTCGGTTGGCCGGCCATGGTGATGGTGTGGGCCGCCATAACAGCCGATGGTCGCTCTCCACTCGTATTAATTGAGCGTGGCATCACAATAAATGCGAAATATTATCACGAAAAATTTCTGGAGGGTGTAGTAAATCCATGGGCACGCAAACATTTTGGCCGCAGACCTTGGACATTCCAATAGGACTCAGCACGCTCTACCCAAGAATGGTTAGAAAATGAGGTTCCTCGCTTCATTTCCAGCGCACAATGACAACCAAAATCTGCGGAGACCAAACCGTTGGACTATTGTGTCTGGAGTATTTTGGAAAGCAAGGTTAAAACCAAAAAATACCAAAAGTGTCGATCACCTCAAGCAAGCGCTTCGCCGGGAATGGTTCGAAATACCACAGAGCAACATTCGGGCAGCGTGTGACGGTTTCATTGGCCGTTTGAAGGCCATAATTCGTGCCAAAGGTGACCAATTCGAACAAATCTGAACATATTCTAAAATTTGATGCTACTTCCGACATTTTTTGCTTTCATTTAAAAAATTAATAAAAAAAACGTAAAAATTATGACATTTGACTTTGTTGCAGTTGTTTATTTCATCCTGTAATCATAGAAATGTTAAAATATAGGGTAAGTGTACCAGTAGTCGGCATTTTTAGGATTTTCGCATTTTTAATCGCTCACCATTCTAAGTGGAACTTTTCAATTATTACAAAGTTAATTTATTCAGATTCGAAATTTTGTATAGTTTTTGCAATAATAAATAAAGTTTTAAAGTAGTCGGCACCACTTGCTATTTGTCTGTATGGCATGTTCCAACAGTCGGCATACCAATTTTTTTGTAAGCATACTTTATAATATTAATAAATTAATTCATTAAAATATAATATTTTTGTTTAGTTAAACTGATTCGACGTCTTTATTGTACTTTTCTTAAGAATATGGATTGTTGAGGATCTTCACAGACAAAATTTTATTTTTTATTAGAATAAATCATCTTTTATTAGCGAAATTGTACACAAAGATAGCCGACAATATATTTGAAGTAAACAAAACACATTTAGTTATAATAGTTTCATTTATTTGGGCTTAAAACTATAAAGTGCCGACTACTGGGACATGCCGGACTTAGGCACACTTACCCTATTTTTTTCGGAGACTTTCAGATCATTTAAAGCGATTTTTAAATAATAATATATTAATAGCCATCAGAAAACAATCGTGGATTTTTTTAATTTAATATTTAAATTTTTCAAAATGGACACCCCACAATTTTTCATATAAAATCTATGAAAAAATACCAATTCACATTCCATTGAAAATCCACCCCGCCACATAATTAAATATCGGTGACAATAAATTTTTGTGAGTGAGGCAATGCACATGGTCAAATCAATTAAACAGCAACAGCAATAACCACAACAACATCTCCATGACCAACAATGGTAACTGCAACCGCACATGGAAGAGAGTATTTCAGCACTCAGCGAAATGAAATTCGAAAAACAGAAAACAAAAGAAATGCTAATCAAAGTGAAAATATTTTTAGTAAAACACAAACCGAAACAGAAATATTTAATCACAACAAAAGAAAAAGAAATTCCCGAAAATGAAACATTCGAACGATCGACTGATCGAAGAAAAAACAAAGCAAAACAAAATGAAATGAAAAGCCCGAAAAAAAATGATAACAAGTTCAGATTGTGTGTTACTCATCGAGTGGCCAGTGGACTAGCTAATGAGGTTTGCTGGAGAATAGTTAGCCGGGGCAGTCAAAATGCAGAATTGAAGTTGGTAGGGTCTCAAATTTTTAACATATTATTTTTGCAGAACCATAAAATTATAGATACAATTATAAGAATATATGGTATATTAAAAATTTGTTTGATGATAACCATCAGCTACGATCTAGCATCAGTTAGGATTTATATGGATAAACTTAGAAAAAAAAAAAGATTTACCCAAAGTATGGGTATAAGGAGTTATTGTTAGCCCTAAGGAATAGTGCTTAATGAATTTATGGAAAATACACTTAATTTGAGACCAATAATCTCAACGCGTTGTTAAGTAGTGAAATGAAAATTTTCAAAATATTTGGAATATTTTTAGTTAAAATATTTTGAATTTGTTTAGTGGAAGTTTTCCTTTTAAAAAATAATTATTGAAAAATTTTACTGACCAATAATTTTAAATTGCTCAATAGTTTTTCTTAAGGAAATTTTTAAAACCAATTTTTGAAAAATATTTATTGAAGGATTTTCATACCCAAAATCGTTCCTTTCCAAATCTATAATCGTAGATTTTTTACAACATTTTTCTGACTCATATTAAGGGTTTTTTATAGGGAATGGTTTCTGATCCATAATCGGGATTTTCTAATAATATTTTTTGGACGAAATTAAGACTTATAATCGCAGACTTTAAAACATTTTTCTAGAAGAATTTTAGACCTATAACCGTGGATTTTTTAATAATATTTCTTGAAAGATTTTCAGAATTTTTCTTGAATAAATTTCATTGATTTTTTTATAATATTTTGGTAGGATTCTCAAACCCGCAGTAGTGGATTATTAATGGCAGGATTTTTTTTGGCTAATAATCTTCTATTTTTGTTAGAAATATTTATCTATTTTTATTAAAAATAAAATATCATTACTAAAATAGTTCTTCAACGGATGCCATTAACTACAGTGGGTTTGAGAATCCTACCAATCCTTTATTAAACCAGTAAAGAAAGTCTTAAAGTCGGACGGTGCCGACTTTATGAAACCCTACACCACTTTGCTAATTTAGTAGAGCTCCGCATAATAATTAAAAGTTTTTATGGGAGAATTCAATAATACACGCTATGATTATAATTATAATTTAAGGTTCAAAGGACTAAATATGCCGAAGCATTTGTATCTTTTAAATTCGGACTTGTATTGCCCATTTGATGCAAAATTAATTTGAAATCAGATAAAGATATATATGGGAACTATATCCAAATCTGAACCGAAAATTTGGCAAATATATTTCTGAGCTGTATTTGATATATTTTTCTCTGAATATCGTTGTAACGGAGTGCATATTACGGCTGTCGGTAGCAAATATAACAAATCGGATGAAACGGAAGTATATATCGGAGCTATAGCTATATCAACCGATCTTCACCAAATTTGACATACTAACTTCTAGACTTAATTCGGTCGAAGGAGCCAAATTCCATCCCATTTAGACAAAGATTAGACGTTTTGGTGCACAATTAAAGTTAAATCGGACGATGTTATATATGGGAGCTATACCCAAATCTGAACCGATCTCGATAAAATTAAGCAAATGTATTTTTGAGCTGTATTTGATATTTTTCCCCAAATATTGCACTCTGTAGCATGTTACGGCTTCGGAGGACAAAAATAACAAATCGGATGAAAAATATATACGGGAGCTATAGCCATATCTGAACCGATTTCGATTTAGCATACTTATTTTCAGGCCTAATTTAGTTGAATGTTCAAAATACCATACCATACTTGGTGCACAATAAAAGGCAAATCGGAAGAAGATATATATGGGAGCTATATCTTAATTTTGACCGATTATCTCCAATTTCAATAAGGTTTGTCCTTGGGCCAAACAAATGATTTGTGCAAAATTTCATCTGGTTAGGGAAATAAATGCGAGCTGTACTTTGTTTACAAAATACATGGACAGACGGACGGATGGACAGACAGACGGACGGATATCCATAAATCGACTCAAACTGTGATTCTATGCAGATCATCAAAGGAACTATGCGTATATGTCGTTTCCATTTGCCTGTTACAAACAAATGTACAACGACATAATACCCTGACCACCTTGTGGCGTAGGGTACAAAAACGCATATCATGTGTTTGGAATTTTTTCAAGAAAAAACTCTCAAAAATTCTTCTAGAAAAAAAAATTAAATTTTCTGAGACCTTTCAGACACATAATCGAAAATTGTTTAGAATATTTTAGAAAAGAAAGACATATTCTTTACAATGTAACAATGTATTCGCATTTTTTCTGAAGGGATTTTAAGTCCTAAAATCATGGATTATTTAAGACTTTTCCTTGAAGGTCTTCAGACTTATAATCCTAGCCATATGGCTAAAACGTGACCTAGGTCTCTTTGGACCAAAATCGTTTCAGGACATTCTGATTTAGCCCGTGCTAGGTTAGGCGCGAAAATGGAAAAGGGTCAAAATTTGGAATAATTATATCTTTTATAAAATGCATAATGTGTAAGAATTCACTTCAAATTACACAAATCACAATATTATTATTGACTCAAGGTCTGGTGAGGTCCATGAAGTGAAGATGGGATATATCGGTCCACAATATATATCCCCCACAATAGGTCAAAATTTTGAGTATCCATGAATCTCATAAAACGCGAAATTAACATCCGATTCCATTTAGACTTGGTACATCTCAATATTTCCATCAACACAAGATATGTTATTAAGTTGATAAAGATCGGGCCATTCCTTCTGGTAGCTCCCCCACAAAGGGTCAAAGTTTCAAATGAGCAAAACGATTACTAAATCCGAAATAAGCATCCGGTTCTCTTCATATTTCACACATCATATTATTTCTACTAACACAAGATCTGCTGTGAAGATGGGATATATCGGTCCACTCTTTTTGGTACCTCCCCCACAAAGGGTCAACATTTTGAGTAACCATGAAGCTCACAAAAAGCAAAATTAACACCCGATTCGTACCTTTCCAAATCTATAATCGTAGATTTTTTACAACATTTTTCTGACTCATATTAGGGATTTTTTATAGGGAAGAGATCATTACTCAAATATTTCTTCAACGGATGGACGATTCAGACTTGGTACATCACAATATTTCCGCTAACACAATATCTTTTATAAATATGGTGCAGATCGGACCATTCCTTCTGGTTCCTCTCCCACAGAGGGTCAAAATTTTGAGTATCCATAAATAAAACGTGAAATTAACATCCGATACAATTCAGACTTGGAATATCACAATATTTTTATCAATACAAGATCTGTTATAAAGATGGTACAGATCGGACCATTTCTTCTGGTACCTCCCCAACAAAGGGTCAATGTTTCGAATAAGCAAGACGATTATTAAATCCGAAATAAGCATCCGGTTCTCTTCATATTTCACACATCCTATTATTTCTACTAACACAAGATCTGCTGTGAAGATGGGATATATCGATTCGCTCCTTCTGGTACCTCCCCCACAAAGGGTCAAAATTTTAAGTATTTTTAAGAATTTCCCTAAGGGATTTTACTTTTTGAGCCTTAATCCTGTTTCTTAAGAATATTTTCGAATTGTTCTCAAATCCGTTTTCGCGAATTTTTCTTACATTTTTTGAAGGTTTTTTAGACTCAAAATCGTAAACTTTCAAATAAATATATTTGACGAATTTTCAGGCACATACTCCGTATTTTCGAGCACGTAATCTTTTTTTTGAAGTATTTTTCATGAATGATTTGCACATCCCGAATTGTCCATATTTAAATAACGTTATTATTAATCCTCATAGAAATAACGGCTTTAGATCCCAGATGTACTTCTGAAGAATTATAACTCTCATAAAACAAAAGTAATTATCCGACGTTGCCTTTAACTTCGTAAAACGCGATAATTCCGCCTACCTTAGGTCTAGTGTGAATATGGGAATTTGTGACTCAATTCTCCTTACAAAGGGAAAAACTTTCGTAAAAACTCAGAGATTTTTTCAGACTTTGTATTTCTCAAAATGTCTATCAACCATATCATTAATGTTAAAAACGAGAAATGTCAACTCAATCCTTCTCCACCAAATTGTCAAAATTTTAAAGAGTATCCGATTTTCTTTAAATTTTCGACCTCCCAATATTTGTAAAAAATTATATGAAGTCAGAATATATTTAAATTAACGGAAATAGTTTGGGCGTTTTCATCCTTCGCCAAAACGTCCTAACTAGTTTTCTTTTAATTTCTTTTTATATTCCGCACATTTTCAATGAAACCACTGTTTTTGAATTCACAAAATCGGCTCTCTTCTCTGGAATACAACAGACGCGAGCAACTGCAAAATGCATTCTCCACAAGTGAATGAGCGGTGAGTTGGTGGGGCCTATTGATGCGTCTTTTGTTTGACTGTTTCTTTAACGATTCACCAACAAAAGAAACCAAACTAAGATAAACACCGTCACCCAACAACGCCAACAATAACAATGAAAGAAACAATAAAAAACAAACAAAACAAAACAGAGAAAAGGTCAGAAAACCAAAGAGATCGGGACAAGTGTAAAAAAATTAAATGAAGTTACTCAGAACCCACACACAGACGCACTATGCACGGCCCAACAGCAAGGCAGATGATTGTGTGCCAGATGACGCATTGGAATTAGTAAAGGGATGCCACTTGGATATATAAGTTTTCGAGTTTTTAATAAGGCGGGAAGTAGGGGGCGTCCGACAGAGTATAGGACGTTCAAAATTTGCTTCTTTGCTTTAAAGGAGAATAAAAATGCACTTCTCTCCGTACAGACTTTTCAGTCTCTGAATTAAAGTTTTTCGAATTAGGTTAGATGTTCAAGACGTAAGGTAGGGATAAAAAATAATTTTGGACCAAAATTGAAATAATGCAAAACTTTTCTTTTGGGAAAAACTCAACCGATTACTTAAGTCAGAAAAAAACGTCTTATATATCTCCATCTTTCCTCCTCAAAAACATTATTAATTACATTTGCTGTCCAATAAAAATTAATTGCATTGTGACCACTTCAAATAAAGCAACAAAATTCCCAAAATTATTCACGGAATCTGGCAACATCGCTACCGAATACGTGAATGAATGAAGTGATCGTTTGTTTTTTTTTTTTGTACGGATCAATACCTTTGGTTGGGGTGCGACTAGAAGAGCAAACTGAAAAGGAAATCGATTACCAATGACACATAGATACATTTTCAAAAGATACAACAGGTATCTGAGAGTACAACCGAGAGAGCGAGAGATATTACACACATACATTCATTAATATAATACTCTCGGAGAATGTGAGAGTTCAACACCTTGACTGGGAGAGAATTTGAACACCTGACGTTCAGTTATAATATAACTCAACTGTCTTTATGTTCACAAATTCCCAAAATACCGGGAATTTTGAATGGCATTCGAAAAGCGAAATTTAGCCCATTTTTAGCATTATTTAAATACTTGTAAATAGTCCTCAATTCAGAACACCAAACAAATATTGATACCATCCCTTCAATAAAATACATGTACAATTATAGAACGCATATCCAAAACAAGCTCCTTCTCTCAACCACAGACGTCAACAGTAACATCCATATCAAATTTCGGGATTCCAGCTCTATCCCTTCACGCAATACCAAATTTAGTAGCATTTTCATGAAAATCTAGGATTCACCACCAACACCAACAGTGACATCTATACCAAATTTCAGGGTTTTAGCTCTATCCCTTCACCCAATACCAAAGCTGGTACTATTGAGTACTTTCGCGCAATTATAGTACGTTTCGTACAATTATGGTACACATTTCCGAAAACACATTTATTACTCAATTCCAGATACCAACAGAGACATCAATGTCAAATATCGGGATTCCAGCTCTATCCCTTCAGGCAATACCAAAATCTCTAAATCTCCACATTGACAGAGACCTCAATATCAAATTTGAGGATTCCAACCCAATCCCTTCACGCAATACAAATTTGTACTTTTCGTACAAATAAATTACGCACTTCCAAACCACCGTCAAATTTCAAACACAGATACCATAAGTACTATACAGGGTGAAATAAAAAAAACTGCATTCATTTTTACATTTTTTTAACTTTATTGAATGAAAGCAAAAAAAGTCGGAAATAGCATCAAATTTTAGAATAAGTTTAGATTTGTTCGAATTGGTCATCTTTGAAACGAATTATGGCCTCCAAACGGCCAATTAAACCGTCACACATTGCCCAAATGTTGCCCCGCGGTATTTTGGCCCACTCCCGGCGAAGTGCTTGCTTGAGGTGATCGACACTTTGGTATTTTTTAGTGTCAACCCTGTTTTCCAAAATACTCCAGACCGGATTGCTATCCGGACATTTTGGTGGCCATTGTGCGCTGAAAATGAAGCGAGTGCGATGGTGTTGAGTCTCTAGAATATTTTCACGATAATATTCGGCATTTATTCTGATACCACGGTCGATTAATACGAGCGGAGAGCGACAATCGGCTGTTATGGCGGCCCACACCATCACCATGGCCGGCGCTTGAGTTCCAATGGCCAACCGAAGGTGCACATTTTCAGCTGACCTCTTTGGCAAGTAAACACGATCATTTTGTTTGTCTACAAACTGCTGGACAACGAATGTTTTCTCATCGAAGAAAACCAAATTCGGCAGTTCACCACTTTCAGCCAAGCGAATGGAATATTGCCATATGTTCAGCTCACGAGCCATTTTTCGGCCACTGCCACGCGGGTTTCGATCAAATCGGTTCTTTACTTTTCGAACCATTTCTTCCGTCCACTTCCTTGACGTCGGACTGCGCTAATGAGCTATGGTATGAGACCCAAAAGATTTATTCACATTTAAATTCCGGAGTGCTCTAACGATAGCCACTTGGGATTTTCCAGCCAAATATAAAGAAATCACACTATCACGCTTGAACTCCGTCACGAATAACATTTTTTCTGGAAAATATGCTTTTGTACGCTTGTAAACAATATAAACAATGAAGCTGTCACTGGAATAATTTTAGTCTGAAGTTGGTTGCAGTTTTTTCATCTCACCCTGTATGCTACCATTTTTAAAGTTTTGTACCATTTCAGAACTTTTCGTAACCTTAAGGTTCGAATTTCCGAAAACCCTTTGAAGATATAGCCTGTACTCCATCAGTGACTTTCATTCCAAATTTCAGAATTTCAGCTGATTTCGTTTGTCCAATAAAAAGTATTCAATTTTTGGTACAGTTTAGTACTTTTCGTAGCCTTTTAGTACGAATTTCCTAAAACCCAGCCTTATCACACGCCCACTTACCAAAATTAGCTTCAGCCGTTTCGTCTGGGCGTTGATTCTTCAACGGACAGTTATTTCACTACTCTTTTGAATATATTTTCAATTTGCAACTTCTTTTTCACTAATTACTTTCGACAGACGTCAAAATTGTATGCTTCAAAACAATTAACAAAATGTAGAAGAAAAGAAAAGGCAGAGTGTATCAGCTGTCATTGTGTTTGACAATATTTCACAAATAGAAAACAAAAGTGTAGACATGTCAAAGCATAACTCTAGCCTTGCTGTATTTAATTACAATTATATAAATAAAATTACAATTATTTCCTAAATATTTGCTTTTCATTCAAAATCACCATTTGCCGATCAATACCCAACTACCCTTTATTTTGCCTTAATGACCTTTAAAAGGCCGTATGTGTTTCGATCTCTGGCAACACTGTCGATCTCAGTGAATTCAGTTAACTTCACACTGAACATACGCCATGCTCAGGCAACAAGTAGAAAACAAACCGGACGAGAAAGAGAGGAAGAAATCGTGAGCAAAAATCACACCAAGAGAGTTTGAAGTTGTATCTGTGAGAGAGCACCGGTTGTGTTTTTTGTGTGCGAGTATGAGTGTTAATGGTAAACGCATGTTGCTTTAACGTAGATACTTTTCACATAGATACATTTGGTGTTGTTGTTTCGATGTTGTTTTTGGCACACACACATCTATATACTGAGATATCTACAGTGAGAATTGACTGCACAAGGCAAGACAAGTAATGATCAACAATATATTCGAAATATTGCCATATTAGTTGTATTTTAAGAGTCGTACTTTGTGGTTGTTGTAAGCGCGTGAAACGCAACTAACCAAAATATAATAATAATAATAATAAAAACAGAAAATAATAAATAACATTAATTTTATGCATTGAAAAGAAATGTAAAAAATATATTAAAATTAAATAAAAATACAAAGTGAAAACAAAAAAATAAGAAACCCCAAAAAGAAAAGCAAAAAATGAATGAAAACAGAAAATAAAAAAAATAATTAAATGAAAAAATAAAGAAAAATAAATGGTATGGAAAATAAATTATATTTGAAATAAATATTTTTTACAACGAATTCCAATAGTTTACTTTTGTTGATGTGGAATTTTGACGAAAACCAAAATGTGAATTATTGCCGTTGCATGCCCAAGAGAGTGTGTGTGTTTGTGTTTCTGTAAAACTAAACGAAAATTCGTAAACGTATTGTTGTTGCTTTGCTTTTTGTTTTAACAACAGTTAGCATTAAACAAAAATAAAATAAAAAAAAACAAAACCTATCGAACGATTGTTTGTTCGATTTGTGTGTGAGTTCGAATTCGTTTTGTTACCAATTTTCGCTGGGTTGCTGTTTCGCCGCGCCGTAACGTTGAACAACGGTCACGGAATCCCCCTCGCGCGCCCTCTTCTTTTCACCCAATTCAACACCAAACAATCAAGAACCAACCAACCTGGCTTTGACTGTGCGGCATTTATCCAACCCGCATTCCCCCCACGCCCGTCTTCAAAATTATTATGATTTCAAGTTTTGTCATCGTCATTATTATTTTGAAGTGAATTCTGTTTTAATATTGATGACAGTGTTTAGGCATTGAAATAAAGCCAGAAGTTAACGTGAGAGAGAAAAAAATTAACAAAAATTGAAAAAAATATATATATTTTCGAAAAAACAAATACCTGTGTGTGTGCGTCTGATTCCAAACTCTCTAAATGCCATAAATTGCCGTTTTTTTGTTGTTAATGTTTTGGATTTTTTTTTGTGGATCTCTCCCTCTCACATTACGCTTACGACGATCATTCTGTTTGGTTTTATTAACACTCACCAATACCATCAAACGACCGACCGTAGCTGCTGTGAGCATTGTTTTTGAAGTTCGAAAATATCTTTTAAATTTTAATTGAAAAAAAAAAGAAGTACGAAATACAATATAACCAAGAAATGCTGGTAAAGTGAAACAGCAAAAATACAAAAAAATTAACAAAAACCAACACCACCACCACCACCACAACAATGTGCTAAGTTAATATTTTCACTTTTTTCGCCAATTTTGATGTGATCTTCGTCGAATATGATTTTTTTGTGGCTTTTTGTGAAAATTTATAATTTATGTTTTTAGAAATTTCTTCTTGTGAGTGAAGTGATTGCAATTGTTGTTTTGGCGTAAAATTTTATCATTGTTGTTGTAATCTGTGGCTTATTTTTTCTGCACTGTGTTGTTGGTCTGTTTGTGTGTGTTTTTTTTTCTGCGGGATTTAAACAATAATCAGCTGTACTTGAATTAATGTTGGATTCCAAGTGAAAATAAAGGTAATTATTTAAATTTGTTTTTCTTTTTTGGTTTTTAATGGAAGTTAGTAGCACTCAGACATAATACAACTTTTTTAGATTATTTAAAATCCTCTGGTAATATCATACATTTTTAAGTAAAATATTCAAAAATAAAACTTTTCGCTAAGAAAAATAGAACTCTAATAGCTTAATATTTTTTGGGATAAAACATAAACCCGAAAAAACAGCTTATTTGGGGGCGAATAAAAAAATGTAATACATAAAAAATATACGTTTTTATAATTTTATTAGTTACACTTATTTTGTTAACTATTGTAACTATTTAAATAGAATTTTATATTCAGCATAGGGCGTTTTTCTTTAACTCATTTTTAAGTTACCTACTATAGTCAGTAAAATTGAAATGCTTATAATTTCGGAAATTTATCGGTAAGTTAGTGAAGAAATCAAAGAAGTCGCTAAGATCTACCGATAGATTCCAATGTTGTCAACGCGGAATTATTTTTAATATTAAAATTTTGGATTTCAAAGTTACCGATTTTTATCGGTTAGAGAATCGCCCAACATAGAATTAGAATCGGATTTCCTGGCCAAAATTCTGCAACTTTCGGAAAAAGAGGGAGTTTTATCATATCAATTTTACCCTCCACCATGGAGGGTATATAAAGTTTGTTATTGCGTTTGTAACACCTTGAAACATACATTTTAGACCCCATTTATGATCAGCAAACAATTCTGTCAATTTAGCGATGTCCGTCCGTCTGCGGAAATCACTCTTGATAAAATTTTACTTAAATGTATATTATGTCTGCAGGCCCAGGTAATAAGTAGACTCTATTTTCGGTATTTTGGTGATTTAAGCGACATTATTCACCGGAATTGTTTCAAATTTGGTATTTGAAGTTCGTAATGAATACTACAGCCCATGACAGAAAATTGCCTGTGCAGGTTCACGCATTCGTATAGCCCGCATTTAATGGTATCTCCCGATATTTGGTATTTTGATGATTTTAGCTACATTATTCCCCGATTTTTTTTTTCATGTTTCGCATTTGAATGTTGTAATGGCTTATAACAAAAGTTGCCTGTGCAGGTCCACGTTGTCGTATACATACGGCTACATTCGGTATTTTTAAGATTTTAACAGAATTTTAAAGAATTTTATTTTTTTGAAAATTGCATTTACATTTTCCTTCAGCATTGGCAATATTTTTATGAAGATTATCTATTATTTTTTTTTTTTTAACAATTTAGAGTTATTTTGATTATTTTTCATAATTTCTGATATTTAAAATTAAAAAAAAAACAAATGTTAAAAAAGTGAAATTGACAAAATGGTTTTTGACTGAATTTTCCCAAGAAGTTAATAACATGTTCATACCAAATAGGCTAGAAAATAGTTATGTTTTTACTCATCTATGATTTTTTTACAATTTAGCATAAAAATCATTTATTTATATAATTTCAGTTTATTTTTTTATAAAGACCATGATCATTTTTTGAATTTCGAAAAAACGTTATGGGACTTCGAACTTTTTTCCTGATTTTCCTTTTGACAGTTTAAAGAATTTCAAAATAAACTGTTTGAGTTTTTGAAAGACAATTTTGAGAAACTGTTATAATAAATATACAAAACTGTTATAACATCGATAAAAAAATACATTTTGAAAAAAAAAAAAACAAGTAAGCAAAGGCTACAGTCGAGCGGGGCCGACCGTTGAATACCCTACAACACTATAATAAACCATACAGTTTATATAGGCGAAGTACTCGAAAGAATTCCACAAGATATTGTGACAAATAATAAAAGAAAACCATCAGGTTTCGTTCTCTAATTTTCGAATAATAGCAACTTAAACTAATTTGCTCATTTCCAATTTAATGGTAGATGTTGCACGTAAATGGTCTTCCTAGATCTGGAACCAATATTTCCCAAAGACGTGAAGACAGAAGTGGCAAAAGATTAACATTTATTATTGGTTTTTGACTGAAACGCATCTATATGAGATACAGACATTTGACTATATTCTTCAACGAAATAGTCAGAAGTGCGTCTTTCCTGTATTTGTGAATTCTCCAAAAGGTCTCTGGAATGGACATTTTCGTATTTTGTCTACAAAAGTTGGCAAACTATTTCACACATTGAATATTTTTGGATGGCCATTAGAAACTGCTTGGCTTTTGCAATGTCCGATAACCCCCATTCAAATGTGCGTGAGGATCGGGCGATAATTACGACCTGCCGACAATTTTGCAGTTTTTTGGTCCATTTCAACCCCTAAATATATGGCGATCATCTCCAAAAAGAGTAGGCTTCTATTCTGACCCTCATCTTATCCCCATGCGAAATTTCGTAAGGATCGGGCCATAAATGCGTTCTGTATATGATATCCTGATATCCTAACTACTTTGTTTTGTAAGCTGTAGAAATATTACCAAATATTTAATTCAAAATGAAAATATGCCAAAAATATGACAAAATTAAAAAAATATGAGAAAATTTTAGAAAATCAATATTTTCATCTTTAGAGAGATATTTTTATGCGATTTTTTAGACGTTTTTTCTTTCCTGCCAAGAGGCCATTCTGAATTAATGAGAACTGTCGAAATCAGTTCAGCCGTTCTCGACATATAAGAGATCTTTCAAGCATATCTTCTTTGATAGACATATATATCGCACATATTTTGCTATATATCCGATTTGTTGGATGTTAACATCAATGTAAAGATCAGAAGTAACCTTGTCATGGCTTTATGATTTCGCCGGGATTTAAAATATTCGCGGTTTGATGAAAAATTTTGAATTTTTTCAATACAAAAGATATGGTCTATTTTACCCGCTAAATATTATCCGATGACCACCCAATATGGTAGGCTTCTTTCCCTCCCTAAACTCCAACTACATGCGAAATTCCGCGTCGATTGGTCTATAATTGCGACCTGTATAGCTTCTGCAAAATCCGACATTTTTCAGTATTTGGTCCATTTCAACCCCTAAACATTTGGCGATCATCTCCAAAATCAATAGGGTTCTATTCTGGTCCAAGCCCCACCTACATTCTAAATTTCGTGAAGATCGGACCGTAATTGCGACCTGTAGAGTGATTACAAATTAACATGGACAGACGGACAGACGGACAGACGGACGGACGGACATACATAGCTAGATCGACTCAGCTCGACGAGCTAGGAAGATCCATATATACTTTCCTATATGGGAAATCAATATTTCGAGGTGTTACATAAATTCTGGCCCAATCAAACTTATAATACCCCCAACACATAGTGTTGTAGGGTATAATAATAATAATAATAATTATTAAAAATATTAGAAAAGTTAAAAAGTGTAGGTCGGTTTTGCCGAGAGATGTATACCCTCAGCCAATGTTCGTATTACTCAAGCTGTTGAGGTTCCGAGGCGGAGTGAGATAATATTGTCCCTATTAAATTTGATATAAGTCTGATACAAATATAATAACGTGCCCGGTTTTTTTAATAATGAAATGTTCGTGAAGTACCAGACATAGTGGACCAAAGTATTCCATTTTCACACAACATCCAATATTGATAAAAATAATGGGATATGGAAAATTTAAAAAAAAAAATATATATATTAAAAAAATTGACTTTATGCCAATATTGACGTATAATTGGAAAAAATCGATTTTCTTTTTAAATTTTTGCACATCTTACTTTTTTATAAATATCAAAATTAATCAATATACTAATATTTTGTGGCTGAGGAACAGAAGGAATTTGCCGATGAATCTGATTTGTGATTGAAATAAATATATATTTATTTAAAAGTTATAAGAGATAAAAGTATTGAAAATTGTGACTCTTTGTGGGAGAGGTAGCGGAAGGAGTGGGCCGATGTATCACGTCAACCCAGCAGATCTTGTCTTAGTAGAACTATTTGAAAAGCATGAAGTTTAGAATGAATCGAATGCATATTTCGCATTTTATGAGCGTTATGGATATTCAAAACTGAAACTCTTTTGTGAGTGTGTTGCCAGAAGAAGAGAACCGATAAAATTGATAAATTAATAAATATTTGTGAAATATGGTGCGCTTTATTCGGCAATAAAAAATACCGAACAATGTTGCCTTAAAAAACAATTACCTTAAAAAATTGGGTACGTTGTTGGGCGCCATTTTGAAGATGAGTTATTTTTCCAAATTAATATGATTAAAAATCTCGTATTACAATCTGAAAAAAATCCTACTAAGCTCACCTTGGGCGTCATATGCTACGATTTTGAAAAAAAAAACCAATGGATTGGGTTGACAGGGCAGTTTTCGCGATAATAAAACTGGTATTTTAATGATCTCTTGGAATAGAAGGACTTCGAAAATGATATTCGGAATCATGGCAAAATACTAAAGCTGCTATATTTTAAATACTGCTATAGATTGCGTTTCATTTTCCTTCGTATTACCATTTTTTTTTGGTTATGTAGTTGTCCTTCAATGTATATTTAAGGTCAAAATCCAATTTTGATTTTTTACTTTTATTTTTAGTTTTTGTACAAAGATGGTTTCGGGTATTTTGGGATTTTATAAAAAGGTAGATTATCTCTCAGAAACGCTACAGATAATTTTATGTGTTTAACAAAAATTAGTGAACCTATTTCGGTATAGTTTTCAAGAAAATTACAACAATTTTTTTCCCAAAATAACAAAAAATTGGACTTCCTAGAAGCACACCACCAAAATACTTTGACCGGTTTTTAGACATCGATGATGTAAAATATATTGGGTTTTCGTCTGGAAAATTAAAAAAAGAAAACAAGTTATAATCGGTTCACTTTGGATATATCTCCCATTAATAATATTCTGCTCACTTTTCGCAAAGTCGAATAGAGCTTTATAATCATATCAGATTGATTATCGGCTCAGATATTCCTTTAGGTCCTTTGTATTTATTTTTTTACCAGATTTTATATTTATGCTTCTCAAGAAATGCCATACACATATAGTCCGGAAATAACTCAGACGAATTTTACTGCATGAGCTTATATTAACATCCTGAGATCATTTCATCAAATATATTTTTGTATCCAAAATAATTCAATATTTTTGAAATCCATGTTACTAGGTGGTTTTATAATAAAATAAACTATGACATACTCTCTCTGGGTCTTCATAGTCCAATATTTAGGCAAGAGTTAAAAAAAAAATATTAACAACTTGTAAATTGCATATTTCTCGTAATGCCTATAACATTATGTTTAAATTTCTCACCTCCCATTTCCCCAAGCCCCCGATTGAACTTCATCTTCAATATTATTTTCTTAGCTATTTCTACGACAACATATTTCTTCTCACTTTGTTTTTTATTCATTTCGCTATTTTTTTTTTGTTCAATTTTTTTTTCAAAATAACATTAATTGTCTGCAAATTGACAAACAGAAATTTTATTGTTGTCTCCGTTTCGATGTGTGTGCCTTTTTCCTCTCGCTCCAACTCCCTGCACATTTCTTGTTCAGTTTTTTTTTCATTTTTTTTCACATTGCAAATTTATTTTTAAAAGAAAAAATTCCACAATTCGAACGTGGACTGAAGTTCAAAAAGGTATCTAGGCAAAACGTTAACTTGATTTTCTATTTACCACAGAGGCAAGAGACGACGAAGATGTCGAAGAAGTTGGCGGTGAAGAGAAACGCACAGCAGAAAATAAACTTTGCAAAAATAGCTGCACAAGAAGACAAATATTGGCTTAAATAACAAAATGGTCAGTAAATGTCTGCTTACTACCAGCAAAAACCAAACACAAGAAAGAAAAAAAAAAGACGAGACAAAATGAACAAAAAAATTAGTGTCTTGAAGAAGTACAAAAATAAAAAAGACAAATTAAACTGGAGAAGAAGAAGCAATATTTGTTTTTAAAAGTACTCAGCAGAGGATTGGGGTTTTCTGAGACAGAGTTAAGTTTAAACACTGCTGGTCGTTAAAAAGACCTATTGGTATTCAATGAGTAGATATATGGGGTTTTTATTAAAAATCCCGGGGGTCTTCTATAAAACTATTATTGAAGTGGGGCTATTGGTCTATGAGACCATGTTTTTCTTATAAAAGATAAATATTTTTATAATTTCGACTATTTTTTTTTTCATTTTCGAAATTCAAATAAAATGTATTACCTCAGTCTTATATAAAATACATATATAATAATTAAAATAAAGGTCGAATTAATAAATAAAAATCAAAAAAATTTATTACGGAATTTTATTGCACTGTGGGACAAAATTGTATTTTTTTAATAATTACGGAGGAAATCCAACAGATTATTAAAGTAAAGGTAAAAAAGTTTGCATCGCAAATTAACATCAATAGAGAGGGCAAGATTCCCCTCTTCCACAGTTTTGGAAATTTTCGGATTAGGATTCCTGGGAATCCGTGTATTACAGGGTGAAATGAAAAAAAAAACTACAACCAACTTCGAACTACTGCCATTTCTAAGCCAGTCGTCCGACTGCTGTTAAAATTATTCCAATAACAGCTCATTATATTGTTTACAAGCGTACAAAAGCATTTTGGTGAGAATTTTCCAGAAAAAAAGTTATTCGTGATGGAATTCAAGCTTGATAGTGTGATTTCTTTATATTTGGCTGAAAAATCACAAGTGGCTATAGTTAGAGCACTCCAGCATTTAAATGTGAATGAATCTTTTGTGTCTCGTACCATCGCTCGTTACCGTGATACTGGTAGAGTAGCCCGACGCCAAGAAAGTGGACGGAAGAAAACAGCAAAATTAGCAGAAATGGTTCGAAAAATAAAGAAGTGACTCGATCGAAACCCGCGTCGCAGTGGCCGAAAAATGGCTCGTGAGCTGACCATATCGCAATATATTTCATTCGGCAAATATTGACAAATGAGCTCGGGGTAAAGCCATTGAAATTCCAAAAAGTGCTAGAACTTACACCGCAACAGAAAGAAAATAGACTTAAAAGAGCTAAAGAGTTGCTTCGCTTGGCCGAAAGCGGTGAACTGCCGAATTTGGTTTTCACCGATTCGAAAATATTCGTTGATCGTGATTACTTGATACAGAGGTCAGATAAATATGAACACCTACGGTTGGCCACCAGAACTCAAGCGCCGGCCATCTTCGCTCATATTAATCGACCATGGCATCAGAATAAATACTGAACATTTTCGCGAATATATTCAGGAGGGTGTACTAGAGCCTTGGGCATGCAAACATTTTGGCCGCAGACCTTGGACATTTCAACAGGACTCAGCACGCGCCACCCAAGAATGGTTACAAAATGAGGTTCCTCGCTACATTTCCAGCGCACAATGGCCCCAAAAATCTTCGGATACCAATCCGTTGGACTATTGTATCTGGAGTATTTTGGAAAGCAAGGTTGGCACTAAAAAATATCAAAGTGTCGATCACCTCAAGCAAGCGCTTCACCGGAAATGGGCCAAAATACCTCAGAGCAACATTCGGGCAGAGTGTGACGGTTTCATTGACCATTTGAAGGCCATAATTCGTGCCAAAGGTGACCAATTCGAACAAATCTAAACTTATTCTAAAATTTGATGCTATTTCCGACATTTTTTGCTTTCATTCAATAAAATTTAAAAAAAATGTGAAAATTATGGCGTTTGACTTTGTTGAAGTTTTTTATCTCAACCTGCATATATATCCATAATCAGCATAAAATTTTAAGTCGATTCGACGATGTCCGTCTCTCTGTTGAAATCAGGATACAGCCTATAAAAATTTTTGTCCCAAAATTGGTAGTTGTTGTTCGTAATGGGTTCTAGTTCCTGTGGCGGAACATAGTATGCATAGGGCAACGAAATAGTCATCCGATTCTCTTCAAATTTCACAAATATCAATATATGTCCTAACACGAGATCTGTTGTGAAGATGGGATATATCGGCTCACTCCTTCTGGTACCTGCCCCACAAAGGGTCCAGCATTTTAATAAAAAAAACACTGATGAAATGCAAAATAAGCATCGAATTCTCTTCAAATTCCACACATCCCAACATTTTTATCAACACAAGTTCTGGCTTGAATATAAAGGACAACTCCTTCTGGTAACTCCCCCACAAAAGGTAAAAAATGTTGATTAAATTATATCTCTCACAAAATTCGAAATAAGCATCCAGTTGTCTTCCAATTTAATACAACTCAATATTTCATCTGACACATGATGTGCTGTATAGATGGAATGCATCGGACGATTCCTTCTGGTACATCCGCCAGAAAGGGATCAAAATTTCCAATAACAAAACGCTTATTAAATTTGAAATAAGTATTGGATATTTTCCAAATTTTAAAATCTCCCAATATTTTTATTAACGCTAGATCTGGGGTGAAGATAATGTATATTGGCCCACCCCTTTTGGTACCGCCCCCACAAAGGATCACAATTTTCAATTGCCATATATCTCATAACTTGCGAAACAAGTCAGCGAAATTGTCAAGGGTGGTATATCAGTCGAACTTGGTACATCTAAATATTTTTCTCAACCAGAGATGAGATGTGAATATAGAATTTACCGGACCACTCCTTCTGTTACCACACCCATAAAAGGTTAAAATATTGATTTACAATTATTCGCATAATGGTGGAAAAAAATGTTCTACTAGTCGGGAACCTCCCACATAAGGGGTCAATATTTTGAATGATTGTAATATATGTCAAAATATATTTAAATTCACAAATGTTGGCTAAAGATATACATCTGTCGGCAAATGCGACTGATATTTTTTAACCTGTTTTTTAAGATATATTGAATAATCAATACAATTCGATATCCATTTAAACTTCTTTCATCTTCACTCAAAATATATTTTATTTTATAGATTTCTTAATTAAGTTTTATGTTAATTCTTATTGTTTTTCGTTTTTTTTTTTCTTTCATTGCAGTTAACCAAAAGAAAAGAAAACTCCAAGTTGTAAACAAAACCTGTGGATTTTTTTTTTTGTTAAATACCTATCTCAACTAATTAAGGTGAGTTTTCCATTTTAATTTTTGGGGGTTTTCAAATTTTATTTCACATTTAGAATTTTGGGTTCATGTTTCAAATTCATCAATATGGATGTGTTTTTTTTTAAACTCATTTTATTTGGATATTTTATGGGAATTCTTGGAGTTTTCTGTTTATTTGATTTTAAATTTATTTCGAAATACTTATTTAATAAATATTGAAAACTTGCGCCTCGTCAAGGGAATCGAATTCTATGTTTCATGATTAATTCTTATCTCAGTTTAATGTTTACCCGACCCAGTGGCCTGTGATAAGTAGTAGCCGCGTGGAGAAAAAAAGACCTTCCTTGTCCTAACCATTTAGGGCATTGGAACACAATATGATTTTATTTTTATTCCATTTTATTTACTTAAGATAAGAATTCAATTCGTTACAAAGCAACGAGTGTGTGAATGTATGTCGATTGTTATCAACGAAAATCTTTGAATTTGTCCATGACGTTGAAGTTTGGTTTTTATTTGTTTTCCAACTTTACTTTCGTTTTCATTTGAAAAAAAAAAAACCACAAAGAATTCCTGCCATGGAAGTCGTTTCCATCCGTCGTTGGCTATTTTTAGCCTCAGCGTTTAGATGTCAAATGCAAACATGCTGACATCGCCGAGACGTGGTTGGTACTTATTTCTTGTGCCGCCAATATCATTTGGCTAGACGAAGAAACTATTTAAGGATTGTGGCAAGATGTGAGGCCGAAGAATAAAAGGTCTACAATAAAATTCATTATAAATAAACACACACACACACACACACACACATACATACAAACAGACATGCCTCAAATAAAAATAAATAAACCAAAATCCTCGGTTGATGGAGAACAAAGGTTATACGACTGCCGCTGCTGTGGTTGCAACATTTTTATTTGTCTTTCCAACTTCTTGCAAACATTTGTAAACACACATGCTGTCAGACAGACATACAGACACATATGCATTAAGGGACAAGTTGGTTGGACATTAACAACCAAATGATAAAAGCACAGTGACAGACAAAATGTGTGAAACTTCCATTTTAGGATTGGACTGCAGAAAGATTTGTTCTAAAACACGATCAACGATTTCTTGTTACAAACAATACATTAGCAAAGAAGGCCTTAAGGTGTGTTTTATATAGAGAGGACCAAAAGGTCTGATGGTCCAGTGTGATATAATAGTGTGATTTCTTTATATTTGGCTGGAAAACCACACGTGGCTATCTTTAGAGCACTCCAGCATTTAAATCGTATGTGTCTCGTACCATCGCTCGTTACTGTGATGGTGATACTGGTAGCGTAGCCCGACGTCAAGTAAGTGGACGGAAGAAAACAGCATCATCAGTAGAAATTGTTCGAAAAGTCAAGGAAGTGGACGGAAGAAAACAGCATCATCAGCAGAAATAGTTCGAAAAGTAAAGAAGCGACTTGATTGAAACCAGCGTCGCAGTGGCCGAAAAATGGCTCGTGAGCTGAACATATCGCAATTTTTCATTCGGCAAATGTTGAAAAATGAGCTCGGGATAAAGCCATTGAAATTCCAAAAAGTGCAAGAACTTACACCGCAATGGAAAAAACAGACTCAAAAGAGCTCCGATGAGAAAAAATTCGTTGTCAGCTGAAAATGTGCAGCTTCGGTTGGCCACCATAACTCAAACTCAGATGGTGTGAGCCGCCATAACAGCCGATGTTCGCTCTCCGTTCGTATTAATCGACCTTGGCAATATTCTTGAGGGTGTATTAAAGCCTTGGGCACGCAAACATTTTGGCCGCAGTCCTTGGACATTCCAACAGGACTCAGCACCATCGCACTCAGCACGCGCCACCCAAGAACGGTTACAAAATGAGGTTGCTCGCTTCATTTCCAGCGCATAATGGCCACCAAAATCTCCGAATGCCAATCCATTGGACTATTGTGTCCGGAATATTTTGGAAAGTAAGGTTTGCACAGTGGAAATCACTCTAGCTTTAGAACGAAATAAAATAGGCTGATGAAATTTTACTCAAATCTATATTATGTCTGCCGGACTTTTGGTATTCAAAATGGGACATGTAGCTCCACGTCTTCCAATAACGGTACCTCCCGATATGTGGTATTTTGATCATTTTACCGACATTGTTCACCGGAATTGTTTCAAGTTTGGTAATTGAAGTTCGTATTGGATACTACAGCCTATGACAGAAGATTGTCAGTGCGGGTTCACGCCCCCCATATAACGGCACCTCCCGATATTCGGTATTTTGGTAATTTTAGCGACATTATTTACCGGACTTGTTTCAAATTTGGTATTTGAGGTTTGTAATGGATACTTAAGCATATGGCAGAAAATTGTCTTTGCAGATTCACGTCTTCGTATAGACACCATCTAAAGGCACATCCCGAAATTCGATATTTTGATAATTTTGAAGACATTATTCACCGATTTTTTTGCAAGTTTCGTTATTGATTTGAACAGAATTTTTAACGGATTTTAATTTTTAGGAAATTAAAAAATTCGTTTCAAATGGTGGAGGGTATTCAAAGTTCGGCCAGGCCGAATTTACAGCTTTTTTTATTAGTTTCACCTTCAAGTCTATCAATCCATCAATATGTAATACCCCAAAACGACACCTTCAGCTCCTCAACTGGTTCGATTCGATGGTAATTGAATACCTTTCGATTTATAAATATGGACTTCATGTTATACCATACCATACCACCGCCACACCTCTCCTCCCATTGTCTAGTCTAGTGTGCCGGACATCACTGCTCAAAATATTCCACAAGCGTTTGTAACTTTATCTGCACGTCTGCTTGCAGTTGTCATTAGATTAACACGCCTGAATGAAACTGCTACCGCCTTTTGAACGGAGAGCAAAAAAAAAAAAAAAAAAACGAAAACGACACACAGTACAATGGATGGTACGCTACAATGTATATGGTGATGATGATGTCGCTGATGATGATGCTGCTGCTGCTGACGTTGCTACTGGCGATGGATGTTACCTTAGAAGATTGCTGCAATAAGAGATTTTCAGAGATTTGCAAATGATTTGGGTGACAAACAAAAAAAAAACCTTACCGTAATGATGTTGATGACGCAGATGCTGCTCATCATCACTGGCGTGATAATTATTATCAGCATATTATCATTATCTTCATCAGGTTTTGCACAGCACAGGTTGATATTAAAAAAATAAGAAAGAAATAAGTAACAACAAAACCCTTATTTGCTAAAAATCAACCAAGAGTAAAGTGCATAGTTTGCTCTGGGTGCTGATGTTGGTTGCTGGCATTGTTTGCCCTGTGTCAACAGTTGGGGATGATGTTGATGTATGTTTCCTTTGGAGGTTCTCCTGTTTTGCAAGGAGAAATACTTATATATTTCCACAGATCAACTCTAAGCTAATGTCGAATTCTGAATTTTCGGAGTAGAAAGTAGAATCCTTACATCGTACTCTCTCAATCGAACCCTGAAGGAACCTCAGGCGTTCTTCAAAAAATTAGCACCTGCTTTTTTAAACTCTGCTGTTCATCCACAAAAGGGTTCTACTGTTGTCATGATTTTGGTAGCATTTTTTCTCTCTGTGCACTTGTATATTGTCTTAAGTGTTTTGTTTCGTATTTCAGTTTATTTTCGGTGACGTTCGGTATCTTTTTTCTTGGCTGCGTCTTTTTTTCTCGTTTCCAGTCATTCTTGGCAAATAACGTATCATGTTGCAATTTTGTTTGTTGTTTTCGTTGTTGTTGTAGCTGCTGCTGCATTGTGTTGAAAACTTCTTCAAATTTGTTGTTGTAAGATGAGCCGTTTTTGGAAAATATTCACATGGTAGCGGATTTTGAACGCACACGGGAGCCACGATTATTGGCATAGCACAGTAATTCTGTGATTCCGAATTCGATTTTCCTTAGCCAAAACTAGATTTATTGTTATCACCGGTAATTGAAAACTAATAAGACTCGATAGTAAAGGTATAAAAACTAAGATAGCTCAAAATTATATATATATATATATATATATATATATATATATATATATATATATATATATATATATATATATATATATTTTTTTTTTTTTTTTTTATTTTGGGAAAACATATTTTTATACCCTCCATATGCCATATGGCAACTACAAAGGGTATATATCAATTAATACGACCAAAACTTGCCTATGGCCCAAATTTCAGTTTGAGGACATTTGGAGTATATCTACAGGTGCGCACGTAACTCTCGAGGGGAATATCCGATTTTGTTCAAGTTGGGCACATCGTAATATTTTTATCAAACATAGGTCGAGTTAGGAGTTGGGTAATATCAAACCACTCCTTCTGATACCTCCCCCACAAAGAATCATAATTTATAATAATTATAACTCATGAAATAATTATCCAATTGTCTTCAAATTTCACACATCGGGATATTTTTATTAACAAAAGATATGTTGTAAAGATGGTAGATTTCGGCCCACTTCTTCAGGTACCTCCCCCAAAGCGGGTCAACATTTTGAATAACCATGACCAGCTTATGAATTCCTTTCAAAATCGGTACGTAGCCATATTTTTTATTAATATAAGATGAAATATATAGGACAACCCCTTCTGGTACCTCCCCGACGATATCGTGAACCTATATAAACAATTATCTTCCAGAGGGTTAAGTAATCAGAAAGAATTCCCAGTGTGGATTTTCAGACAATTCCACTAGAAAATGTGGCTAAAATGATCATCATACCGAATATCGGGGGTAGGGTTTTATGGGGGCTATACGATATCGTGGACCAATATAAACAATTCTCTTCCAGAGGGTAGCGACATTATTTACCGATACTATTTCAACTTTGGTACTTGAATTTCGTAATAAATACTACAGCCTATGCCAGAAAATTGTCTGTGCAGGTCCACGTTTTGTAGCCCCCATGGTACCTCCCTATATTCGGTATTTTATATGATTTTACCTACATTATAAACAGATTTTCATTTCAAGTTTCGCATTTAAATATTGTAATAGCTTTTGACAGAAGTTGCCTATGCAGGTCCACGTCGTCGTATAGACCCTAATATACGGCTACATTCGGTATTTTTAAGATTTTAACAGGATTTTTAACGGATTTAATTTTTTTGAAAATTTCGGCCCGGTCAAACTTAAAGCTTTTTTACTTGTTTTTTTGTTTTTTTGTTTTGAAAGTAAGGAAAATGGCGGAAAACGTCAATTCAAGTATCAGAATTTTATTCAAAGTTAGTCTGAGGATTGTGATAGTTCGTAATACAAAATTATATATTCAGTTTTTAGTTTTAGGAATTAAACACATCTAAAAATATGGCGCCCAACGTCGCTTTATATATCAATGTTGGAATTTGCGAAAATTAATACCTCTTCAAGTGTCTGCTGACCTGACGGAAATAGTCCAAAGTATTTTTTCCCGATTTGAAATCCACTTGATTCCTTCCAATCATGTTGTTATCATGTCACCTGTAATTGTATATTTGACACACAACTTTTAATCAATTTCATCTTTGTTCGAAATCAAAACCTCGGGAGTTTGTTTATATTATTTCACATTATTGTTGTTGCTGCCACAAATGAAAATGTCAACTTTTCCACACACACACGCATACACAAGACACAAAATTTCACTTTTCAAACAAACGAAAATTTGCAAAAGTGAGAGAGACATTACAACGGCAGACAGTTTCTGGTGTGGTTTTTCCGGATTCGTCATTTGTGAAACCTGACAAAAACGCGCACCACCAGCACACGCTTACTCCCGGGACCAGATCATTCATTAGTTACTTCGTTTTTGTTTTTTTCACTTAATTTCAAAATGCGTGATACGTAGATGCGGAAAAAATAGTAAAAACACCAACGAAATGGCAACTCTTCTTACATCCAATAAAGCAAAACAAACAAACAAAGAAGGAGAGAGGGCGGACGGGATGGTAGCCTAACAGGCAGACAACTAGCAAGTGCGTCGTAGTAAATGAAAACAAGATAAGAAGCACAGCAGAATAAAAAATAGTAAAAACAAAATCTAAAAATCTCCAAAGGGGGAGCTGGCTGGCTAGCAAGCATCCAGCAGCCAGTCGGCTACCCAATACTAGTTGTGTGGTAGCTGCTTTATGCAACTGGATTAATCCAAACAAATGATGATTGATAGATCTCCACCGTAGCAAGTTTTGTATTTCAATACAATGCGGGAGAGGTGTGTGAGTGCCCGTATGGAGATGAGAGCATCACGGGGCCTGGGGGATGCTATTAAAATAAAAGGGTGATAAACAAGTTCTACAGAGACAACAAAATGCATAACACATGCAAAGAAGCATCCATTAAGCAAACAACAGCAACAACAAAAGCTCTACATTGCTTTAACAACAATTAAACACACAGAACGACACTGTGGCTAAACTAAGAACAACAAAAAACCCATGTATATATATGAGGCAGCATCCATTGAATATGTACTCCGACAGCAATACGAACAAAAACAAGTGTAGCCGAGATGAATAGCAACGATAGCACCAGCAACAACAACCACAACAGCCATCATGAAACAATAATGGAAAAGATGAAAAATAATAATTAGAAGCAACACTTGCACTACTTTGAAACCTAATGCATTTCCATCATGCTGAGATGCTGGTGGGGGATGAGGGAGGTGTCTGCTGTAACTCCTCACCCAAACACCCTCTTCGCAAGATTGGAGATGTTGTTTTGTTTTCAGTAACAGAGATGGAAAATGTGTTTGAAATGACAAATTGAATTGAATGGAATGAATCCTATTTTGAAAGATATGGCGCCCAACGTGGGCCCGAGAAGTAGTTAATATTTTTTTGTTAGAATTAAATTTCATGTTTTTATATAATAAATCCTATTGAAAAAAGTGGCGCCCAACGTGTGGCTTCTGGTTTCGGTAGCATTTGAAGGCCACATTTTTTTATACCCTCCATCCATTTTTATACTTCTCGATATATTGATGCACTACACCCTACAAATTATATATATTCTGGATCAGCGTAAAATTCAGGGATCACTTAGCCAATGTTTATTCAATTTGTATACATATAAGCACAATTTTACAAAATATAAGTGTCAAATTTGAGAATTTTCTATTTCGAATAAAATATGTCCTGTACAATTTTTATATCATGGGAATTTTTTTAAATAAGGAAAATGGCGCCCAACGTTTGTTTAAGCATCCAGTTTAGGACTGCAACCTTAAATACTATTTTTTACAACTATTTGGCCCAATGCTTATTTTCATATGTCGAGAATGAAGAGAGTTCTAGGTTCATTTTTGGCTTTAAGTAAATTAAATCCATTAGAAAACCAGTAAAGAAAGTCCTAAAGTCGGGCGGGGACGGTTTTATGATACCCTACACCACTTTGCTAATTTAGTAGAGCTTCACATCACAAGTAAAAGTTTTTTTTTGGGAGAATTCAATCATACACGCTATGATTATAATTATAATTTAAAGTTCAAACGACTAAATATGCCGAAGCATTTGTATCTTTTAAATTCGGACTTGTATTGCCCATTTGGCGCAAAATTAATTTGAAATCAGACAAAGTTATATATGGAAGCTATATCCAAATCTGAACCGACCTTGTTGAAATTTGGCAAATATATTTCTGAGCTGTATTTGATATATTTCCCAAAATATTGTTGTTACAGAGTGCATATTACGGCTTTGGGTAACAAATACAACAAATCGGATGAACAATATATATGGAAGCTATAGCTGAACCGATTTCGATCAAAGTTGGCATATTAATTTTCAAGCCTAATTTGGTTGTATATGCACAATTCCATTCTTTTCGGGCTGATATTACACGTTTGATGCACAATAAAAGGTAAATCGGACGAAGATATATATGGGAGCTATATCTAAATTTTTACCGATTATCTCCAATTTCAATAGGGTTCGTCCTTGGGCCAAACAAATGTTGTTTGAAAAATTTCATCTCAATCGGATAATAAATGCGACCTGTACTTTGTTTACAAAAATACATGGACAGACGGACGGACGGACAGACGGACTGACATGCATAAATCAACTAAGAAAGTGATTCTATGGAGATCCTCAAAAGTAACTATGGGTCTATCTCGCTTCCTTCTCTATGTTACAAACAAATGCACAAAGACAATATACTCTTACCATTATGTGGTGTAGGGTATAAAAATTGCACCAATTCCTCTCTTCTCATTTTCAATTTTGAGCTAACAAAATGTCTAATGAGCCTCAATTTAAAAAAAAAAAAGATATTAATTTAACATTTTAAAAGGTTTGAAATAAAAAAAATTGGCAATTTTACACATTTGATGTATTATTAAATTTATTTGGGATTAAAAAATAATACAAATGGCGCCCAACGTTCATTTAAAAATGAAGGGCATTTAGAGTGGTCTAGGCTTTGGAACCGTGAGAAAAATACTTCGATCCCATCCATTTCTACATTAATTTTTCGTTTTGCAGAAAATAGAGAAAAAAAAGATCTACAAAGTTTTCTTCCTTTAGGAAGAACGATTGTTCAATGGCGCTTAGGTTTTACACGGCTAGCTTAATATTTGAAGGGACTACAGTTCTGGAAAACAAAAGTTGTCCAAATTATACGCTTGAAGAATAATTATATTTTAGTTGTCCAGGATAAGTCTCTTTTCAGAAATGGCGCCCAACGTTATGCATTTTTTTATTTTATGTTCAAAAATAAAAACGTTCGGAGACTTGAACTTAAGCATAATTCTTCTTCTTCATATTATAAAAAGTAATTGAATATGATAAAAAAGTAAAAAAGCTTTAAGTTCGGCCGGGCCGAACTTTGAATACCCTCCAAAAATTTAGAACGAATTCGGCAATTTTCAAAAAATAAATAAATAAAATCTGTTAAAATCGTAAAAATCCGAATGTCGCCGTTATTTTAGGGTCTATACGACGACGTAAACCTGCATAGGCAACTTTTGTCATAAGCCATTAAAAAATTCAAATGCGAAACTTGAAAAACAAAAATTCGGTGAATAATGAAAATAATCAAAATACCGAATATCGGGGGGTGCGGTTATATGGGGGCTATACGAAGACGTGGACCTGCACAGACAAATGTTTGTCATAGGCTGTAGTGTCCATTACGAACTTTAAATACCAAATTTGAAACAATTCCGGTGAATAATGTCGCTAAAATGATCAAAATACCGAATATCGTGAGGTACCGTTATATGGGGACTGTACCAAAAACGTGGACCTACATTGTCCATTTTCAATACCAAAAGTCCTGCAGACACCATATACATTTGAGTAAAATTTTATCAACCTACTTCATTTCGTTCGGAAGCTAGTGTGATTTCCACAAACGGACGGACATCGCTAAATCGACATAGAGTTTTATGCTGAACAAAAATATATATACTTTTTAGGGTCTAAAATGTATATTTGAGGTGTTAGCAACGGAATGACAAACTTAATGTACCCTTCATACTATGGTGGAGGGTATAAAAACATGATATAATGATGCCTGAGTGAATCGTTGATAGGCACTCAAAAAAAGAAATACTCCGTACCTTATTTTCTTTAAAAAATCTTTGTTTATGAACGCTTTGGTCTGGCGCCCAACGGGAGTCCTTATGTGTTCAAATTGAGATTTTATTTCGGAGTTGGTTTTAGAACTCTAGCGAAGAACTAATGCCTACACACCTGTAGTTGGGTTTCATTGCAACTTATCTGGGCGTATTTCATTTTAATGTGAAATGGCGCCCAACGTGTGTTCAAACTGACATTCTCTTTTGATATACATTTTCAAGAGAAGGAGAAAAAATAAAAAGTTGCGAGCATTTCCAACCCTGCTTCGACGTACTAATATTGTCCAATCGATTTTAACCCTTTCCCAACTCCACTCGGCACATACATGATGCATACACTCCATCTCCAATCTCATCTCATCACATGTAACCAACATCAATGTCATTCAAGCGCTAGAAAATGAAAAGACGACAACAACAACAACTTACCCACCACAACACCAATACATTCGTGTGAATGTCTAATGATGGTGTCATCATCGCCATCAGCAGCATAGCTGGCTGTCTCGCTAGTTGTCATCAGCGTCTTTGTTTGTTGTAGTTGTTTGTCTTTATTATTGTTATTATTGTGACCGACGACCATCTTTATTCCGATTTTCTATGCTGGTGGCTGGTTTTGGGAGTTTTCATAAATGGGTGTGTTTTTTTCGAGATTTTCTAGAGAGTGCAAGCAAAGCATCGTTTATCTCGTTTCTCGATTCGTGATGCTGTATTGGTGTTGTATTGAAAGTGCGTGACAACAAATTCATTTTCATATGAATGGGGAGGGAAAAAATGGTATTCATGGTTTTCAAGAAGTGAGGAAAGCTCGATTGGTGTTTGGAATATTGAAAAGTGAAGAGTTTGAATATGTTATGAAATTATATTTTTTAGATATTTCTTTTTTGGGTCACAAATTTTGGTATCAAACGGCGAGCTTGGGTAGGTTCGAATTCTTCTAAAAATTAAAGTTAATATTGAAAATGATAAGTTTGAATGTTTTATTTAAAAAAAAAAAATTTTTTTTGGTCACAAATTTGGGATAGCGAACATCGAGCATGTGTGAGCTCGAATACGCCTTTAAATAAATTTAAGGAAAGTTAGATTTAAGTTTTGAATATTAAAAATTTAGATTTTTTTTGCTCACTAACTTGATATACCAAACATCGAGCATGTATGAGCTCGAATTCGCCTTAAAATTTGAATGAAGGAAGTTTAATTTCAATAATGAGTTTGACATTTTAATTAGCAAATTTATAGATTTTGATGTTTTTTGATTTTGTTCCCAAACTTGAGATAGCGAACATCACGTGTGAGCTCGAATGCGCCTTTAAATTTGGTTGAGAAAAGTAAGACTTTTGTTTTGAGTATTGATAATTTTTATACTATTCTATGGAGGGTATATTAAATTTGTCATTCCGTTTGTAACTCCTCGAAATATTCTTAATAGAACCTACAAAGTATGTATATTCTGGAGCAGCGTGAAAATCTAAGACGATCTAGCGATGTACGCCTGTCTGTCTGTCTGTTGTAATCACGCTATCTTTCGAACAAATTGAGATAGAAGGTTCAAATTTTGCTCACATCTATATTTTGCCAGTAGGCAGGTTAAGTTCGGCCATGTAGGTCTAAGTTATCATATAACCCCCATATAACGGAACCTCCCGATATTCGGTATTTTGATGATTTACGCGACATTATTCACCGGAATTGTTTAAAATTTGGCATTTGAAGTTCGTATTGGATACTACAGCCTAAGACAGAAAATTATCTGTGCAGGTCCACGTCTTCGTATAGCCCCCATACAACGGTACCCCCCGATATTCGGTATTTTGATGATATTAGCGACATTATTTACCGGAATCGTTTCAAATATGGTATTAGAAGTTCGTAATGGATACTACATCCTAAATTAAAAGGTGAGCCATATAGGTCAACGTCTTCATATAGCCCCCATGTAACGGTACCCCCGATATTCGGTATTTTGATGATTTTAGCGACTTTATTTAACGATATCGTTCCAAATTTGGTATTTGAAGATCGTAATAGATACTGCAGCATAATACAGAAAATGCGCCATGTAGATCCACGTCTTCGTATAGCCCCCATATACCGTACCTCCCGATATTCGGTATTTTGATGATTTTAGCGACATTATTTACCGGGATTGTTTCAAATTTTGCATGTAAAGTTCGTAATGGATACTTCAGACCATGCCAGAAAATTGTCTGTGCAGGTCCACGTCTTCGTATAGCCCCCATATAGCGGTACCCCCTATATTCGGTATTTTGATGATTTTAGATACATTATAAACAGATTTTTCTTCAAGTTTCGCATTTAAATATTGTAATAACTTATGCCAAAAGTTTCCTATGCAGGCATTACGGAATTTTTAAGATTTTAACAGAATTTTTAACGGATTTTATTTATTTATTTTTTTTTTTTTGGAAATTGCCAAATTTGTACCAAATGGTGGATGGTATTAAAAGTTCGGCCCGGCCGAACTGACAGCTTTTTAACTTGTTTTTTTTTTTTAATTATTTTAAACTTTTTTATAACGGTATAATTTTTTTGTTTGTTTTCATATTTGTAAGTGCACTTAATTACAACCGTGTTAACGGCTTTGTAAGCTTACGGGATGAAAATTTACACCTATTGAAGGTTGTTTTACAATAAATTGGAGCCAGCTTTTGTTACATGACTAATCTCTTTGGACCCTAGCGTTATCTTTATTTTCTTAGATCAAAATGTGTGTCCCATAATATTTCATATATGAAACTTTTGTAAAATTGTTTGCTGGGCTTTATCACCATACCAACACAAGTAAATAACATTGAATTATAACATCTTTATGGTCATCTCTCACTCGGAGATATTTATACCACAGGTTCATTCTTCAAGCTGGCCGTTCCAAGCCCACATAGGCCTTTTAACATACATTTGTTTTAATATGCAATTATTGCAAGTTGTTTTAGTTTCATGAGCTTCATCAAAGCAAGCCTAGTACGAAGAGCTATGGATTCAAGTTAAGCAGTTGGGTTGGTGGTCGGTCGGTTGGTTGGTTAGTCGGTGTAGTTTAAAGCTGTTATTAACATTGCCGTTCATTCGTTCGTTTGGATGTTTGGGGTTCGGTACGGTTTGGTTTTGTTGTTAAACGACGTCTACAGCGACAGGGTGGTCATTTCAATTATAGTAGACCTGTTTTGCAAAACTCATTCGACCATATTAAGAAGATGAAAAACAAAACTGAACAAAACAAAAACGCCATGCGGTTTTGGTGGCTACAGACTCTCCTTGCCCCTTGCATTTTATCTCAGTTTCATTCATTAAGAATTCAGTTTTTTTTTTTTCTACAAAAATTTTATTGCATTTTGCTTCCAGAAAAACTGTCATCATTGTGGTTTGCCATTTTAAAAATAATTTTGAAATATAATTTAATTTTGCAGAAAAAAAACCCTGGCTACACTTTGTTGTATAAATCATAATTATGAAAAGTATTCACGTCTCAATTGACCGAAAAAATATAACACAAATCTGTTTATTTTTTTTTTTTTTGTTTCAAATTGTAGCAGTGGTAAGCAAAAATAGCGTTAGCTTAATCACCTGCAGCGGCAGTACTTCGAACAACAAATTGTGTCAAACTTTAAGCTAAGGTGTCTTGAGGTTTTTGTTTTGTCTACACCTTAATTTCCAATTGTCCAACTTTGTTGCTGGACGTTTGTGGTAGCCATGTTGTGACCATTCCACCATACACCTAAGGTGTTTCTTTTTGTATTATTTTATCGATTTTATTGCCAACTAGAAAGTGGGTTATAACAAATGTTAATACCACCAGCAGCAGCAGCAGCAGTTACCACCGCCAGAACACAATTAACTGACCATAGTTAGTTTTTTTTTCTCGATTCTTTGTTTTATTATTTAAATATTCTACGGGCGTTTGATCTAGAAAGAAATACCAACAATTTGTTCAAACATTGTTGGGCAACATGCAATCGGTCAGTTGTGTGTTCCATTGAAAAGAAACAACAAAAATAATTCTATAATTTTAAAGGTAGGGAAATATATCCACAGTCACTGAGAGAAACAATTCTTAGAGGAGGAAATCTCAAGGGTTTTGAAATCCTCAAGCAGTTTATACTAAATTTATTATTATTGCATATTATTATATAGAAACCAGTAAAGACAGTCTTAAAGTCGGGCGGAACCGACTTTATGATACCCTACACCACTTTGCTAATTTAGTAGAGCTCCGCATAACAATTAAAAGTTCATACACGCTATGATTATAGTTTAAAGTTCAAAGGACTGAATATGCCGAAGCATTTGCCTTTTAAATTCGGACTTGTATTATCCATTTGGTGCACAATTAACTTGAAATCGGATAAAGATATATATGGGTGCTATATCCAAATCGGAACCGATCTCGATAAAATTGGCAAATATATTTCTGAGCTGTATTTGATATATTTCCTTGAATATCGTCGTTACGGAGTGCATATTACAGCTGTGGGTCACAAATATAACAAATCGGATGAAGAGTATATATGGGAGCTATAGCTATATCTGAACCGATTTCGATAAAATTTGGCATACTTATTTTCAGAACTAATCTGGTTCTATGTGCATAATTCCATACCATTCGACCTGATATTACACGTTTGGTGCACAATAAAAGGCAAATCGGACGACGATATATATGGTAGCTATATCATAATTTTGACCGATTATCTCCAATTTCAATAGGGTTCGTCCTTGGGCCAAACAAATGATTTGTGCAAAATTTCATCTCGATAGGGCAATAAATGCGAACTGTACTTTGTTTACAAAAATACATGGACAGACGGACGGACATGCATAAATCGACTCAAAATGTGATTCTATGCAGATCATCAAAAGGAACTATGGGTTTATCTCGTTTCCTTTTGCCTGTTACAAACAAATGCACAAAGACATAATACCCTGACCACCTTGTGGTGTAGGGTATAAAAATCTCAGATTCTGGAAAACATTTTTAGAAAGAACAGAAAGTCCACTGATTTTATAGTAAAAAAAATTCTCAGATTCAGAGGAAATATTTTTTCTATAAGAAAAATGTTCGCTATTGAGGCGTATTGCCTCTGCTGAGGAAATTCCACAGTAACTGAAGACTGCTATATGTCTGTAGGAAAAAATATCAATTACAAATGCTTCATGAATTATTTTGCATCTAAAAACTGATACTGAGGATAGATGCTGTTTTACAGAAACGAATTCTTAACCACTGAGGACCGATAAACAATCGGACTTTATGACTGTCAAAGCCATTAGTAGTTCACAAGATAAACATTTTATACGACTTTAAAATAACTGTAGATTATTATTTTTTTTTTTAAATTTTACAAGGGTGGTATTTTTAGCCCGATTGCGGGAAACTACTAGTATTTATTTTTTAATTGGTACTATAAAAACATGCAACAACAATCTCTGTCAACGGGACAATAAAACATTTATTGGAGCCTCTCTTCACTCCCCCGAAAATCCACTATCCCTCTACCAAATGTCCTACATTGATTTTTTCTTCCAATTTTACTCTCGTCTATTTGAATGATTTTTCCTGTACCACCCAGAGCCCCAGTGAACAGAAAATAACCCCTTCCCTGCAGAAGTTTTTACTGGCATTTCCAGATTTAGTAAATTTTGTATTTATTTTTATATTCTCCACCTTGAGGGTATATTAACTTTGTCATTCCGTTTATAACAGACCTAAATATTCGTCATAGACCCCATAAGATATATATCTACATAATCAGCATAAAATTCCAAGTCGATTTAACGATGTCCAATCACGATACAGCCCAAATTATTTGACGTAGGGCTTCAAAATTTAGCAGTATTGTGTCTAGGATAGTTGGTATTGAAAATGAGATATATCGGTCCACGTTTTGGTATAGTCCCCATATAACGGTACCTCCCGATTTTCGGTATTTTGATGATTTTTTGTCACATTTTTCCACGGATTTGTCTGAACATTGGTATTTGTAGGTCATAATGGGTCCTAGTTCGGTTGGCGAAATTTTGTATGTACGGGTACACGCTTTGGTATAGCCCCCATATAACGGTACCTCTCGATTTTTGGTATTTTGAAGATTTTTGCCACATTTTTGACGGATTTGTCTAAAAACTTGAATTTGTTGGTCAAAATGGGTTCTAGCTCCGGTGGCAAAACATTTCATGTATAGGTCCACCTCTCGGTATAGCTCCCATATAACGGTACCTCCAGATATTCGGTATTTTGATAATTTTTGCCACATTTCTTTTCGGATTTGTCTAAAAATTGGTCTTTGTGTGTACTAATGGGTTCTAGCTCCGTTGTCAAAACATTGTATGCATAGGTTCAGGTTTTTGTATAGCCCCATATATCGGTACCTCCCGATATTCGATATTTTGATGATTTTTGTCACATTTTTCCACGAATATGTCTAAAAATCTGTATTTGTGGGTCATAATGGGTTCTTATGTTTCCTTTATCCCTTAGGTGGAGGGTATTAAAAGTTCGGTCCATTCCCGGCAAAGCGCTTGCTTGAAGTGATCGACACTTTTGTATTTTTTAGTGCCAACCTTGCTTTCCAAAATACCCCAGACACAATAGTCCAACGGATTGGAATCCGGATATCTTGATGGCCATTGTGCGATGGAAATGAGGCGAGGAACCTCATTGTGTAACCATTCTTGGGTGGTGCGTGCTTAGTGCGATGGTGCTGAGTCCTGTTGGAATGTCCAAGGTCTGCGGCCAAAATATTTGCGTACCCAAGACTTTAATACACCCTCCAGAATATTCGCAATAATATTCGGCATTTATTCCGATACTAGGGACGATTAATACAAGCGGAGAGCGACCATCGGCTGTTATGGCGGCCCACACCATCACCATGGCCGGCGCTTGAGTTCTGGTGGCCAACCGCAGGTGCACACGATCATTTTGTTTGTTTACAAACTGCTGGACAACGAATGTTTTCTCATCGAAGAAAACCAATTTCGGCAGTTCACCACTTTAGGCCAAGCGAAGCAACTCTTTAGCTCTTTTGAGTCTATTTTCTTTCTGTTGCGGTGTAAGTTCTTGCACTTTTTGGAATTTCAATGGCTTTACCCCGAGCTCATTTTTTAATATTTGCCGAATGGAATATATTGCGATATGGTCAGCTCACTAGCCATTTTTCGGCCACAGCGACCCGGGTTTCGATCAAGTCGCTTCTTTAGTTTTCAAACTATTTCTGCTGATGTTGCTATGTTCCTCCGTTCACTTCCTTGACGTCGCTGGGCTAAGCTATTAGTATCTCGGTAACGAGCGATGGTACGAGACACAAACAATTTATTCACATTTAAATGCTGGAGTCCTCTAACGATAGCCACTTGTGGTTTTCCAGTCAAATATAAAGAAATCACACTATCACGCTTGAATTCCATCACGAATAACTTTTTTTGTCCGGAAAATTCTCACCAAAATGCTTTCGTATGCTTGTAAGCAATATAAAAAATTATAAAGTGATAATTTGGCTATAACTCATAAACAGCTTTAAAAAACCTCGACCTTTGGTTTTTATTTGCGTATCTCTAGCGTAGAGGGGGCATTTTACATTCGTCCTTTTTTCTATTTGTCGACACCTCCGTCATTTTTTGATGGCATCACTTGCTGCCGACGTGGACACAAATTTGGTATTCCGTAACGTCGTCGACTGTTTATTTTTCCCAACTCTTCAACTATTTTTTTAAATTGATTTTTTTTTATTTTCATTTCGAGACATTCTATTCTTTTGTTTTTTGCCAAAACTAAGCTAACACAAGTCGACATCAAAAACTCTAACGACCAAAGTCAGAGCCTACAGGGTTGCCCATATTCGACGGACCTATCTGGCAACGCCATAACTTTTGACAGAGATGTCACATCGCTTAATTACATACCGCGTTTAAAGCGTCAGTCCAAGCAGATTTTTACCATGGACCAATACACGCCTCGCGAGCGCTCTGAAATAGTTGAAATTTACATTCAACAGAAGAAGTCAATTGTGAAAACTCAACGTGCTTTTAAAACATTAAAAAATGTGAGAAGTGCGCCTTCTAAGAACACCATTAAGCGTTTATATGAAAAATTTTCGACAGGTAAGGCTCTTTCTAATCCGAAGAGGCCATATAAAAATCGACCAAGGCGATCGGCCGAGAATATCGCTGCCGTACGAGCCAGTGTTGAGAGGTCCTCAAGAACATCCCAAAAACGCCGTTCTCAGCAGTTGAGCATGGCTCGGTCCACTTTACAACGGATTATTCGCATTGATTTGCATTTGTTTCCGTACAAAATTCAATTGACGCAAAGAATATTGCCTGCGGACAAGCCTCGTCGATTGGAATGGGCCCAAAGGTCCGTCGAATATGGGAACCCTGTATACAAATCTACATCGTAGTTTCATTTTCTTACAGAATACCATATAGGCCTCACACATCGTAAAATCGACACTTAGAATACCGATCCGCAACCAACGCCGATGACAAATATTATCAGTTTGATTATCTTCTTTTTGTTATTATGTCAGATAATGGTTGGCCAATGTCTTTTCAAGGTATTGTTCCTGTGGACTAGATTGTGCTGAAGCAACGCAATTCCATTTTGACGTTTTAACAAAATAGTTAACACATCTTTTAGCGAAAATTATTAACAGAAAACGAAATTAAAAAAAAATTAAAACAATTTCTTTACTGGGTTACCAACAACGTAGAAGGTTTCAGATTTTCATCTTTTTTTTTTGCGTTTCGTTATAATTTTTATGTACGTCAATAAAATACTCAATTCGAACTAGTTTTTATAGGTGCAAGTTGCAAACATGCACACACACACATATGCAGAACCACATACGTAGATGTAATTTTTATATATAAATTATTATAGATATTTTTTGTTTGCTGTTTACTTCAGCCATGCATCTATCTATCCATCCATCCATTGTTGCCGTATTTATTTCTCTGATTGCCGCTGCACCCCTCTGCTCAAGTTGGCGTAGAAGCGTGTTAAGAAACAAGTTCTACTTGTTTGCGCAAAATAATTGTAATGAATTTTTCATACCTATGTGTCTATAGCGAAAAAAAATTGTAATTTCTAGTAGTACTGCGAACGAGCGGCGACGGCGGCAGCAGCTAGCCAGTTAACTTGTTGACAGTCGGGCAGCCAGTCGGGCAGTCAAATAGCCAAGCTAAGCTCTTTGGGTCCCAGTATGCATTTCATCGAATCAAATCAAATGAAATATCCTACATATGATTTACACGATTCTCTAACGAATATGAATTGCTTTGGTGGCTGGTGGATGGGTTGGTAGGTAGGCAGGCAGGCATTCTTGAATACGACGTAGTAGTTAGTTATCCGTTGGGCGGGCTATGTACGTAACGATATGGCTATTTGTTACTTAATTAGAATATGAATTAATTCTAAAAAAGTGTACCCATACGTGTGTGTGCGCGTATGTGTGTGTGTGTGAGTATTTTTTTATTTAATATTTGTTATGAATAAAAAATATATTTTAATTATTTTGTGTGTGTGTGTGTTTCTTTGAAATCATTAGAAAATAATTGAGTTTGTGATTTGAATTAAAGAAATTTCATTGATTGTTGATTTCTAGATATGTACGTGGTAGCTTGTATAAGGAAATTGCAGGAATGCAGGTGTTTTGTTTTATGACAGGTTAAATATTTTAAATTAAATGTTTTCGTTGGAGATTATCTTGTGCATGCATATTGCTTAATTTCGATGAAATATGTGCATACATTTAGTTAAATTTTCATTCATACAATCAAAAGTTGTGTCGTTCGGTAACGAATAATTCCTTTGAACTAGGAATTATTCAGCGCAGGGAACCGTCGGAACAAGAGCCAGTTCTTAGATTTTTATATTTCATCAGAAATTATTTTATTTCAAAACAATGCTGAAAATATTTTCAAACTATCCAAACGATACTTTAGTTGCAACTAGTTTCTGCATTCATCGTCCTGTTTCGAATTGGTTCAAAGAAATTCTTATGCGCAAAGAACCGTTGAAATGAGATTCAGTTCGACTGGAACTACTTTTTCACTAGACAATGCTCAGATATTTTATTTGAAAACAATGCTAACACTATTTTCAAGCCAACCGTAGGGGTCATACTTTCATTTATTGAAAATGCGAGTGCGAGTTCAGTTCATCAGGAATTATTTTATTTCAAGATAATGCTGAAAATATTTTCAAACTAGCCAATCGACTTGTACTTTTTTTTTGAGTTTTGCCTTGTTAACGCTTGTACTTGTACTTTTATTGGTTGAAAATAGTTTCTGCATTCTTCGTCCTGGTTAGAATTGGTTCAAAGAAAGAACCGTCGCAATGGGATTCAGTTCGACTGGGACTACTTTTTCTCTAGACAATGCTCAGCTATTTTATTTGAAAAGTTCAAGTTAAAAAGCAGTAAGTTCGGCCGGGCCGAACTACAAATACCCTCCATCATTTGGAACGAATTTGAAAATGTTCAAAAAATAAAATCCTTAAAAAATTCTGTTAAAATTTTACAAATTAAAAATATAGCCGTTATATTGGGGTCTATACGACGTGGACCCACATAGGCATTGTTTGTCATAAGCCATTACCATATTCAAATTCGAAACTTGAAATAAACGGTGAATAATGTACCTAAAATCATCAAAATATCGTATATAGGGAGGTACCGTTATATCGGAGCTGTGTGAAGACCTGGACCAGCATAGACAATTTTCTGTCACAGGCTGTAGCATCCATTACGAACTTCAAATACGACATCTCAAACAATTTCGGTGGGTTTTGTACCTAAACTCGTCAAAATACCAAATAGGGGGAGGTACTGATATATGGGGCGTATACGAAGACCTGGACCTGCATATACAATTTTCTGTCACAGACTGTAGTTCCCATTACGAACTTCAAATACCAAATTTGAAACAATTCCGGTGAATAATGTCGCTAAAATCATCAAAATGCCGAAAATCGGGAGGTACCGTTATATGGGGGCTATACGAAGACGTGGACCTACATGGCCCATTTTCAATACCAAAATACACATCTGAGACATAATACACGTTTGAGTAAAATTTTATCAACCTACTTCATTTCGTTTGGAGGCTGGAGTGATTTCCACAGACGGACAGGCGGACGGACTAAATCGATATAGCATTTTATGCTGATCAAGAATATAAATACTTTGTGGGGTCTAAAATGTATATTTCGAGGTGTTACAAACGGAATGACAAACTTAATATACCCTGGAGGAGGGTATAAAAACCGACTTATGTTAGTAATTTATTTTTTTTATTAAAATAGTTTAATTATTGCAAAAGGGACGTTTTAAATAAGGACTTATATCGTTTAAAATTTCTCACTACATCGCGAAATTAAAAAAGTAGATTTTTACCTTATATTCCCCAACAGTTTCTTTTAGCATGAGACTGACATCTTCCCAGACTTTTGATACAATAACACCATGATTTGTTTTTCATTTTTATAATTTGTGGTTTTACCAAACAAAACTGGTTATTCCGACCTTTTATTGGACCACTATCTCTCCTTTGCGACAAACTAATAAAGTCCTATGCTATTGGCAAATAAATTTGTTAAATTTATGTTATGGATTTCCTTTGTAGATAATCTTCGCCGTAAAAATTTCCCAACACCCCAACCGAACGCATTTCCCTTTTGCAATTTATCCTCTTATTACATTCACTTATTACCTTTTCATCATCGATTACTTAATTAGTTCTGCTCTGCTCGATGTAGGCTGGCTATTCTACCTCCCCCCTCGCTCTCTCTCGCTCTCTCTTTCTCTCGCGCCAAATGGCGCGTCGGAAACTATCGATTTCATTATGAATGCTATACAAATATGTTAACTTTTTCTACCTCATAAACATGGTCGACATGATCGTTGTTGTTGTTGGTGTTGCTGTTGATACAGTGAAAATAGCTAGGCGAAGTGGCCGAACAGGTAGAAGAAGATGGCCATAACAATAAATAAAATTAATTTTCATATACACTTTTCTTTTGCTTTGGCGTTGTTGTTGCTGTTGTTCGTCTTTTACAAAGTTATTACCATTTGATACAAACTACGATAGTCGAGGATGTTATGGCCATGGCGAACCTGGTCATTTGTTGTATGTTGTGTTAAGAGGCACTATGGTGCGCTTAAGATAACCAAACAGCATCAGACACTTAGAATCCAGTCATTTGGTGGTGGTGCTGATGCTGGCCCATAACTAGAGCCTCAATGGCCGCACCAAATGATGGAGAAAAAGACGCGATACCCATTTGATACACGAGGTGGCGGTTTAATGTTGCAACATTTCATGGCGATAACCAAGCAACCGGCCCCAACAACCTTGTTTCCTTCCTTCCTTGCTTCGTTGCTTCCACTTCATGCATCAAGCATGCTATAGATATCGGGACGGACTTGTATGATCTTAAATGGTTGTACATGTGGAAGGTTAAGTGGTTATCAACAATAACAACAACCAGGATCAAAAGACCACTTGTACTTGGCTGGGCGGCTTGGACTCAAAGAGTCCAGAGGCCAGACACTAACACACACACACGCGTATCGAGCATCTTTTGCTGGATTTACAGGTTTCTTCTTCTTGTTTTCCTACCAACTACGCTTTCGTTGTTGCTGGGTATGAAGGAAGCAAGGCAATTTCCATAATCATACATATGGATGGTCTCAAGCAGAAGGCAGTGACAGCCAGCTAGGCTGGCTACCAACCTACCTAGGTGGATGAATGGTGCGAAAGGTATTGTTGGTTTTGTTTTATCCCTGTTGTTGTTGTACTACAAAGTCATTGCAATTGTTGGCGCATCGTCACGTTGACGTTCGCCTTTAAAGTCACAACTTGAAAGATCATGTGTCTCTAACAACAATCACTATAATAAAGGTTTCTTTATGATGATAATTTTCTGCTGGTCCTGTTCCACCGTTCTCTGTCTGTCTCTCACTCCCGGCCTCCATTATCTCTTATATTGTGTTGAGTGGTTATTTGTTATACCTGCCCCGATATACTTGCCGGCTCTGATGTTCTCCCCAGTTTTTTTTGCAAATGTTGCAATCTGCTGATAATAATGGATGGGATGATGCAATTGTTAATGGTTTTGTAACAGAATGTTAATGATGTCCACATTTTCTATCCGAAAAAGAAATACAAAAAAGAAGAAGAAGACGGAAAATTTGGAAAGTATGGCTTGGAAACCTTAATTTCATCATTAATTTTCAATGATAAGCTTGATTGGTTTTGAAGAGTGGGTTGGAAACGAGAGGGGAAGTCGTAAAGGAGTGCAATGGAAGGACAAGAATAAAGGAGAGTAGCTTCAGGTCTATGCTGAGCTGAAACTCGTCACCCTATAGGCGAGCTGAAAATCCTCTCCAAAATATTTTATAATAAAATTCAATAGGATATCCTTGCATGTCCTGGAAAGTCATGAACATTTTTTTTTATATAAAATCATTCCAAGTCCTGGAAGGAAATGAAAAATTTTCTTTAGAAAATTCTTGCAAGTCCTGGAAGGAAATGAAAAATTTTCTATAGAAAATCTTTGCAAGTCCCAGAAGGACATGAAAAAATTTCTATAGAAAATCTTTGCAAGTCCCGGAAGGACATGAAAAATTTTCTATAGAAAATCTTTGCAAGTCCCGGAAGGACATGAAAAATTTTCTATAGAAAATCTTTGCAAGTCCCGGAAGGACATGAAAAATTTTCTATAGTAAATCCTTCCAAGTCCTAGAAGGACATAAACATTTTTTATAGAAAATTCTTGCAAGTCCTGGAAGGACATGACAAATTTTCTATAGAAAATCCTTGCAAGTCCGGGAAGGACATGAAAAATTTTCTATAGAAAATCTTTGAAAGTCCTAGTAGGACATGAAGAATTTTCTATAGTTAATATTTCCGAGTCCTAGAAGGACATAAAAATTTTTTATAGAAAACCTTACAAGTCCTAGAAGGACATGACAAATTTCTATAGAAAATCCTTTCAAATATTGGAAGGACATAAAAAAATTCTATAGAAAATCCTTGCACGTCCGGGAAGGATATGACAAATTTTCTATAGAAAATCTTTGCACGTCCGGGAAGGATATGACAAATTTTCTATAGAAAATCTTTGCACGTCCGGGAAGGACATGAAAAATTTTCTATAGAAAATCTTTGCAAGTCCGGGAAGGACATGAAAAATTTTCTATAGAAAATCTTTGCAAGACCGGGAAGGACATGAAAAATTTTCTATAGAAAATCTTTGCAAGTCCGGGAAGGACATGAAAATTTTTCTATAGAAAATCTTTGCAAGTCCGGGAAGGACATGACAAATTTTCTATAGAAAATCCTTGCAAGTCCGGGAAGGACATGACAAATTTTCTATAGAAAATCCTTGCAAGTCCGGGAAGGACATGACAAATTTTCTATAGAAAATCCTTGCAAGTCCGGGAAGGACATGACAAATTTTCTATAGAAAATCCTTGCAAGTCCGGGAAGGACATGAAAAATTTTCTATAGAAAATCCTTGCAAGTCCGGGAAGGACATGAAAAATTTTCTATAGAAAATCCTTGCAAGTCCGGGAAGGATATGAAAAATTTTCTATAGAAAATCCTTGCAAGTCCGGGAAGGACATGAAAAATTTTCTATGGAAAATCCTTGCAAGTCCGGGAAGGACATGAAAAATTTTCTATAGAAAATCCTTGCAAGTCCGGGAAGGACATGAAAAATTTTCTATAGAAAATCCTTGCAAGTCCGGGAAGGACATGAAAATTTTTCTATAGAAAATCCTTGCAAGTCCGGGAAGGATATGAAAAATTTTCTATAGAAAATCCTTGCAAGTCCGGGAAGGACATGAAAAATTTTCTATGGAAAATCCTTGCAAGTCCGGGAAGGACATGAACAATTTTCTATAGAAAATCCTTGCAAGTCCGGGAAGGACATGAACAATTTTCTATAGAAAATCCTTGCAAGTCCGGGAAGGACATGAAAAATTTTCTATAGAAAATCCTTGCAAGTCCGGGAAGGACATGAAAAATTTTCTATAGAAAATCCTTGCAAGACCGGGAAGGACATGAAAAATTTTCTATAGAAAATCCTTGCAAGACCGGGAAGGACATGAAAAATTTTCTATAGAATATCCTTGCAAGACCGGGAAGGACATGAAAAATTTTCTATAGAAAATCCTTGCAAGTCCGGGAAGGACATGAAAATTTTTCTATAGAAAATCCTTGCAAGTCCTGGTAGGACATGAAAAATTTTCTATAGAAAATCCTTGCAAGTCCTAAAAGGACATGAAAATTTTTCTATAAGAAATCCTTGCAAGGCCTCGAAGGACATGCAAAATTTTCTAGAGAATATCCTTGTATGTCCTGAAATTTTCTATGGAAATTTTCCATACTACATCTATAGCTAAAAATCTTTTTTTGGACGATTTGAAGTTCGTCTTTATTTTCAAATCCCGTTTTAGTTTGCAAATATTTTCATTTGTTTTTTTTTATATGACAACAAAAAGAAGATTCCACTAAGCCCTGACTCTTAATCGATTGCACGAACGAACAATCGATTGGCGGCAATACGGATTATGACGGTGATGTCGACGACGACTCATCCATTCATGTTTTTCGATTTGTTTGGTAATTTTTCTTCATTGTTGGAACCTCTCTCTCACAGAATTCCAATAAAATTCTTTACAAGAACAATATAACAAAGCTTAAAGAAGTAAGAGAACGTGTTGGCGAGCTTATTGTTTGTGATCAATAATACCAGAACAATAAAAAAAATGTAATATTTGCAAGTACAATTTTGTATGGAAAGGATTCCAGTGGTCCGCAGTCTGTGCTCTCCACAATATCCCCCATCATCCAACCAACCACCATCATCTATGAGATACTGATATTTGTATGTGCGGGTTTCTTAGCGAATCAATTTTATTTGCTTTGGTCTGGTTTTCCATTATATATTTGAATTGAACTTGCAAAGATTGTGGATGTATGTGTGTATGCCTTTATGTATTTGTAAAGTAACAGAAAAATGATCGATGATGTATGAAATTGTTTAGAATCGTTATGTAAATTGAGTTTATTGGTTATGGATTGTTGTGCTGAGCTGAGCTGAGCTTGTATATGATTTCGTGGCCAGTATCTGGAGCTGAAGGGGATTTAACAACAAATCCATACAATTTTGTTGTTGCTGTGTCTTGGAGGTTCGAATATCTTTTTTTCTGCAATTGCAAGAAAAAGTTAATTGGATAACTTATAAATTATGACATAAATAAATGTTTGGTCGAACAAAAGAATGATTCGAGCTTCTCCTGTATTGAATTCGATTTCAAGGACATATGAAAAGTTCTTTGGCGGACAATTTTATTCTTATGAAAAATTATTCGTAGATATTGAAGAATTAATCATAATATTTATTGAACATAAAAAAATAATGGAATTTCGTGTGTTGGGAATAAAAACAACACTTGTTTTTTTAATTTTTGAAATACTTCAATTATGAATATATAATAAATATATATTTTTTACTAATATACACATATTGTTAAATGTATTTTTATTAATTTTAATTTCTTTTTTGATATTTTCAGGTGTGTATTCTTCATTATACTTGGAAGCATCTGAAGGTTTGTGTTTTATATTTCTGTTCTGAACAACAATATCTTTCTGCACATCTTTAATAGAGAAAAATTTAAATTCGACTCGTCTACAAGAACTCGTCTATAAAGGCGAGTTCCAGAACTCGTCTATAAAGACGAGTTTCAGAACTCATCTGCAGAGACGAGTTTCAGAACTCGTCTGTCGAGACGAGTTTCAGAACTCGTCTGTCGAGACGAGTTTCAGAACTCGTCTGTCGAGACGAGTTTCAGAACTCGTCTATAAAGACGAGTTTCAGAACTCGTCTATAAAGACGAGTTTCAGAACTCGTGTATAAAGACGAGTTTCAGAACTCGTGTATAAAGACGAGTTTCAGAACTCGTCTATAAAGACGAGTTTCAGAACTCGTCTATAAAGGCGAGTTTTAGAACTCGTCTATAAAGACGAGTCTCAGAACTCGTCTATAAAGACGAGTTTTAGAACTCGTCTATAAAGACGAGTTTTAGAACTCGTCTATAAAGACGAGTTTCAGAACTCGTTTATAAAGACGAGTTTCAGAACTCGTTTATAAAGACGAGTTTCAGAACTCGTCTATAAAGACGAGTTTCAGAGCTCGTCTATAAAGGCGAGTTTCAGAACTCATCTATAAAAACGAGTTTCAGAACTCGTCTATAAAGACGAGTTTCAGAACTCGTCTATAAAGACGAGTTTCAGAACTCGTCTATAAAGACTAGTTTCAGAATTCGTCTATAAAGACGAGTTTCAGAACTCGTCTATAAGGACGAGTTTCAGAACCCGTCTATAAAGACGAGTTTCAGAACTCGTCTATAAGGACGAGTTTCAGAACTCGTCTATAAGGACGAGTTTCAGAACTCGTCAATAAGGACGAGTTTCTGAACTCGTCTATAAGGACGAGTTTCAGAACTCGTCTATAAGGACGAGTTTTAGAACTCGTCTATTAAGACGAGTTTCAGAACACTTCTATAAAGACGAGTTTCAGGTCGTCTATATCCTAATTATTCACACTGAGTTTAAATAATGTTGTTGTCATTTTGTCGCAACAACAATTTCAATTTCCCCTAATATCCCATGAGCCTTGAAATGCATAAATTTCTAGCCAGCCTAGATTATCTAAGCTCACAAAAAACTCTGTATAAAGGCTAAATTTAAAATCACCATGAAGTTATGTTGAATATCACAGTGAGAACATGTCATAATAAAAAGCATCGCACACCAAGAACAACAAAGGGTCCTAATGAACCGAAAATGGATAACAAATTGCAAACACAACGTGAGGTCCATTATGCTATCTCATCGTTTGCCGTTCCAACTGAAAAAAACGCACATTGCTTCAGAGTCCTTTTTGACCAGCCATGCTCATGCGGAGGACAAGGAGGGCAGGCAGACAGGCAAGCGTTATAACGCAAATTATAAATTGTGGATTTTTCACTTTTGATATGATTGGGCCGACAGCTACGTCGTCAACGTGCTGGTATTAAAGGTATCAGGACCAAAGGTTTTTCTTTTGGCGTACTTGCCATTGTTGAACCAGTTTGGGCATTTTAATAGCAAATCAACTGCAAACAACAATAACATCATTTCGATACAATAGCTGGAGTCCGTCATCATCATCATCATCACCGCGACGTCGTCGTCATCTCCATTACAAAAGTCTTAACAATTATTCTGAAGGTTGCAAGAGGAAAACCAGTGCAACAAGTCGCAGCAAACCGCCAACCCACTGCATCATGAATGATGCAAAATTTTGCAACAACAATAAAGCCAACAACAATGCCAAATGGCCAGACGTTTGGTTGAAGGGCAACATCAAGTAAATCACAAAAATCAAACATTTCCGCAGCTTTCAGTTTCTTCTCGTATCAGAAGAAGGCAAGGCAAGGCAAGGCAAAGTGAAACCAGTAGGTCGTTCAGTTCAGACACAAAAATTGATACACAGCCGACGGATGGATGAACAAACAGACGGACAAGCGTTTCAAAATTATCTTGTAATTTTAGCAGAGATTTTCATGCTGTATTTGTTGTTGTTTTTGTTGTTGCCATATTTTGTTGATTCTTTTTTTATCATTTTGTGCGTAAATTTCAATTTCCAAAGAAAAATCATTGAGGCTATCTGGATGGTTGAATGGATGTTGGTTAGTCAATCGCTTCCAAAAGCCAGGGAAGCGGAACAGTTGCATATAACGATGCAACAACAACATAATTATAGATTTTTACCATTATTATGAAACTATTCTTTTGTGGTTTTGCAGTTGCTGTTAAATCTAGTTTCTATGGTCCACAAATTGATGATTGTTAGGTTATTAGAAATTTATGGAGCTCTGGGGAGGAGTTGGGGGAGGTTTTATGTGAGACTAAAACGATAATGCAACATTTGAGGGGAACTAATGAGCAATATTTTTTTTTTTTTGGCAATAGTAGTTCCGATAAAAAATGCTTAAAAAGTCCAGGATTACAAGTATGGTTGCCTCTAAATTCTACCACCTCTAAAATATATGTTGTCCTCGAAAATTAAGTTTTCGATACTACTGAATTTGCTATCTTTTTGCAATACCTCAAAACATTCTTCTAGCTCTAACTCTTCTCCTCATAGCAATGGTAACACATTATTTTTTGGTTCGAATATCTCAAATTTTAGTTTCACTCTTACTCTTTCTATGAATAATGGCCCTCGCACCAAATATCAGATTCCAAGGTCTTTCTGATCTACTTAAAATAATATTACTACCTTTTATGGCTTTTCGTACCAATTGTTAAAAGCTTACTTAGTACGATTTGCGTATTTTTCACACTATTACATTTAGTGCCGGAAATCCTGAGGTACATTTTAGTACTTTTCGTACCTTTTTAGTACGTATTTCCTAGAACTCAGTAATATTTAAACACATATCAAATTTCTGTTTGGATGCTGAAAAGCCGTACTAAATGTGTAAAATAGTACTAAAACGTACCAGAAAATTAATATAGTTTTAGTACTTTTTTACACTTTTAGTACGACTTGTCAGCATCTAATCAGAAATTTGGTATGTGGATCAAATTTAATGAACAGTGTTAGGATATTACTGAGTTTTAGGAAATTCGTACTAAAATGTAAAGTTTTTTATTCATATTGAGCGACATGGTAAGATCTGACACCCTTTGATCTGTCTAACGTACGATTTGTCATCAACAGCATTTGGTTTATCATAGACAGGCCTACATGGAAACAATTAAAAGCTCTGATTTATTCCGTTCTCTCTAAAGGGCTGTTAAGATACTTAGTAGCTTTTAGTAAGGTCTCTAACTACATACAGGGTGCGATGCAAAAACAGCAACCAACTTCAGACTGCTGTCATTTCTAAGCCACTCGCCCGACAGCTGTTCAAATTATTCCAGTGATAGCTCATTATATTGTTTACAAGCATACAAAAGCATTTCGGTGAGAATTTTCCAGAAAAAAAGTAATTCGTGATTGAATTCTAGCGTGATAGTGTGATTTATTTACGTTTGGCTGGAAAACCACAAGTGGCTATCGTTAGAGGACTCCAGCATTTAAATGTGAATAAATCTTTTGTGTCTCGAACCATCGCTCGTTACCGTAATACTGGTAGCGTAGCCCGACCTCAAGGAAGTGGGCGGAAGAAAGAAGCCACTTGATCGAAACCCGCGTCGCAGTGGACGAAAAATGGCTTGTGAGCTGAACAAATCGCAATATTCCATTTCGCAAATAATGGAAAATGAGCTCGGGGTAAAGCCATTGAAATTCGAGAAAGTGCAAGAACTTACACCGCAACAGAAAGAGCTAAGGAGTTGCTTCGCTTGGCCGAAAGTGGTGAACTGCCGAATTTGGTTTTCTTCGATGAGAAAACATTCATTGTCCAGCAGTTTGTAAACAAACAAAATGATCGTGTTTACTTGCCAAAGAGGCCAGCTGAAAATGTGCACTTTCGGTTGGCCACCAGAACTCAAGCGCCGGCCATGGTGATGGTGTGGGACGCCATAACAGCCGATGGTCGCTCTCCGCTCGTATTAAACGACCGTGGCATCAGAATAAATGGCGAATATTATAGCGAAAATATTCTGGAGTGTGTATTAAAGCCTTGGGCACGCAAACTTTTTTGCCGCAGGCCTTGGACATTCCAACTGGACTCAGCACCATCGCACTCTGCACGCGCCATCCAAGAATGGATACAAAATGAGGTTCCCCGCTTCATTTCCAACTCACAAAGGCCATCAAGATCTCCGGATACCAATCCGTTGGACTATTGTGTCTGGAGTATTTTGGAAAGCAAGGTTCGTACTAAAAAATACCAAAGTGTAGATCACACTACGCCGGAAATGAGCCAAAATACCGCAGAACAACATTTGGGAAGCGCGTGACTGTTTTATTGGCAGTTTGAAGGCCATAATTCGTGTCAAAGGTGACCAAATCCGTTAAAAGTTCTGTTAAGATTTTAAAAATACCGAATATAGCCGTTATATTGGGGTCTACATAGGCATTGTTTGTCATAAGCCATTACCATATTCAAATTCGAAACGTGAAATAAACGGTGAATAATGTAGCTAAAATCATCAAAATATCGTATATAAGAAGGTACCGTTATATCGGAGCTGTGCGAAGACCTTGACCAGCATAGACAATTTTCTGTCACAGGCTGTAGTATCCATTACGAACTTCAAATACGACATCTCAAACAATTTCGGTGGGTTTTGTCAAAAAACTCGTCAAAATACCAAATAGGGGGAGGTACTGATGTTTGGGGCCTATACGAAGGCGTGGACCTGCACATACAGTTTTCTGTCATAGGCTGCAGTATCCATTACGAACTTCAAATGCCAAAATTTGAATCAATTCCGGTGAATAATGTCGCTAAAATCATCAAAAAAAAAAACGAATATCGGGAGGTACCGTTATATGGGGGCTATACGAAAATGTAGACCTGCACCGACAATTTCTCGGGCTTTATCATCCATTTGGAACTTCAAATACCAAATTTGAAACAATTCCGGTGAATAATGTCGCTAAAATCATCAAAATACCGAATATCGGGAGGTACCGTTATATGGGGGCTATATGAAAACGTGGACCTACATGGCCCATAACGTAACTAACCTACTGCTAAAATAAACATGTATGTAAAATTGTAGCCTTCTATCTCAATTCGTTCGAAAGATAGTGTGATTACAACAGATAGACAGGCGGACTGACAGACAGACGAACATCGCTAAATCGACACAGAATTTTACGCTGATCCAGAATATATATACTTCGTACGGTCTATTTTGAATATTTCGAGGAGTTACAAACGGAATGACAACACTACATGGAATGGTGGAGGGTATAAAAATAGTTGTCATCGACCCCTGTTTGATACAACGATACGAAACATGACTTCATACAACTTCCAACCATTTCGAACACTCTACAATCAAACATCCGTTTAACGAGCAAACGCTCATTCAAAGTTCTTAGTTGAGAATATTTAATTCATATCATCTGCTGATTGTTAAGTTCTACAACAAAAACTACAACAACAGCAACAAGAAAACTTGTTACCATTCTAATGATGCTCAACATCATAATTATGATTCCCAACTGGTTGACTACCGGCTTAAACTAAAACAATGAAGCAGGTATGTTTGAAGAAGCTTCCCGTTTGCATACTACTACTACTGTGTTGCTTACTGCTGCCGGCCCAAAACAGGAAATCTATAATTTTCACAAAAGCAAAAAATAAAACAAACAAAATATTCTTCTCCTAGGGCAAAGTGCCAATAAACGCTAAACAGTAGAACTCGCATAGAAATCAAACAGGATGTTATGTGATTTAATAAGGTGGTGATAGGTAGATGAGATTACCTCGAGTAATGATATAATTTTTTGTCTCACCGTTTTTTGTTTTTGTTAAAAATGATATCACTTCCATTGTTTTTGTTTGTTTGGAAGAAATATTCTTTACAGCCATTACCTTAAAAAAAAAAACATTTTAATTTTTTTTTTTTGGCTGGAGTACAATGTTCTCTCTCCCAAAAAAAAAACTTTAATTAGTTGTTATCGTAATAAGATTAGTGTTCATTAGACGTTGAGGTTTGAGGCAACAACAATTCATTAGCCAAATTTTGACTGAGTGAATAGCAGTTGGCGAAAAGCAAACATTTTTGGAATTTATAATTTTGTGGTGGTGGTGGAGGTATTAGTAGCAGTGCCAAGCTATTGAATAATTTGATATGAGTTGGCGTAGAAATGTTAAAAAATATTTGCATGAGTAGTCCAATTGGAATGTCTTTGGAAAACTATTCTGCGGCATGCGAAAGTCATTTGGCTGCCAATGGTGCCATGTTAATAGCATCTGACATAAAATAGAGGGTGTATTTAAGTTTGTCATTCCGTTTGTAAAGCCTCGATATATTCGATGGCGAGAGTTTGCATTTTTGTAAATCAAAAGAATTGGGGGCTATGGATGCTTTTCCATGCCTTCAGACTGCAACAGAAGTGGAGTTCCTGATCCAATAATAGATGTCTGCATTTGTATTTTTTTAAAGGGTTAGATAAAGAAACTGCAATAAAGTCAAACCCCATAACTTTAATTTTTTTTAATTTTATTAAATGAAAGCAAAAAATGTCGGAAATAGCATCAAATTTTAGAATAAGTTTAAATTTGTTCGAATTGGTCACCTTTGGCACGAATTATGGCCTTCAGACGGCCAATGAAACCGTCACACGCTGCCCGAATGTTGCTCTGCGTATAGAATATTTTCAAGTTAATTTTCGGCATTTATTCTGATGGTCGACTGATGGTCGATTAATACGAGCGGAGAACGTCCATCGGCTGTTATGGCGGCCCACAACATCACCATGGCCGGCTATTGAGTTCTGATGACCAACCGAAGGTGAACATTTTCAGCTGAACTCTTTGACAAGTAAACACGATCATTTTGTTTGTTTTCAAACTGCTGAACAACGAATGTTTTCTCATCGGAGAAAACCAAATTCGGCAGTTTACCACTTTCGGCCAAGCGAAGCAAATCTTTAGTTCGTTTAAGTCTATTTTCTTTCTGTTGCGGCGAAGCGCTTGCTAGAGGCGATCGACACTTTGCTTTCCAAAATACTTCGGACACAATAGTCCAACGGATTGGTATCCGGAGATTTTAGTGGTCATTGTACGCTGGATCTGAAGCGAGGAACCTCATTTTTTAACCATTCTTGGGTGACGCGTGCTGAGTCCTGTTAAAATGTCCAAGGTTGTTATTGCTTGAGTTCTGGTGGCTAACAGAAGGTGCACATTTTCAGCTGACCTCTTTTGCAAGAAAACACGATCATTTCATTTGTTTACAAACTGCTGCACAGCGAATGTTTTCTCATCGGAGAAAACGAAATTCGGCAGTTTACCACTTTCGGTCAAGCGAAGCAATCTTTAGCTCTTTTGAGTCTATTTTCTTTATGTTGCGGTGTAAGTTCTTGCACGTTTTGAATGACTTTCAATGGCTTTACCCCGAGCTCATTTTTTAATATTTACCGAATGGAATATTGCGATATGTTCAGCTCACGATAGCCCCTTGTGTTTTTCCAGCCAATTATAAAGAGATCACACTATCACGCTTGAATTCCGTCACAAATAACTTTTTTTCTGGAAAATTCTCACCAAAATGGTTTTGTACGCTTTTAGACTATATAATGAGCTGTTACTGGAATAATTTTCACAGATGTCGGACGAGTGGCTTAGAAATGACAGCAGTCTGAAGTTGGTTGCAGTTTTTCCATTTCTCCCTATATGTTCTCGACAAGCTCCTAACTATGGATTTGTGTTGTGTGTTTCCATATGAGAAAAACTTGTAAAGGGTTTTAATTTTTTTCGGCAGAACTGCGGGTAGGATCTTACAGGCTACGAAATTATATTTGTTGCCAAGAAAATAAAAAATCTGAATTTTATTATTTTTAGACATTTTTTATCAACTCCGAGGTATTACCTTAAATATTGACCCACTTACCATTTAACAAAAATTAAAAAAAAATATATATTTTAGAAAACAACAACAATTTTCAGCCTTCCGTGTCTTAGTATGCCCTCCACCATGGCTATATCAGGTCTTATTTTTCATTTCCTGTATTTATTGTTTACTTAAAGAAATTATTTATTTTTTTGTTAATATTTTGACTTTATCAACAAAAATTATTATTTGTAAATTTGTTCTTTGTTGTCGCAAGATAACAATAAATATCGTTTTTATTTTTTTTATTATTTTTTTTTATTAAATTTTGTGTGTGTGTGTGGTGGCCGCGTATGAAAGTGAAATTTGTTGTTTTTCCAACGGTTTGACTTCCGTTTGGATAAGAGCCAGGTCTGCTACACCCACGACCAATGGCGATTGGTTATTGGGAAACAGTGACTGCATTTCATGAAGTTCCAAATTTCCAGGGAACCGAAAACATGCAGTGCAGTCTCATTGTGGGTATTAAAATAGCTTAGTCTTCTTTTGATAATTATAAACTCTTCTTGTGATGACCAAAAGACCTACAACATTTAAGTAAAATATTTACATTTATTTAAGAGTATTGCCATCATCACCGCTCTTCTTTTCTTTTTCAATGAAGACATCAAGTTTTTTCCTTTAAAAATGTTTATCAGCTTTGTTGGTGTGGCTGTTTATAAAATTTCAACACTTTTCTTGGATTTTGTTGAACGATGAGAAAGCAAATCAATTTTTTTGGATTTGTTTTGTTTCACTTCAATTTCATTGTTTATACTTTGATTACCGAAAATGCTGCCTCCTTACAGCAACACAACATGTTCGAAAGACAAGTTGTTTACCCCCATTTGTGGTGGTGTTGTGGGCATTAAGTAAATACTTCAAATTATTGCTTCTAAAGAAAGAATCAAACTTTAAAATATACAACAAATCATTGATTTTATGCCTAAGTGTCCTATACTCGATTTTTTAATTTTTGATATATATATTACTTGTAAGATATGTTATTTCCGAATTATTAGTCAGATTTCCTATACCGGCTCTAGTTTTTAAGCTACCCATATGTTTATATTGTTATGAATAGTTTGATAATTTAAAAATTTTAAAATGTATTTAAAATATCGGAATATAATTTTTTGATCTACAACTATTTATACAGGGTGAGATGAAAAAACTGCAATCAACTTCAGACTGCTGTCATTTCTAAGCCACTAGTCCGACCGCTATTAAAATTATTCCAGTGACAGCTTGTTATACTGTTTACAAGCCTACAAAAGCATTTTGGTGATAATTTTCCAGAAAAACAGTTATTCGTAATGGAGTTCAAGCGTGATAGTGTGATTTCCTTATATTTGGCTGGAAAACCACAAGTGGTTATCGTTAGAGCACACCAACATTTAAATGTGAATAAATTTTTTATGGCTCGTACCATCGCTCGTTAGCGTGATACTGGTAGCGTAGCCCGGCGTCAAGGAAGTGGACGGAAGAAAACGGGAACATCAGCAGAAATGGTTCGAAAAATTAAGAAGCGACTTGATCGAAACCCGCGTCGCAGTGGCCGAAAAATGGCTCGGGAGCTGAACATATCGCAATATTCCATTCGGTAAATATTGAAAAATGAGCTCGGAGTAAAGCCATTGAAATTCCAAAAAGTGCAAGAACTTACACCGCAACAGAAAGAAAATAGACTCAAATGGGCTAAAGAGTTGCTTCGCTTGGCCGAAAGTGGTTAACTGCCGAATTTGGTTTTCTCCGATGAGAGAACATTCTGTGTTCAGCAGTTTGTAAACAAACAAAATGATCGTGTTTTCGTGCCAAACAAGTCAGCTGAAAATGTGCACCTTCGGTTGGCCACCAGAGCACGAGCGCCGGCCATGGTAATGGTGTGGGCCGCCATAACAGTTTTCTGAAGGGTGTTATAAAGCCTTGGGCACCCAAACATTTTAGTCGAAGACCTTGGACATTCCTATAGGACTCAGCGAACGTCACCAAGGAATAGTTAAGAAATGAGGTTCCTCGCTTCATTTTCAGCTCACAATGGCCACCAAATTCTCCGGATACCAATCCGTTGAACTATTGTGTCTGGAGTATTTTGGAAAGCAAGGTTGGCACTAAAAAAATCCTAATTGTCGATCACCTCAAGCAAAATACCGCAGAGCAACATTCGGGCAGCGTGTGACGGTTTCATGGGCCGTTTGAATTCGTGCCAAAGGTGACCAATTCGAACAAATCTAAACTTATTCCAAATTTTGATGCTATTTCCGACATTTTTTTTCTTTCATTCAATAAAACAAAAAAAAAAAAAATCTAAAAATGACTTTGTTACAGTTTTTTTTTATCTCACCCTGTATTTGTACGAAAAGTACAGAATGATACTACATTTTGTATGAGGTGATGGGATAAAGGTAATATTCTGAAATATGATATATAGTTTACTTACGGTATCTGTATTTAAAATTTGGCTGTGCTTTGGAAAATGCGTCCTTTATTTACACAAAAATTACAAAATGGTACTAAATTTCGTGTAGGGTGATGCGATAGAGCTGGAATCCTTAAATTTGATGTAGATGTCACAGTTGATGTCTGTGGTTAGGATATGTAGGTGGTTTTGGTAATGCGTACCATATTTTTACGAAAATTACAAAATAGTACTATATTTGGTACCGGGCGAAAGAATAGAGCTGAAATTTGATTAGATGTCATTGTTTGTGTCTGTGGTTAAAATATGGAGGTGGTTTGGGAAATGTGTACTATAATTGTATGAAAATTACTAAATATTACTCAATTTCGTATTGGACGAATGAATAGAGCTGGAACGCCGAAATTTTAAATTGAGCCCTCTGTTGGTATCTGGGTTTGAGATTTAGAGGTGGTCTTGGAAGTGTGTACAATAATTGTTCGAAAAGTACTAAATAGTACTCAATTTGGTATTGGGTGAAGGACTATAGATTAAATCCTGAAATTTGATACAGATGTCGCTGTTATTATCTAAGGTTGAGATTTAGAGGTGGTTTCGGAAATTTGTACTGTAATTGTTCGAAAAGTACTAAATTTCGTATTGAGTAAAGGATAGATCTTTAAATTTGATATTGTGGTCCTTCTTTAAATCTGGAATTGAGCTATGGACGTGGTTTTTGGTAATGTGCACAATAATTGTTCGAAAAGTACTGAGTGGTACTAAATTTGGTACTAAGTGAAGGGATAGGGCTGGAATCCTCAAATTTAATATTGTGGTCTCTATTGACATCTAGAATTGAGCTATGGATGTGGTTTTGGAAATGTGTATTATAATTTTTAGAAAAGTTCTAAATGGTACTAATTATAGGATCACTGTTGGTATTTTCGATGGAGAGATATAGATTGTTTTGGATATGCGTACTAAATGTTACAAAAACTTTTGAAGATGTTGCGCAATTGCGACAGAAAAGGGGTTTTGGGCTGTATTGAAAAAGTATGGTTTTAGGAACTGTCCTACATTTTTTTCTAAACGGCACATCCCTAAATTTTCCAGCGATAGTTACCATATAATTTCTAACAATTTAAGTTACAAATATGATATAAATTTTAGCCAGCTACAAATATTTACACCTTGAAACTCATTTTCTTCAAACAGATAAATTGCGTATGGAACACTTAAGCACGATATCGACCAAATGCAGCACAAGAGGGGCATTGTGTTTCATCTAGGATGAGTCAATCATCATAAAAGTGGCAAAATTAAATGCAAGGGTTGCCTGCTTGAGATTGGAGATGCTTAGAATTTAATTTTAAAAGTGTTGGGTTTTATTAGGATGAAATGCATAAAGAACCCCAAATATTTCCATACAAATGGAGAAGTTTTATAATAAATTTCAAAAAAAAAAAAAATAAATTTATTAGAGTAATATTAAAACTTTCAGGTTCCTTTACGACAAGGAAATTCCCTCAAAATTAATACTTTTAATTTAGTAGTTCCTAGAAACAAGATATGACACATATAAAATTTGACCAAAAACTTATTTCTTCCCATTATTTTTTGTTTCTGTTTCAAAATCGTTATTCTCTTAATTACTCCAGTACCTTGCAGTGACATAGTGACAAGTGCTAATTGAATACAGAGAAAACAACGCGAAAACGTGTCTAAATTTCTAATTGTATTATTATTTTCCGCAACTGACCACCATTCCCCACCTCCTTCCACCTTAGTTAATTTATTACCATTTAAATACATTTGTTTATCGACCATATTTCGAATGCAATGACAAAACAAAATTGTTTCATTATTTACGGAAGACAATTGGCAATAATTCGCCAGTCGTGTTTTTTCCAAGGTAGAACAATGTTAACCGCCAGTGATTTATATGGGAAATTTTTGTTGTTGTTGTTTTGCACTCATCTTGCAATCTTATCTGTCTGTAAACAATGGCAACAACTTAAATAAACATTGCAAAAATTGCAATGAGGTGGAGGTAGGGGGTGTCTGTGTGTCGTGTGGAAAATACTTATCCAATTAAGTTGGCTGTTATCTAAAATGTGATAAGAACATGAACTATCATCGTTTAACTGAGATCTCAAGATTGATGGGGGATCTTTTTTCAAACATTCTGTAGATAAGAGATTCTGTAGAGATCTCCTAAATTGTAATAGATTGCCTATGCGTACCCATAGTAGACCTTTCATAGCTTAGAAGGAAGTCTTTTCACATTCTTCGGTAGCAAAAAAGATAATTTCCTCTACAGCTAGAAATCACTTTTTCGGGTTCTAGAGATATTCCATGGATAGAAGAACTTGGGAAACCTCTCTTTTGTTTGCTATAGATAAAAGACTTTTCACAGGTCTCCTATAAATGGAAGATCTTTTACAGGTTCTATGTGAAAAAAAGAACTCTCACATGACCTCCCCAGCAAGAAAGGGGTTTTCCGGCCGTCAACGAGTTTTTCTTAAAAATACTTTTGGCAACATTTTACAAAAATAAATAGTTTTGAATGCCTTTGACAGGTGTTATTCGAAAAAAAACCTTTTATTTGTATGAAGATCTACTATAGGTTTTCCAATGGAATCGAGGACTACTAGAGGTATACTATGAATAGAAAAAATTTGCAGAGATCTTCTGTGGAAGAAATACCTTCTAAACGTCTTCTGTCATAGAAGGTCTTTTAAAGGTTGAGGCTTTCTACAGGTCTCCTAGGTATAGACTACTGTTTTCTATAGAACTAAGACCTTTATGGATTGAAGCCCATTTATACGTTTTTCATGATAAAAAAAAACTTTTGCAGATCTTCAATAGATAAAAGTCCCTCTATAGGTCTCAAATGGGTCTCCAGAGAAAATTCGAACTAAGAGCCTCTACAGACCTTTATGGATTCAAGCCCATTTATACATTTTTCATAATGAAAAAAAAACTTTTTAGATCTTCAATAGATAAAAGTCCTTCCATAGGCCTCAAATGGGCCTCCAGAGAAAATTCGTAAAAACTCCTGGTATCCCTTGGAAAAAACCAAAAAATTTAAAATACGCAATTATTCTTCTGAATAAGTCTGTCGAAGTTCTTTACAATTTCTTTTCAAAATCACGATTTTCAAAATATTCTTAAAAAATTCAAGATTTGGAGATCTTCTGTGGTAGGAATACCTTCTAAACTTCTTCTATGATAGTAGATCTTTCATAAGTTGAGGCTTGTTTGAGGTGATCGACACTTTGGTAATTTTTAGTGCCAACCTAGCTTTCCAAAATACTCCTGACACAATAGTCCAACGGATTGGTATCCGGAGATTTTGTAACTATTGTGCGATGGAAATGAAGCGAGGAACCTAATTTTTTAACCATTCTTGGGTGGCGCGTGCTGAGTGCGATGGTGCTGAGTCCTGTTGGAATGTCCACGGTCTGCGGCCAAAATGTTTGCGTGCCCAATGCTTTAATATACCATCGAGAATATTTTCGTTATAATATTTGGCATTTATTCTGATGCCACGATCGATTAATACGAGCGGAGAGCGACCATCGGCTGTTATGGCGGCCCACACCATCATCATCATGGTTGGCGCTTGAGTTCTGGTGGCCAACCGAAGGTGCACATTTTCAGCTGACTTCTTTGGCAAGTAAACACGATCATTTTTTACAAACTGCTGGACAACGAATGTTTTTCCATAGAAGAAAACCAAATTCGGCAGTTTACTACTTTCGGCCAAGCGAAGAAACTCTTTAGCTCTTTTGGGTCTATTTTCTTTAAATCGAAAATATTCCTGAATATCTAAAATTATGTTATGAATTTATTTTCAAATCCATATCTATTGCTCTGCGTTCTTCAGTTATACCCTCCACCATAGTATGGAGGGTACATTAAGTTTGTGATTCCGTTTGTAACACCCCCCACAAAGTACATATATTCTTGATCAGCGTAAAATTCTTTGTCGATTTAACGATGTCCGTCCGTCTGACCGTCTGTGGATTGATAAAACTTTACTCAAATGTTTGTAGGTCCAGGTTTAGGTATAACGGTACCTCCCGATATTCGGCATTTTGATGATTTTAGCGACATTATTCACCGGAATTGTTTCAAATTTTGTATTTGATGTTCGTAATGGATGCTACAGCCAGATTGTCTGTACAGGTTCACGTCTTCGTGTAACCTCCATATAACGATACCTCCCATTATTCGGTATTTTGATGATTTTAGCGACATTATTCACCGGAATTGTTTCAAATTTATCATTTTAAGTTCGTAACGGAGACTACAGCCTATGACAGAAAATTGTCTATGCCGGTCCACGTCGTCGTATAGACCCTACATTTGGTATTTTTAAGATTTTAACAGAATTTTTAACGGATTTTATTGTTTTTGAGAATTGCCTAATTCGTTCGAAATGGTGGAGGGTATTCAAAGTTCGGCTCGGCCGAACTTACAGCTTTTTTACTTGTTTTTTTTAAAACACAACTATAGTTTTAATATTTCCAAATAATAGCTGCAAAGCAATCGCAGCTCCAGCTTTTCTAAAAATAGATTTTTTTTTTTAATTTTCAAGATTTAGTACTTAAATGCAAATTTTAATAAAAAAAGACCAACATCCTTGTCATATTTTTTAAATTATTAAAAATTATGAACATTAATAAATTTTCTTGATATTGTTCTATGAGTAATTCATTACCGTGAATTTTTAATATTTACCTCATAATGTGTTTAATAAAAAAAAAAAACAACAAAAACAATGCTGCAGAGCGTAAAGACCGGCATTTGTCATAATAAAAATGTTAATTTATAGTCAAGGTTTAGAGCTCCATTGTTTCACATGGCAGATGGCTACTTTGAATGTTGTTGTTGCTGCTGTTGTCCGAAAAAGATCGATATTGAAAAAATGTTGATAGATATTGAACTGGTTTCGAAAACAAAAAATAAAGAATCAAAACAGAAAAAATAATATCAAATCAAATTAATTGAAATTCGTAAAGATAATGAAGTGTAAGAGGGGTTGGGGTGATATTCAAAGAATTGAAACCTCATGGCGTTGTTGATGTTGAATTTTTAGTTTGGAATTCAAGATCAGAGAGTGTTAAGCAAAAAACAACCAGCCACAAGGAAAACAAACAGACAAACGTAGAGTTTTGAAATTTTATTCTGTGCAAAATTTACAAAACCTGGGTTGGGCCCACAAAATGTTGGCATTCAAAACAGCTCGCTTGATCGCGCTTGCACACACACACACACACACACTCACCACATAGTAAATTAATTTCTTGGAATGACTGGCCGGAGTAGGGTTTGTGTGTTTGCCAACAATTAACCCGCCAGCCAACCAGTGAGCTATCTGACTGTTTTAAAAATCTTGCGGCATAGCTGAGAATTCAAAATTCTTGAAATATCATTGGAAGCCGCATGTCACAATGGCCAAGACTGACAGACAATTCCATGTCAGCGAATTCAAATGATTATCAATTGAGTTTGTCATCGATCAAATGGGATTATGTGGAATACCAAAATAATTTTGCAAAAAAAAAAAAAAAAAAAAAATCCTCGATTTTTTTTTCAATAAAATATTCAGAGTATTTTTTTTAGTTGTTTCAGAAAAGAGTAATTAAGGAGTTCAGTGATTCACTGCCACAATTTCAAGCGGAAGGTCATCTCAATTGAAGTTGGATTTCTTTATTCAAATCTTCACTCCAATTGGCAATTCAATTAAATGTTCTTTGTTTGATTTTCATTCATAAACGACAGTCTTCCCCACCTCCCACACTTCAAATCGAATGCAAACTGTCAATTGACATTTAAAACTCAATAAATAATACAAAGACAGGCAATTTGCATCGTAAAATGAGCAGATTCATTCTGTATCTTGGAATTATTATCTGGTGTTTACTTAAACTCAGTTTTATTACATCGTTGGCAGTGTGTCAGATTTGTTAATCTGTCTGTCTTGCCTGAGACGTTCTGAATTTTTATATTTATTTAATTTTATATTTCCAAACAACCTTGACAAATATGTCAACTGTTCGTTGGGTTGGTTGGTTTGTTGGGAGGAAGGTTATGACAATAAAACCCCCACAACCAGCTTATTTGCATTGGACGAGTGTGTGTACGTGTGATTGTTTTAAATAATTCAAATTTTGAAAATATGACAGAGTATTTACCAAATAAATGCAAATATTTAATGACAACTTGACTTGAACAAAATAAACATGAAGAGTTAGGTATGTTGAGTAAATTTAGAACAGGTAATGGGTTGAATTTTATAGGGGTAATTTTTTATGCCCTCCACCATCCATAGTATGGGGTGTATACTAAGTTCGTCATTCCGTTTGTAACTCATCGAAATAATAATTTTAGACAACAAAGTATTTATATATTCATGAACAGTGTAAAATTTTAAGACGATTTAGCCCTGTCCGGACGTCCCTCTGTCCGATTGTTGCAATCACGCTACAGTCAAAAAGAATTAAGATAGGAAGCTAAAATTTTGCACAGTTGTTGCAGAATGGTCCTATCTTTTGTCTGCTGGCAGGTCAAGTTCGAAAATGGGCTATATCGGTCCAGGATATCGTATATCCCCCATATAGCGGCACCGTCCGATATTCGGTATTTTTATGATTTTAACCACATTTTCCAATGGAATTGTCCGAAAATTCACACAAAGAGTTCCTTCTGAGCACAGAAATCGGTATTTTCATGATTTATGCGGCATTATTCACCGAAATTGTCTCAAATTTGGCATATAAAGTTCGGAACAGTTACTACAGCCTATGACACAAATTACTTATGCAGGAGCGGTATTTTCGGACGATATTTTTTGAAACCTTTCAAGTTTCTTCCAAGCTGATTTTTTTCCTTGTCGAAAGACGAAAAATGACTACAATTCAATAACTCCAAATAAATAAACTGGGCAATTCTAGAATTTAATCCAATTTTCCGCTTTTAGGCGGGAGGAAAAGAGCGATAGAGTAAAGTAACACAAATCCCTCTACTACCTAACCGTGGCATAAATGGTGCATACCTTCAGGCAATGCAGTTTAAGACAGCTGAGTAATACGAAAATTAGGAATCTGGAGACGGATCTAATAGGATTACAAGGAACGAACAGCTATCTTTTTTTAATTATTTTTTAAAAAGCAGTGACAACTCTAAAAGCCCAAGATAATCTCAAATTTGTTCCACATAACTGAATCTGGTTTCCCGTAAAAATCTGAGAGGAAGAAAGAAAAGGAGAGAGTACAAAAATATAAATTATAATCTATCCATAGGATGTATGGTGCATACTTTCGGGCGGTGGGTTAAGTCAAGCTGAATAATTGGCAAATAAAGCATGTAGCTTCCAAAAATTCTGTTGTGAGGCCTTATAGACTGCTAGTGAATGATCAGCTTATTTTAAATCCTTTGAACAGCTATTTTGTGCAGAAAGCAAATGTTTTCACAATTTTTCCAAATAAAGTCACAGTATACTGTTGTCGGCTGTTTTAAAAAAAAAAAATATATAAAATAATCCATATTAGGCTTAAAAAGCTTTATCTGGCTTATGGTTCCACTTAATTGAATGTGAAACAGAAAATCTAATCTAATCTAACCATAGCATGTGTAGTGCATACTTTTAGGCGATGAAGTTCAAATCAGCGGAAAAATTTTATGCCCTCCACCCCAAAATAAAATATGCAAAACCTCAAAATATTCCCGGAAGACCTCAAAAAAAATATTTATATTAATAATCGGTGCCAAGTTATATGTTGGTGCACACTTTTAGGCAATTTTGTTAAATTCATTTGAGTATTTGCCGAAGATGCCTTAATGTATTTATATTCAAGATCAGCTTAAAATTCTATGACTATTTGGCAATGTCCGTCCGCCCGCTACCTACTGAAACAGAATAGAGGTCATACGATTAAAGATAGAGCTTTGACAAATTTATACAGTCATTAATGTCATTGAAAACATAGTATATCGATCCACGTTGTTCCTGACTTTCGGAAATTTAAAGTTTTCGGTTTCACTAACAATTCCAAAAATATCAATACATTGATATCTATCTATTTACTTCTTTCAGTTTCCAAGGATTTTAAGAATTTCCACTCAAGAAACTGTGGCAACTCTTGTAGTTTAATCGTAGTTATCATTCTTTAATTGAACCGGTATTCTACTTTTTTGAGAGAGACGGAGAAAGCCAAAGAGAAAATAGCAACATGCATGTTGTATACTTTCAGGCTGATTTCAGCAGCTGAGTTATTGGTGAACTCACATTTTTTTGCTCTTAGCAGACAGTGAAAGAGAAAATACATTTTTCCATTGATATGTTGTCAAATTAATTATTTTAAAAAAGACATGTGTAAACTAAAAATGTAACTTTCCTAGAGGTAGAGGTAGAGATAGTGAGAGAAAATTATGTCATACCTTGGGTTTTGTATGCTTTTAGGCGTTCCAGTAACAGTCAGCTGAATAATTCTCATATTGCATTACATCAATATCTTTGCGATTTCTTATTTGGACTTAATAGATTGAATATCACGAAATATTCTCGTCTTAAAATTCTCTCACTCCCTCTCTTATCAAAAAATATTCCTTATTGTGGGAAACCAAAACTAATGTTACCTTCCCTCTTCCATAACTACTTAAACGTAATACTTTCCCAATAACTTCCGAATTTTTTTTCCCAATAACACTCCAATGATTTTTCCTCCATTGAAAAAATCTCATTATGAAAGTCAACATGACAGCAACAGCTACTTTAGGTTGTGTTCTGTTGAAATTCAAATGGAACAAAAATGTTAACCGTGTGAATTGCTCGAGACCGCAACAACATGTGTTAACTCAATTAGAAAATGGTTGTTAAATAATGTGTTTGTTTTAAACTTTGGTGGGGTTTCGAAAATAAATGAGTGGCTACAGTGGCAAAATGGGGGAGGGGACAAAATAAATAACAAATATTCTAATGTTAAGGCTGGGAGTAAATGAATTATGACATAGTCGTTTTAATTATAGTCATTATTAATTAATTTTTACTTGTGACTTTTGGAATGACAAACAGGGTTTTATGTTCTATTTAAAAGCCACTAATCTCTGGGAAAATTTCTTCCACAATTGGTCAAAAAAAGCAATTAACTATTTTATTCAAAATTGTTTGTCATTGTCTTATTGAACCTAGACACCGATATCTATTGTTCTAGTTTCATTATATCACCAAACCGTTAAGTTACCACCTGATCGCAACAAAAATCGTTTATTAATTTTTATTTGTTAAAAACATTTTGGGAATTGTACAAAATCAACACTCCAAATATTTAATAAGCACTTTTAAATTAGAATGTTAGTCATCCAGCGATCGACTAAAAAGACTAGTCACGCTATTTATAATCAAATAAATCGCGATAAATAAAATCAAAAAACTTGAAAATATGAAAGCAAAAACAAAGAGCACATACATATGTCATTGGCCATAAAATAGCCAATAAATTGTCATTATTGCTTGGCTATCTTTAAATAAATCTCATAAATGTTTGTATTCATTCATAAATTTCAATGAACGAAGAGAGAGATAATTTTTTTCCAATAGATTGGTAAATAATTGAAAATGTCAAAACAGCAATATTCGAATCTAAAAGAAAATCTTTGCGACAATTTAAAAAATTGGCAATCTTACGGTTAGCAGAGTGATAGTTACACTTTAAAGTCTTTTCACTGGGTTTCTAGATCGAACATCGTTAACATGTCTTTTATCTCGGAGGAAATTTTGGGATTAAGATTCCTTGGAATCAGTGAGTTTTAAGCATTAGTGTCTTTGGATATATTACAGATAAATACAGGGACAATATTGCTCGTAAATCTTAACCTTCAAGCGAGTCATCAAAGTGGCCATTTTGGTCCATTTTTGAAAAACTTGGTTAAAAACTCCCTTAAAATGATATCCTAGCAAGTCAAAATATTCTACAGAATTATTTTTTATAAAATGCTACTAAAGGTCCTAAAAGACGTCAAGGGTCTAAATCCTACCTAAACACCCGGAATTCATATATACTAAAAACACATTTTAGGGATAAAACCGTACTTAATGTGAGTTTATGTTAAAATATCCAACAAAGCATCATTTACAAAGGATGACGTCAAAGACAAAAATCTTCTACATCAAATTCCTCAATGAGTCGCCAAAGAAGAGGAATCTCTATTCCACTGCATATCAGAAACATATTTCCATTAATGTTCCCAAAAAAAAAAACGGAAAATTTTACCTAATTTTTTCGTTACATTTTTTCCTGCCTTTTTCGGTCTGAAGCCTTAAAGTAACATTAAATTTCGTTTTAAGTCGAAGGTTTCAAAAGAAGAAATATTCTGCACAAGATTTCATCGTAAATCTCAGAATAAACCATATGTCCAGATACAATAGATTTTAAGAAAATTACATTCGAAATTTATGTACTACAGGGTGAAATGAAAAAAATATACAACCAACTTCAGACTGCTGTCATTTCTAAGCCACTCGTACGACAGCTGTTAAAATTATTCCAGTGACAGCTCATTATATTGTTAACGAGAGTACAAAAGCATTTTGGTGAGAATTTTCCAGAAAAAACGTTATTCGTAATGGAATTCAAGCGTGATAGTATGATTTCTTTATATTTGGCTGGAAAGCCACAAGTGGCTATCGTTAGAGCACTCCAGCATTTAAATGTGAATAAATCTTTTGTGTCTCGTACCATCGCTCGTTACCGTGATACTGGCAGCGTAGTCCGACGTCAAGAAAGTGGATGGAAGAAAACACAACAGCAGCAGAAATGGTTTGAAAAGTAAAGAAACGAATTGATCGAAACCCGCCTCGCAGCGGAAAAATGGCTCGTGAGCTGAACATATCACAATATTCCATTCGGCAAATATTGAAAAAATGAGCTCGTGGTAAAGCCTTTGAAATTCCAAAAAGTACAAGAACTTACACCGCAACTGAAAGAAAATGGACTCAAAAGAGCTAAAGAGTTGCCTCATTTGGAAAGAGGTGAGCTGCCGAATTTGTTTTTCTCCGTCGATAAAATATTCGTTGTCCAGCAGTTTGTAAGCAAAAAAAAAAAAAAAAAAATGATCGTGTTTACTTGCCAACGAGGTCAGCTGAAAATTGTCATCTTCGGTTGGCCACCAGAACTCAAGCGCCGGCCATGGTGATGGTGTGGGCCGCAATAACAGCCGATGGTCGCTCTTCGCTAGTATTAATCGACTATGGCGTAAGAATAAATGCCGAATATTATCGCGAAAATATTCTGGAGGGTGTATTAAAGCCTTGGGTACGCAAACATTTTGGCCGCAGACCTTGGAGATTCCATCAGGACTCAGCACCATCGCACTCAGTCAGCACGCGCCACCCAAGAATGGTTTCAAAATGAGGTTCCTAGCTTGATTTCCAGTGCTGAATGGCCACCAAAATCTCCGGATACCAATCGGTTGGAGTATTGTGTCTGGAGTATTTTGGAAAGCATGGTTGGCACTAACAAATACGAAATGGGCCAAAATACCGCAGAGCAACATTCGGGCAACGTGTGACGGTTTCCTTGGCAGTTTGAAGACCATAATTCGTGCCAAAGGTAACCAATTCGAACAAGTCCAAACTTATTCTAAAAGTTGATGCTATTTCCGGCATTTTTTGCATTCATTCAATTAAAAATTTAAAAAAATGTAAAAATTATGGCGTTTGACTTTGTTGCAGTTTTTTTTATCTCAACCTGTATGCGTCTTGGTCCCGCACTGAAATTCTATAAAATACTATTTACATACTATAATAAAATGCTTAAAAACTGCCCCGACTTGAGGCCTTGGAGCCTCCTGGAAACTTTGGAGAGTTAACACTGGGATATTGTAATTATATATTTCTTCACAAATAAACATAGAACAATATTTAAACACAAATTATGTATAAATAATACAATTCAATTTGCATTATATTTTTTTTTCTGCAAACACAATTTAATTTATTCAAATTTTTTTCGCAAGATGTTAATAAATATTTACCATTATTTCCCCCGCTTACCTCCTTCGATGCTTCGACACAAGCATTTTTTGTGGTATGTCTAAACACCACAAAAAACAAGCGTACATTTTTTTATCAAATGTTGTTAAATTTTTTGTTGGTATGACTGCTTTAGAAAAAAAGTCAATGTATTTTTAAACGACATCGATGGTGGGTAACGTCATCCGCTGTTTTATATTCTCCCCCAACTTGAAAGCGTTTAGCCTTTGAGAAGGTCGTTTCATGCTTATCTTTTGAGTGTGTGAGTTTTATTTCATTGATAGTAGGTGGAGGAGGAGGAGATGGGGAGAGGTGCCGTGGAGTTTTGGGAGGAAAATAACACCATCAAAGCTCTGTTAATTGAAATAACATTATGATAGATATTTTTAGCGCTAAAGCTATAAAATGTTTTTAAAGCAATAACAACCATTGGGTAACTTTGATGATAAGCTGTTGTCACTTTAATTGAAGTGATGTTATAAATACGTAAAAGAGTTTTTTAAGAAGGTAATTAAATGCGAGGTGCAAGATATAAGGACAGGTGTCATTATATGGATTTTTCATAATAAAGGCAACTTGAGAGTCATTATTTGCACATCTATTGTAAGATATTCTTGATGATCCAAGCTCAAGAAATGAATGAAAGTCATTGACAGAGTCGACTATTTAACCAATATTTGTCTTAAAAATTAGAAATCTTAAGCTAAACGTGACTCCTTTTGTTTTACACATATCGATGTTTCTAAAAAAAAACAAAAAAAATATTCATTTTCTAATTGGGCGCCATATACGTCTATGGCAAATATTTAACAAATATTGACAGTACTTCCCAAAAAAAGAAAAAAAAATACATAAAACACATCTGCAAACAAACACCGATATTTATCCAAAAATTCTTTGGATAGTTGGTGTCATGCATGGACAAACACATGCAAATTAATTTCGGAGTAAATATTTGTTTAGCTGGTATTTTTGCGCCATGCATACATACATATCTCCATACAACCAGAGCTTTAGCGCTCTGGTGGCCAATTGACACCACACACATATTTTAAGTTTGGCGTCTTTAATTCTTTTTATTTCTGGAGAAGAAGTTTTGATGTTTTTCTGGTGGGGATTTTTTTCAAGATCTGACATTCTTTAATGGTCACATCTGTCTGTCTGTTTGTTTGTTTTTATTTTGCTTCTTTGTTTGTTTGTTGGTTTTTTCGCAAGCTATTTTACTTCCTTGTAATAAACCCTATCGTCTTTTTTTAAGCTGCCACAACATGAAATAATGTAAATCACTTTTAAGACATTTACTTATGTTCTTGGCTTTGGGCTGTTTTGAGATGTTCTCTCGCTTTTTTGGTTAATGACTTGCTGCCAGATTTTTTTTTATGTCGTAGGGAACATTGTAATTTTTTTTTTAAACTTAAGATATTTTTTGAAATTAAAAATGAAATTTAAATCCCTCGAAGCACAGCTCACAAATAAGACAGTGTGAAAGTTCTGACTTATGTGAATTCCAATGTTGTTAATTGCATGCAAATATTTTTTTGTGCTTGGGATTTAAATTTATGACGCTCTCTCTCTTTAATGGATACTCCAAGAAAAAGGTTAACGGTTTATATACACAGGGAGTTTTAAGAATGGATTAAGAAAAACTACTTAAATTTCAACTTGAAAATTTGTTTTGTAGGACAACATTATTCGGAAATTTTCTAGAAGAAAACCATAAACAATTTATATGGGAAAACATTGTCCGGATAACACTTTCTATCGGAAAACATAATCGGATAATAATTTCTAGAAGAAAACATTATACGGATGACATTTTTGATGCGAAAACTTTATGCGAATAATATATAGTAAGGATAACAAATTTTCCTACAATATTATCCGAATGACAATTTTCCTATAACAATTTTAAACGCATAAAAATTTGTCTATAAAAATATAATCTAAATACAATTGTCCGTATAAAAAAATTTACCGGATAAAAATGTTCCCATAACGATATTATCCGGATACAATTTTTCCCATGAAAATGTTACGGATAAAATTTTTCCCATGAAAATATTATCCGCATAAACTTTTTCCCATGAAAATATTACCCGGATAAAATTTTTCCTATGAAAATATTATCCAGATAAGATTTATCCCATGAAAATATTATACGTATAAAATTTTTCCTATGAAAATATTATCTGGATAAAATTTTTACTATGAAAATATTATCCGGATAAAATTTTTTCTATAAAAATATTAACCGGATAAAATTTTTTCTATAAAAATATTAACAGGATAACATTTTTTCTGTAAAAATATTATCCGGATAACAAATTTCCTATAAAAATAACGGAATAAAATGTTTTCTATGAAAATTTTCATAGAAGACACTTCATTGAGATACATTTTTTCCTATGAAAATCCTAACCAAATATTTTATTTCTATGAAAATCCTATCCGGATAAAAATTTTTTTATGAAAATACAATCCGGATAAAAAAATATTCTATAAAAATCCTATTCGGATAAAAAATTTCCTATGAAAATCCTATTCGGATAAAAAATTTCCTATGAAAATCCTATTCGGATAAAAAATGTCCTATGAAAATCCTATTCGGATAAAAAATTTCCTATGAAAATCCTATTCGGATAAAAAATTTCCTATGAAAATCCTATTCGGATAAAAAATTTCCTATGAAAATCCTATCCGGATAAATTTTTTCTATGAAAATCCAATCCGGATAAATTTTTTTCTATGAAAATCCTATCCGGATAAAATTTTTTCTATGAAAATCCTATCCGGATAAAATTTTTTCTATGAAAATCCTATCCGGATAAAATTTTTTCTATGAAAATCCTATCCGGATAAAATTTTTTCTATGAAAATCCTATCCGGATAAAACTTTTTCTATGAAAATCCTATCCGGATAAATTTTTTTCTATGAAAATCCTATCCGGATAAAATTTTTTCTATGCAAATCCAATCCGGATAAAATTTTTTCTATGAAAATCCTATCCGGATAAAATTTTTTCTATGAAAATCCTATCCGGATAAAATTTTTTCTATGAAAATCCTATCCGGATAAAATTTTTTCTATGAAAATCCTATCCGGATAAAATTTTTCTATGAAAATCCTATCCGGATAAAATTTTTTCTATGAAAATCCTATCCGGATAAAATTTTTTCTATGAAAATCCTATCCGGATAAAATTTTTTCTATGAAAATCCTATCCGGATAAAATTTTTTCTATGAAAATCCAATCCGGGAAAAATTTTTTCTATGAAAATTCTATCCGGATAAAATTTTTTCTATGAAAATCCTATCCGGATAAATTTTTTTTCTATGAAAATCCTATCCGGATAAAACTTTTTCTATGAAAATTCTATCCGGATAAATTTTTTTTTATGAAAATCGTATCCGGATAAAATTTTTTCCTATGAAAATCCTATCCGGATAAAATTAGAAAGTTGCCCAATATAATACATACACACATAAATCTCTCCCTCCTTTCCATTACATACAGACGCACTATTTTTTTACTCATAAATCCGTTATTAATGTTGTAATTGTATCTTTCTATCTATTTGCAGGTAAATATAACTGTAAAACATATTTATTTTACTCTGTCTGATGTTTTTTTCGTTTGGCCTGCCAACAATACAAACATAATTGCAAACCACATAAATCATGTTAACATCATGCATGCAACCAATATTCGGTTGTACAACATTAATAACGAACAAAACTGTCCGATAGGAAGAAGGCAGCGAACAGCATGCAGACCGAGAAGCCGATAGACACAGGCGGCAGTACACAAATTTGACCAGTCTAACCAAATAAAAAAATTATACCACAAGACTAGGAAAGCATCGGCAGCAACAGGTAATAAGTTTTTTCTTCTCCTCGGCGTTTGGACAAATACAACTTGATCAAAAACATTAACGGTAGGAAGAAAACAGGCAAAAAATCAAAAGTTTGGAATTTCTTTAACAAGCTCTAGCCATCGCCACAAGTGGAAGAGGACAAAAATGTCCACTCCCAAAAGAAAAAAACAATTTGAAATATTTACGAGAGGAAAAACAACAAATTTTCCGTCTACACTTGTTTTCATTAGGCAACCACCTAACCAACCTGCCCCAATGATTGCATTCTTTAGGCGACCTGTTGCGGTACCGAGTGTTTTATTTTTTCGGGGATTTTTCCTATTAAAACTCCATCACATTAGCGGTCCATGACGGTTGCACCTTTTGCTCTCGTGCATTTTTCAGCAATTTTTCTATGTTGCAGCACTAGCAGCAACAGGTTTCTTGAAATAATAAACGGGATTTTTACTTTTCGCAATAATGTGTTTGTTGTTTTTTTGTTCGATTTTTACTACGTTGCAACATTATCAGCAATAAAAGCACCACCACAAAATTTTCGCAACAATCTTGGTGCACTGCACTGCTCGCTTGCAACATCGACAACGCATTTATTAGGTAGGCAAAAACAACACATACACACACATCGGCGACCACTTCCACTGCCCCATTACCGTTATCGAGTGCTTTTTGGCCAATATAATGATTTGAAGTACGTACGTGTTTTCGGCCAAGAATAATTGTATCTCACGAAATGTTTTACTACAAAAATGTCAACATGTTGTAATGGCTTGGATAAGAGATAACACTGAGAGGAATATAACAGACTTTTCTCACAAGAAACTATTGCATTGTCAGACAAAAGTTTTCAATAGCTAAATACAATTTAGGTAATATTTTTCACTAGAAAAATAAAATTTTTTCCGCATAACACTTTTTATAAAAATATTACCCTGATAAAGCTTCTTCTATAAAACTATTTTTCGTATAATTTTTTTATTTGAAAATCTTATCCGGATAAAATATTTTCTTCGAAAAAAATATTTTATATTAAATATTATCCGGATAGCCGTTTTTCTATAAAAATATTATCCGGATAAGATTTTTCCTGTAAAAATATACATTACAGGAAAAATCTTATCCGGATAACAGTTTTTCTATAAAAATATTATCCGGATAACAGTTTTTCTATAAAAATATTATCCGGATAACAGTTTTTCGATAAAAAATATTATCCGGATAACAGTTTTTTCTATAAAAAATATTATCCGGATAACAGTTTTTCTATAAAAATTTTTTTTCCGGATAACATTTTTTCTATAATTTTTTTTTATAGAAAAACTGTTATCCGGATATTATTTTTATAGAAAAGCTGTTATCCGGATAATATTTTTATAGGAAAACCGTTATTCGGATAATATTTTTGTAGAAAAACTGTTATCTGGATAATATTTTTATCCAGATAACATTTTTTCTATGAAAATTTTATCCGGATAACTTTTTTTCTATGAAAATTTTATCCGGATAACTTTTTTTCTATTAAAATTTTATACGGATAACTTTTTTTCTATGAAAATTTTATCCGGATAAAAATATTTCTATGAAAATTTTATCCGGATAACATTTTTTCTATAAAAATATTATCCGGATAAAAGTTTTTCTATAAAAATATTACCCGGGTAACAGTTTTTCTACAAAAATATTATCCGGATAACAGTTTTTCTATGAAAATCTTATCCAGATAACAGTTTTTCTATGAAACTCTTATCCGGATAACATTTTTTCAATGAAAATCATATCCGGATAACAATTTTTCAATCCGGAAAAAGTTTTTCTATGAAAATGTTATCCGGATAACAGTTTTTCTATGAAAATCTTATCTGGATAACATTTTTTTCAACGAAAATCATATCCGGATAACAATTTTTTAATAAAAATCTTATCCGGATAACATTTTATCGATGAAAATCTTAACCGGATAACATTTTATCTATGAAAATCTTATCCGGATAACATTTTTTCAATGAAAATCATATCCGGATAACAATTTTTCAATGAAAATCTTATCCGGATAACATTTTATCGATGAAGATCTTATCCGGATAACATTTTATCTATGAAAATCTTAGCCGGATAACAGTTTTTCTATGAAAATTTTATCCGGATAACATTTTTTCTATGAAAATCTTATTCGGATAACATTTTTTCTATGAAAATCTTACCCGGGTATCGATGAAAATCTTAACCGGATAACAATTTTTCTATGAAAATCATATCCGGATAACAATTTTTCAATGAAAATCTTATCCGGATAACATTTTATCGATGAAGATCTTATCCGGATAACATTTTATCTATGAAAATCTTACCCGGGTAAAATATTTTCTATGAAAATGTTATCCGGATAAATTTTTTTTTATAAAATTACTACCTTATGGATATTTTTCCTGCAAAAAAATTATCTAGAAAAGCTATTCTGTTGAAAATGTTATCCGGATAATTTATCCGGATGTTTTTTATCCTGGCTTTCATAAATGTAATTAAAATCATAATGAGCCACAAAATAATTTGATGATTCATCTTTACAAACTACAATGGCATGGGATAAACATCCACATGTGCATCTCGAAACCAACATGATGACCGAAGAAAGTTAGCACAACACAAACACACACACATTGCGAGGAAACTCCACAGCTACATTGTGGTGGTAGAAGAAAAAGACATCCATTGAAAAATTGAAAGCCTCGCAAGATTATCTAGCCGACACTAAATGCGTGTTTAAATCATCTGCACTCTTAAATTTACAATTCATTGGATTATAGATATCACAAAGCCATAGCCTACATATATAGAAAACCATGAGCAAGCGGTGGAGGGGGGTACAGAAAAAACTGAAATTTTACGCTTAAGAAAACATTCAAGTCATATAACGTAAACGACACATTAAATGAATGACTCCTCGAAGTCATTTTCCAAGAAGACTTTGGATTTTGGAGTTGCTCTGCTGTTATCACGATCATCATCAGCGGCGGGAGCATCATCATCATTGTGATGTGGTGGTGCCACATGCTATGTGGTAACTACATCAGGTTGTTGTTGTTATTGTTTTTCATACTCTCTTAACTAACAGTTTGAGTTGTAAGCTGTTGGTTTGTCGACAAATAAAAATACATCAAAATCAAATGTCAAATATTAATGTAACAGCCGACAAAGGAGCGATGGCAGACATTGGAAAATTGAAAAACAAATCCAGCAGCGGCAACAATGTCATGATGTAGCAGCAGAGGCACCGACGCCGGCAATCATTGCAACATGCCACAACAATCGTCAGTTAGCAAACAACAATCGTTGATATTGGAAAAATATAAGCAAATGGAATGATCTCATCAGAGTTGGAAAGAGAAAGAGGAGAGAGAGAAAAATAGAGATGGAATAGTAAATAGTCTACCAATCAAATACATTATCTATAGTTTCATTTGTTTAACAATTTAAATTCATAGATTTTTTTTTAATTTTAATTGCATAAATAACAATTCCCATCTCTGGCCATAGACCGCTGATGATGAGTAACTCTTCTCTTTGTTGTTTTTGTTTCTCACCGGTTACCAGTAACAATGACATTTACAAAACTTGTCCATCATACAATGTCTAAAACAAATGTATGGCGCGTCTGTGTCTCCTCTTAATGGCGGCCAGCACAAGTGGCGGTGGCAGTGGCACCACTGAAACAATTTCACAAAATAGGAGCAAAATCGATGCATACCTCGGAACACATTGTTGGCATTTAGGAGAGTACTATGAAATGACGCTCGGAGGATGGCCGGACAGTCACATGGTAGACGAAGAGAGACATAATGCCGACAACGGCCATGTTTGATATAACAGTCGACAATGTTACTTATCTTCATCACCTGACATCAGCAACACAACAATGCCATCAACAACATTTGCTGCACAACAGAATTTATTTTCCGTTTCGAAGTCAGTTCGATTTGACATAAGCCAAACAAATGATACACCCATGCAGTGACCATATGGATGATACAATGTATGTGGAATAAGCAGTTCTCAGGAATAAATAATATGGTCCGTTATAAATTACAATCTGACAGGAAATGTTAAATGGATAATGTTTTCACAGAGAAAAACTTATGTGGATTTTTAGAAAATGGTATCCGGATAGGGGTTTCTTTCTGAAAATGTTATCCGGATAATGTTTTTCCATTAAATGCATATTGGGATAAGGTTGTCATAGAAAACTAAGAATTTCTGTAGAAAAACATTATCCGAATAACACTTTTTTATATTTTCTATGGGGAAACAGTAACCGGATATTATTCTATAGAAAAACATTATTCGGATTATTTTTTCTATTCAAAAAATTGTTATTCGTATAATGTTTTTCTAGACAAAAAAAAACCTTAGTTCTTTTATGAAAACCTAATCCGGATAACATTTTTCCTATGAAACCCTTATCCGGATAACATTTTTTCCGGTAAAAATCTTTTTCGGATAAAGGGTTTTCAGCGAAAATCCTACACGGATAATTTTTTTTTTTAATAAAAATCTTATCCGGATAAATTATTTTTTCCTATGATAATCTTATCAGTATAAAAGTTTTCCGTGAAGATCTCATCCGGATACAATTTTCCCTATGAAAATCTTATCCGGATAAAATTTTCCCTATGAAAATCTTATCGGATAAAATTTTTCCTATGAAAATCATATCCGGATAAAATTTTTCCTATGAAAATATTATGCGGATAAAATTTCTCTCATGAAAATATAATCCGGATAAAATTTATCTTAAGAAAATATTATCCGGATAAGATTTCTCCTATGAAAATATTATACGGAAAACATGTTTCCTATAAATATAATATTATCCGGATAAGATTTTTCCTATGAAAATATTATCCGGATAAGATTTTTCCTTTGAAAATATTACCCGAATAAAATTTTTCCTATGAAAATGTTATCAGAATAATGTTCTTCCTATGAAATATTATCCGGATAACATTTTTCCTATGAAAATATTATCCGAATAAAATTTTTCCTATGAAAATCTTATCCGGATAATATTTTTCTATAAAAATCTTATCCCGATAACATTTTGCCTATGAAAATCTTATCCCGATAACATTTTGCCTATGAAAATCTTATCCGGATAACATTCTGCCTATGAAAATCTTATCCGGATAACATTCTGCCTATGAAAATCTTATCCGGATAACATTTTGCCTATGAAAATCTTGTCCGGATAATATTTTTTCTATGAAAATCTTATCCGGATAACATTTTTCCAATGAATATATCATCCGGATAACATTTTTCCAATGAATATATTATCCGGATAACATTTTTCCTATGAAAATATTATCCGGATAACATTCTTCCTATGAAAATATTATCCGGATAACATTTTTCCTATGAAAATATTATCCGGATAATATTTTTTCTATGAAAATCTTATCCGGATAATATTTTTTCTATGAAAATCTTATCCGGATAATATTTTTTCTATGAAAATCTTATCCGGATAATATTTTTTCTATGAAAATCTTATCCGGATAATATTTTTTCTATGAAAATCTTATCCGGATAATATTTTTTCTATGAAAATCTTATCCGGATAATATTTTTTCTATGAAAATCTTATCCGGATAATATTTTTTCTATGAAAATCTTATCCGGATAATATTTTTCTATAAAAATCTTATCCCGATAACATTTTGCATATGAAAATCTTATCCGGATAACATTTTTCCTATGAAAATGTTATCAGGATAACATTTTTTCCTATGAAAATATTATCCGGATAACATTTTTTCCTATGAAAATATTATCCGGATAACATTTTTTCCTATGAAAATATTATCCGGATAACATTTTTTCCTATGAAAATATTATCCGGATAACATTTTTTCCTATGAAAATATTATCCGGATAACATTTTTTCCTATGAAAATATTATCCGGATAACATTTTTTCCTATGAAAATATTATCCGGATAACATTTTTTCCTATGAAAATATTATCCGGATAACATTTTTTCCTATGAAAATATTATCCGGATAACCTTTTTTCCTATGAAAATATTATCCGGATAACCTTTTTTCCTGTGAAAATATTACCCGGATAAAATTTTTCCTGTGAAAATATTATCCGGATAACATTTTTCCTATGAAAATCTTATCCGGATAACATTTTGCCTATGAAAATCTTATCCGGATAACATTTTTCCTATGAAAATCTTATCAGCATAAAGTTTTTTTCTTTAAATATATTATCCGAATAAAAGACCCGCTTAGTTTTTTTTTTCTATTATCCGCATAGTGTATTATTTGGATAATTCCATTGCTTATGTAACATTGTGGCTTGGTGCGCTTCTCATCAATTGTGTTACACCACCGGCAAAGATTATGACTATCGTCATTATGAAGTTGGTGTAGTTGGTTTTGGCCTTTGGCCTTAACGATGATGATGCTGACTGCTTTGCTACAAATGTTGGGTTTTTTTCTTTGCCGATATTATGTGAATATTATGGATATTCAATAATATCAATAACATATTCAATAAACGTGTGTGTATGTGTGAATGTAGCCATGGGAGATGATGGTGATGATGATGATACTGTTGTTATGAGACGGCTGTGGTGTTGTTTCCCAACGTGTTTGGCCAAATATAAACGAATGAACATGCATAGATCGATTGATGATCTGCCAATGCATTCACTTGCAGATATTTACATCATGATGGCGATGATGGTGATGATGATCGGCAGTCATTTGTGACGCTTCTTTAGTAATGGATATTTCAAGGAGACATAGATAAATATCTCCATCTTTTTTATTGCAGTTACAAATGTGTGAAAATTGTGATTTGTTTCCAAGAGAACACCTTTATAATGATAGTTTCTTAGAATCTAGTAATTTGAAAAAAAAAAAATAGCAAAAAAGTGAAAACAAACTTCCCACAATGATCCATGGAATATATAATTGTGGGAGGGGTCATCACACATTGAAAGCCCATTATTCTTTCTTTTAGAAAATCACGTTCTTTGGAGATTTTTTCAATCAACAATTACACAAAGGTGGAAGTGAAAATTTCACTGTTTACCCACACTTGCAGTACGTGCCTGAAATGATTGAAAACCAAAAATATTCTCCGGCAAATAAAAACAAAAAACAAAAGTTTTAGAAAATTGTATTATTTTGCCACTTTTGTCTTTTTTACCGCCAATTATTGTAAAATTTATTCATAAAATGCCAATTAAATTCCGCTATGGCGTTTTTTCGCACAGCTTATTAATGCCCAACATGGAATCCAATAATAACCACATGTTTGTGGTGTTGTTGTTGTTTTGGTTTTTAAACTGTTCGTAAGCCTACCTTAATTCGTTATACCTCACCTTAAAAAAAAAACAACAACAACAATTCAGTTGTAAACAGAAAATTTCACCTCAACCATTGTTGGTGGTAGCTTCTCATTTTGTTGATGTGCTCAATGGAGAGAGAGAGAGTTTCACCTGTCTTGTGGAGAAATAAAAACCGTGTTGAAAACATATTAATATTTAATGAAACTCCCAATGGGTGGTGTATAATTTTTAGAAAATATGTTTCTAAATTTTTTTTTTTTTTGTGATTAACAGTAATTAATCATTAATCATGAGCGAGATGGTATTGAAAGCTTTAGATAAAGCCTACAAGGTGTTGAAATAGTTGCCGCCTTAGAAATGTTTACTGACAAGATAATATTATATTATCTGATTAATATTTAATCGTAAAAAATTTTATCCCAATAAGTTTTTTTAATGAAAAAAAAATTTATCCGAATAAGGCTTTCATAACAAAAAATTTATACGGATAAGGTTTTCATAGAAAAAAAATTATTCTATATACATCTCCGTATCAATATCCGGACAAAAAAAATTTAATAGAAAATTCATTCAGATAGGATTTTCATAGAAAAAACTTTATCCGGATAGGATTTTCACAGAAAAGATTTTATCCCGATAGGATCTTCATAGAAAAAATTTGATCCGGATAGGAAAAAATTTGATCCGGATAGGATTTTCATAGAAAAAATTGATCCGGATAGGATTTTCATAGAAAAAATTTTATCCGGATAGGATTTTCATAGAAAAAATTTTATCCGGATAGGATTTTCATAGAAAAAATTTTATCCGGATAGGATTTTCATAGAAAAAATTTTATCCGGATAGGATTTTCATAGAAAAAATTTTATCCGGATAGGATTTTCATAGAAAAATCCGGACAGAAAAAATTTAATCCGGATAAGATTTTTACAGAAAAAAATATGATTTTCATAGAAAACGTTTTATCCGGATAAGATTTTTACAGAAAAATTTGTATCCGGATAAGATTTTCATAGAAAAAAATAACCGGATGAGATTTTCATAAAAAAACGTTTTATCCGGATAAGTCTTTCATAGAAAACGTTATCCGGATAAGACTTTCATAAAAAACATTTTATGCGGATAAGATTTTCATAGAAAACATTTTATCCGGGTAAGATTTTCATAGAAGAAAATATATTCCTATAAGATTTTCATAGGAAACATTTTATTCAGATAAGATTTTCATAGAAAAAAATTTATCCGGATTCGATTTTCATTTTTTTGATTAAATGCTATATGGATAAGATTTTCATTACAAAAAATTATTCGGTTAGGATTTTCATAGAAAAAAAATTATCCGGAAACGATTTTCACTTTTTTTGGTTAAATGCTATATGGATAAGCTATTCACAGAAAAAATATTTTCGTTTGAAAAATTCTATCAGTGGAATATTTTCTTCGAAACCGTCACAACAATAATTTTCTACGAAATCTCTTATCTGAATAAAATTTTCTAAAAATGTTTTCCGAACAGTTTTGCAATCAATCACTTTTAATTACAATTCGTGTATTTGATTATGACTGTAACTTTAGGGTTTGAAAATTAAAAACATTATGTATTTGTTGGTATTGCCAACATCATTAAACGCTACTGCTATTGTTTAGGATTTCTTTGTTTTATTTGCCATCTCTAATTGTGTTGCCTTAATGTTGGCCATAAATTACAAAACTAATGATCACAAATCATGAGCGGCTGGCGAACAACAATTGTCAATGAACTCTTAAATAGCACCGATGGAAATAAATTTTGAGAAAAAACTTTACAAAATCTTACAACTGTTAGCTAGTTGTTGTCAAAATCATTTGGAATACCATGGGCTTTGTGTAAGAGCTCTAAGGGAATTTGAGAAAAAACAAAGATAAAAAACAAATACTTTTGGGTTTTTAACTTACCAGAGGCACAAAAATCCAAACTACCATTGGGGCCCAAAGAAATTTATTTGAATGCGGAAGAGAATTTTAAAACCCAAATTAATGGTAGAAACTTTAGTACTTCTATAGAAAAATTGCAAATCGGATAATATTTTTTTTATCCGGATAACATTTTTCCTATGGAAATATTACATAGGAAAAATTTTATCCGGATAATATTTATATAGGAAAATGTTATGCGGATAATATTTTCATAGGAAAAATGTTATCCGGATAATCTTTCATAGGAAAAATTTTATCCGGATAATATTTTCATAGGAAAAATTTTATCCGGATAATATTTTCATAGGAAAAATGTTATGCGGATAATATTTTCATAGGAAAAATTTTATCCGGATAATATTTTCATAGAAAAAATTTTATCCGGATAATATTTCCATAGGAAAAATTTTATTTGGATAATATTTCCATTGAAAAAATTTTATCCGGATAATATTTTCATAAAAAAATATTATCAGGATAATATTTTCATCGAAAAAATGTTATCCGGATAATATTTTTGTAGTAAAAAAGTTATCCGGATAATATTTTCATCGGGAAAATGATATCCGGATAATAAATTCATAGAAAAAATGTTATCCGAATAATATTTCCATAGAAAAAATTTTATCCGGATAATATTTTCATAGGAAAAATTTTATCCGGATAATATTTTCATAGAAAAAATGTTATCCGGATAATGTTTTCATAGAAGAAATGTTATCCGGATAATGTTTTCATAGAAAAAATGTTATCCGGATAATGTTTTCATTGAAAAAATGTTATCCGGAAAATATTTCCATAGAAAAAATTTTATCCGGATAATATTTCCATAGGAAAAATATTATCCGGATAATATTTTCATAGGAAAAATGTTATCCGGATAATATTTTCATAGGAAAAATGTTATCCGGATAATATTTTCATAGGAAAAATGTTATCCGGATAATATTTTCATAGGAAAAATGTTATACGGATAATATTTTCATAGGAAAAATGTTATCCGGATAATATTTTCATAGGAAAAATGTTATCCGCATAATACTTTCATAGGAAAAATGTTATCCGGATAATGTTTTTATAGAAAAAATGTTATCCGAATAATATTTCCATAGAAAAAAATTTATCCGGATAATATTTCTATAGAAAAAATTTTATTTGGATAATATTTCCATTGAAAAAATTTTATCCGGATAATATTTTCATAAAAAAATATTATCAGGATAATATTTTCATCGAAAAAATGTTATCCGGATAATATTTTTGTAGTAAAAAAGTTATCCGGATAATATTTTCATCGGAAAAATGATATCCGGATAATATATTCATCGGAAAAATGTTATCCGGATAATATTTTCATCGGAAAAATGTTATCCGGATAACATTTTCATAGGAAAAATGTTATCCGTATAATATAATCCGGATAATAAATTCATAGAAACAATTTTATCCGTATAATATTTTCATAGGAAAAATCTTATCCGGATAATATTTTCATAGGAAAAATCTTATCCGGATAATATTTTCATGGGAAAAATCTTATCCGGATAATATTTTCATAGGAAAAATCTTATCCGGATAATAACTTCAGAGGAAAAATCTTATCCGGATAATATTTTCATAGGAAAAATCTTATCCGGATAATAATTTTAGAGGAAAAATGTTATTCGTATAATAATTTCAGAGGAAAACTTTTAATACAGATTATATTTTTAGAGGAACACTTTTATCTGGATAATATGTTGTAATAAGATGTGCTATATAAACTATATAACCCGTATTATATTTTCCTTTGAGGTTTTATCAATCTATACATATTCCCCCATTGAGTGATTTAATGAATAAAATCTCCATTAACAACATTGCAAATCCAAATTCTACACCTGTTGCGCCGTTAGCATTTATTTCATTAGATTTCCAAATATTAATTTTCAAATCACACATTCCATGCACCAGCATCAATACCAACATTATTATGCCAATTGATGAATGAAAAAAGCATACATACATCATCATCAATACAATTTTTCATTTGCCTTATTGTATGAGACTGATGTTCGATGCTGGCTTGCCGACTGGCTAACTAAGTGAGAGGTGATTGTTTTCCACAATAATTTATTACAGCACACATATCCGAGTAATGTCAGTGGCCAATCATCAACATTTCTGGCGATCATTATGGAGCTGGCTGAACGAACCATCAATTGGTCAATATAATGATTATGATCGGCAAACAACCTTCAAAACAGATAGGAGCACGAAAATATATACATTTTTGTTTTTGTCTCGAACAACCCAAATGACCAATCAACCAATTTCAATCAATTTTTCATGTGAACATTGAATGGAAATTTGAACAGAATGTGGATTTTTTTTTATTTTGCACACAAGGTGTAGAATTACTGACCCGAACACATGCACACACACACACACAAACATGAAATATGTCAGTATCAATTGAATGCATTGGATTCTTACCAAAAACTGTAAAGAAAACCACAAACCTGGTCAAAAAAAAAAAAAAAAAATTCATTGGAAATTTAAAACCCTGCTGCACATGCTGAGTAATCACAACGACGACCAATGGCTAAAATTGTTGCATGTCAATTCCCTGGCCAAAGAAAGCCCCGCAACCCCTCAAAAAAGAAACGTTACACATGAAATTATATTATTTGTTTTCCTTTTGGCCAATATGGATTATCACGACTCAATTCTGCCAAAGTAGCTGCCATACTACTACCGAAGAGCAAAAACATAACAGAAAAATTTCTTTTGTTTGATAATGAGTGCAAAGCCAGCGAAAAAACCCGTTGTCCGCTTCTTTGTGTGTTGAGAAATGATTGACCGACCAGTCCGCGGTGCCGCATTTATTCCTCTTTTGATTTTTTTTTTTGCAAACACCATTAGATTTAGGCATGATTTCCTTGGTAATTGGAGTAGAAGAAGAACATTTGAATTGGGTGTTGAATAGTTAATAAACCATAATAAAGCACCTCTGAGAGGCAATAAAAACCCCAAACTAAATAATTTAATAAATTATGGCACGATAACGTTATACAGTTGGTCATAACATTGGCGGAAATATGTACAAAGCAGACTCATTACCAACATGAAATAAGTGGCAAGAAAATCGGCACTGGAGTGTATGTGAGCCCCACATTGGGCGCCAAATCAAATATGTTTTTCATATATTTCAGTTATATTCCTCACAAAAAGTTATACTTTCAAGACTCTTAAATTCGCATTGCTGTTGTAATAAAGATGTTTTCCTAGGTTTCATGTGAATGCGGTGACGAAGCTTTTGTAAGTAATTTGAAACGATGTTTTTATACGACCTGAAGGGACCTTTAGAGAAGATAACATAATGTATTTTCATATAATGCGAGTCTTTAAAGATGAAAAGAGGTCCTTCTCTGAATGGAGTCTTTAGAGACGATCTGAAGCCTTTATAGACGTGTATACATTCTCTAGTACCTAGTACAAGCTGAAGGGAGTCTTTCCTAGACAAGCTGAAGGGAGTCTTTCCTAGACGAGCTGATGGGGGTCTTTCCTAGACAAGCTGAAGGGAGTCTTTCCTGGACGAGCTGAAGGGAGTCTTTCCCAGACGAGCTCAAGGAAGCCTCTCCTAGACAAGCTGAAGGGAGTTTTTCCTAGACGAGCTGAAGGGAGTCTTTCCTAGACGAGCTGAAGGGAGTCTTTCCCAGACGAGTTGAAGGAAGCCTCTCCTAGACAAGCTGAAGGGAGTCTTTCCTAGACGAGCTGAAGAGAGTCTTTCCTAGACGAGCTGAAGGGAGTCTTTCTTAGACGAGCTGGAGGGAGTCTTTCCTAGACGAGCTGAAGGGAGCCTTTCCTAGTCGAGTTGAAGGGAGTCTTTCTTAGACGAGATGAAGGGAGTCTTTTCTAGACGAGCTGAAGGAAGTCTTTCCTAGACAAGGTGAAGGGTGTCTTTCCTAGACGAGCTGAAGGGAGTCTTTCCTAGACGAGCTGGAGGGAGTCTTTCCTAGACGAGCTGAAGGGAGTCTTTCCTAGACGAGCTGAAGGGAGTCTTTCCTAGACGAGCTGAAGGGAGTCTTTCCTAGACGAGCTGAAGGGAGTCTTTCCTAGACGAGCTGAAGGGAGTCTTTCCTAGACGAGCTGAAGGCAGGGAGTTTTAATAGATTACTGGAAAGGAGTTTATATTTACGAAGAGAAGGGATAATTAAAATGCGATCAGAATTAACTACTGCGAATTGGGGTTTATTGACAACAAACAGAATGCTTTTTGGGCTGCAAGATTTTTGATTTCGTCATCGACCCCAAAAATTTATTTAAAATTAATCTGAAAAGTCTTGATTAATAATCAATAAATTTAAAAAAAGAAACAGTTCTTAATTTTACAACATTTTTTTATCTAGCCAGTATTAGCATGGATTATTCGATTAAAGTTTTCCATGAAAATGTTCAAATACAAAAACTTATTAATATTACAAGTTGGGCGCCACTTTTGTACTTTCAAGAATATTTTCATCATTTCCCACTATTGGGCCCATTAAAACTATTACTCTATTGCACTCTCAGGGATAAATTTGCATATAGAGCAATAATTTTTTATTACCTGTTGCCTATGCCTTCCCTGAAACCAATAATCATGATATTATAGAGCTCATAATCTGTTGAAGTAACTTTTAATGCCAAATGAGAATTTTGAATTGTTTTATTGGATTGTATTTGTACTTGTTGCTGCTCATAAAGATTTTTAGTTGTAAAAGTTGAAGAAGTTGTGAAAATCAATACGCCGTTACAATGTTGAAATATTAACATTCGTACAAGTAATACTAATGCCCCACGTTGGGCGCCATTTATATTTCTAAACTAATATCTTCCTCATTTTCAATTATGTGCCTCATTAATTTGTTTCGACGTTCAGTTCAAATACCCCTCCTAGGGATATAATTACCCAAAACTACATATACAGCTACTACCTGTTGCCTATCCCTTCTTAAGACATTTACACACACACAATATTCTCTTTAATTTTGCTTCTCTTGTGCACAAATTTGACTTGTGAACTTTTATTTCGGGAAGTTTGGCAATTCTTATTTTCCGCACAGCCGGAAGTCATTGTTTTGCAATTAATTAACAATTAAAAACCATTATAGAATCATTTTGTATGAAATCTGTTTATTAACAACGAAGAACAACAAAAAAGAATTACTTGGAATTGTTTTGCTGTTGCAGAGTTTGTTTACTTTATGTTTTATTGCTTTGGCGGTTTGATGGCGGTGGTATTGTTGGCTAAGTAATGGTCTAAACGTGTGATGCAATTGTTGTTGTCTATGATTTAGGTCAATAGAACACAAATGTCGAATAAAGCAAAAAAATTAATTGAAACAGAAAAAATATTACCAATCAACAGATAATTGTTGGATGTATTGAGCAACTCAAATCGGAAACGATAATGAAAATTATTACAAAAGAAACTCGTTTGGAGGGATGGTATATTTCGGCTGTGTCGAAATTTTGAAATTGACAGCTAGACTACATTAACTAAATTTAGTAATAAAAAAATAAAACAAAAATAAATATATCGGAATTAAATACGTTATAACAATTTATTAAAATGTATATAACATATTAAAATAGTTTTTAAAATTTAGTCATATCTTAAATAATGTTTTTATCTTTTTTTCAGATAGACGTCTCTCCTCATAAATGAAAGTAAGTGCTGCCCTGACATAAAATATATTTATTAACAAATTTTCTTGCAAACATTAAATCATGGACCCCATGAACCAAGCACCACCAAATCAGCTCCATGGTTTAACAACCACATGTTGTACAGATTTTACCGCCAAACGAAAATCTTAATCACAAAAAAAAAAAAAAAACTAAATAAGAAAATATTTTTTGAAAGTTAATATATTTTTTCTTTGCTTTCCAAAAACAAAAGAAAAATGTTAGTAACGAAAACCAGCCAAAGAAAATGTAATAAACATCAAAAACCATATTTTACTTGCATTCACACACTCACATGAGTGAGTGCCTTTATTTTAAAGTATTTTATGGGTATTTTCTTAAAAAAAAAAAAAAAAAACTATTTAAGCCATAGCTAATTTAGTTTGGCTCCCTTCTACTACTCCTCACACACGTTTTCGATGGCAACATGAATTTTTCCTCCATTTTTACGCTTTTCTCGTGATTCATATCTTTGTGGTTATAAAAATTGCATAGGTTTTGTTGGCGTTCTCTAATCTTTCTCTTCTTTTGCCTTTTTTTTTACTTTTGTAATTAGTTCCGTACATTTAATATTAAATTAAGAACGCATTCAATTTGCCATAAAAAATAGGATGGTTGTTTCAAATGGAATTTAAAATAGGTAAAAAAGAAAAAAATGTAAACAAAGATTAATTGTTTTATAGACGAGTCTTTGAATGAGATATAAGAGAGTATTTTATAGACGAGCTGATGGGAGTCCCTCATAGGCGAGCTTAAGGGAGTCTTTTATAGACGAGCAGAAGGGAGTCTTTTATAGACGAGCAGAAGGGAGTCTTTTATAGACGAGCAGAAGGGAGTCTTTTATAGACGAGCAGAAGGGAGTCTTTTATAGACGAGCAGAAGGGAGTCTTTTATGGACGAGCTGAAGGGAGTCTCTCACAGACCAATTGAAGGGAGTCTCTCACAGACCAGTTGAAGAGTCTCTCATAGACGAGCTGAAGGGAGTCTCTCATAGACGAGCTGAAGGGAGTCTCTCATAGACGAGCTGAAGGGAGTCTCTCATAGACGAGCTGAAGGGAGTCTCTCATAGACGAGCTGGAGGGAGTCTCTCATAAACGAGCTGAAAGGAGTCTCTCATAGATGAGCTGAAAGGAGACTTTTATAGACGAGCTGAAGGGAGTCTTTTATAGACGAGCTGAATGGAGTTTCTCATAGACGAGCTGAAGGGAGTCTCTCATAGACGAGCTGAAGGAAGCTGCAGGGAGTCTCTTAACGTCAACATTCAACATTTCGCCTTAACGAATCTTTCTACACTTCCTATAGTCTACTCATAAAAACTCTCCCCGAAACACTCAAAAAGGCTCTCTTTAAATCTTGTTTAGTTCGCATAGAAACTCTCCGTTAAGATCTCCACTACGACTCGGCTTATGTCGTCTAAATGTTAAGTCTCCTTCATGCATGGTCTCCATTTTGCTGTTGTAAAATATGCCGTACTCTGCAAAATTTTGGGAACTACAGGAACTAAAAAACCCATTGCCTAGAAATACCCATTACGACTACCTACATTTTGTTGGGAACATTAATGACACTCTGCAAAAATATACATTACATATCTGGTTACCCACCTATATTTTTAAAAAGGGCATTAGGCACGAAATAATTTTGCTATTTTCTAAAAAGCCGATAACTAAGTACTAATTTAATAGCCACAAAATTCTTGCAACATAACCCTGTTAATGCGTTGTTACCGGATTTGTAATGAGTATTTTTTGTCGGGTAACAACTTGATGCTTGGTTTGCAAAGTCCTTATTTAGTAATGAGAAATTTTGCTGGGTACTGATTGTTTATGAAATTTAGTACCAACACCGGACCTCGTGGACGTTCTCAAGTCCCACATTCCAGTCTTTCAATGTCTAATAAAATCCTCCAATCTTTTTCAACTCGATTTTAATGAGACTTCACTTAACCTAATGTCGAGCAAACAAAAATGTTATGTGTGACCCTAGTTAATTACCAAAAATAATTTATTCCAAACCACTCCCCTTCCCTCCATACCCCACCAAAGAAATGTAAAAGTAATGATAATTGAAATTGCTAATTTTGTTATTTTTCGTCTTCAACTGAATTCATGTGACTGACTCCAGTGCTAAAAATTCAAATATCAAATGACCCATGAGTGTGAGTGTGGGTATTTATGTCAAAAAATATCTCTTTTTAATGGATTTACAAGTCATTGTGTCGTTTGTTTTAATAAATGTGAACGAGCTGGCGAGTGGGTGAATGAATGACTGAAATGACAATCACATCCGTATAATTCATGTGGCAAAAATTTCGCATCTTTACATCTTTCATTTTCAAATGTGAGATTATTTTGCTACTATTGTTAGTACTCATATGGCTGGGTAGGAGGAGATAACTCTCTGAAAGACAGCTGGAGGAGACGCCTATTGTATTAGTCTAGTCTAAAGGTGAATTGAAAGATATTAACAAATAATATAAAATAGAGGAGAGAAACAAAGAAGAAGAAAAAATACATTTTTTTTAAGTTGCAACCAAAGAAGTCATGCCATGATGACTGATTTTTTCCAAGGAATTTATTAATGTCTGCTGCAGCAGGCTTCAGGTTTGGTGGCTGGCTTGCTATTGTGGCTATATTGCCATTGTTATTGTTTTACGATCATTGTCTTTTGTTGTCGCTTCTTTGGATTCTTTGGCGTTTTTACAACTTTGCCACAACTACTGTATGCGATGGTGTCACCATTGCCACTTTTATTGTTTTGTGGAGTTATGTTGCACGTTTTTATGTTAATTCTTAGCAGTGTCTGCTCCTCGTTTGCTGACGTCGAAGGAGAAGAAGCAGAAGTAACGTATATCTGTATATATCTCTCAGTTTGGTGCCCAGAATGTGTGAACATGGTAAAAGTCAGGGAAATGCTATAAATCAACAACGAAATAGACACCCATAATGTAAAAGATTACAGCCAAAAGATTTAGCTTTTGAGGGCTTAGATTAATGGCAGCAATGCCTCTTTTTTGTTTTGAAGAATATTCTTTTTTTATTAGGTGTATAATTAATTAGGTTTTTTTTCTGAGATTTTAGAAGATCTAAAAGAACAAAGTTGATGTTACAAATCAAGTTGATCTGTGTCAGTCAGATTGGGATTAACACTTTTATGAGTGGGGTGATTTTTTCAAATTTTGAGTTGATGATGGGTGTCAAATGACAAGAAATGAAATAACATTTTTATTCAAGTGACCTATTTAGATTCTTCTCGGACACAGCATATAAATACTATATTCATGAGAGTAATTTTCATTTTTATAAAAGAAAACTACTTAGTTTAAGTTTTTTCATACTACAAGTTTGAATACATTAATATATAATAAAAATATAATTCAAATATATATGAATATATAATACATAAATACTATTACTTCCACTTGTTCTATTTAAAATACTCCTATTTTGTCGATTCCTATGTTCGAGAAAAAATAGTCAGTCATGTCTGTCTCAACAGGAGACTAAGGCTTCTTCTTTCTTCGTCACCCAAAGACCCTAATTTTTACAGTGACTCTATTTTAGTCGCCTATGATCCCTGTTATTTATATGCCACACCTGGTAATGCTAAATTGAAGTTTTAATTTTTTTAGAACATCTTGGATGCATTAACAGACCTCTATGAGGATATTCATATGGTCTTTAATAAAGACCCTCTTCTGATCATATATATAGAGACTCCTTGAGGGCGTTAAAAAAATCTTCTCTTCGGATGTTAAGAAAAATTTCTTCTGTCTAGTTATAATGACTCTATTGCAGGTTTTTGAGGCCTCTTGCCTCCTTCTATGATAACTATCTTCTAGTAAATTCTCTCTTTCGCTTCGTTCGCTTATAAAGACGCTCCCTTATTTTCCCATCAGTACCCACTTAATTTACCATACCATTTCTTTCTGGTTCATGAAAATCTTTCTCTCCCTCTCTTAAAACTAATCTACGGTACAATTTACAAAAAAATGCCTACAAAATCAAGAATGTATCAGGATCAAGGAAGGTTGTCCTTTAGTTATCTTCACATCGGCCTTAAATGACATCCTTTACAGTTCAACTATGAAGGAGCCCATCTATAGAAAAATTCATTAGTCTTGTTGGTGTATAAAGACTTTATATGGACCAGATTTTATACTTCATGGGAACTCATAAACACAAAATAAAGACCTTTTGCGTTTACTTTTAAATCTGCCCTTCTTACCGTCTGTAAATACCAGAGCTTAGAAAAAAATGTTCGAGTTTGAGTAGAGAGCGAAAATAGCTCGAATTCGAGGAGAAGTGTTTCTGAAAATAAAAAAATTGACTATACTCTTTCTCTCTAAACCACATAAATAAGAGAGAGAGAGAGAGAGAGCGCTTTGCTAGTTTTCGATTGGGAATAAAATTCGCTCAAAATCGAGTACTCTTCACAGCTTCCCTTTAAAGTTCGTCAAGCTAAGACTCATTTAAGAAAGACCTTTATAGGCTACTCGTTCTCTTCCCCCTGTTCTTTTATACCTTCCACCTTAGAAAGGAGGGTATATTAACTTTGACATTCCGTTTGTAACATCTCTAAAGATCGGTACCTGCCGATATTCGGTATTTTGATGATTTTTGCCACAATTTTTCACAGATTTGTCTGAAAATTGTTATTTGTAGCTCATAACGGGCCCTAGTTCGTGTGGCGAAACATTGTATGTATAGGACCAAGCTTTGGTATAGCCCACATATAATGGTACCTGCTGATATTCGGTATTTTGATGATTTTTGCCACATTTTTTCACGGATTTGTCTAAAAATTTGTATTTGTTGGTCATAATTGATTCAAGCTCAGGTGGCGAAACATTGTATGTATAGGTCCACGTTTTGATATAACTACCTTATAACGGTCCCACCCGATATTCGGTATTTTGATGATTTTTGCGGCATTTTCCCATAATGGGTTCTAATGTTTCCTTTACCCTATTAAAAGTTCGGCCCGCCCGAACCTAATGTTTTTTACTTGTCTTTAAAGTACGTCTGAGCAAGGCCTAGAAAAATATGTAAGACACCATAATGTGACATAGAATTATGTTATAATGTAACATAGCGGACACTTTAACAGGATTTTTACTGATTTTATCGATTAAATGTACACCCCCTTTTCGTCGCAGTTTTCCGCCATTTTTGCGATGTTAATCTGATAACATAATTCTGTAAATTTGCTAATACATTTTTTTTCAATTTTCAAAATTTTGACTTTGACTCTTATTTTTAAAACATTAATACTCTTGACAAGAGTGTAAAAGTCAAAGTCTTCTGGCACTGCCACTCGAGAGTAAAAAAGGCAAATATCTGCTTCATTAGGCATACGATAGACTCTCATCTGCTGAAGCTCGTCTATGATAGACTCTGAGTTTTTTTTACGACCTAAAAACCTTTGTGGGTAGTTCTGGCAGAGACACTATTCAAAGGGGTGTCACTGCAAACGACTGAAAGGTGATTGTTTTAGAGGAAAAAAATTGAGGGTATCCCGAAGAGAGAGAGAGAGAGAGGTGTTTTTTAATTGGGAGTAGACCGTAGTAAATCCAAATTTAGGCTATTATGTTTTTAATACATTACTCTTCAATAACCTCATCCTTTCCTTAGTTCCTGGCAGGAAGTTAATTATGTATGTTTATCTCATGTCTATCTTCTCCAAGCAGTAACTGAACTGAACTGAATTATAATAATTATCTGCAATGACATTGGTATCTAAAGGAAGTATCAGTTTAATTTAATTTTTTATAATTTTATTTTCTTTGGCATGGAAGTCCTCAAAACTAATTATTTGACTAGCCAACAACCATAGAAACTGTCTGTCTGCCTGACCGACCGACAGTCTTACAATTAACATGGACAAGAAAATTGCTATAATTTCAAATGGCATCTGGTTGGAAAAATCTAAAGCAAAGTAACATGGAGGAAAAAAAACAGCAGACTTTCTTTTTGTTATGAAATTAAAAAGAAAGAAAAAGAAAACATTGTTGAAAAGCAGTAACAAGGAGTAACAACAATACACCACTGCTTGTTAGCTAAATTTTGGTATTGCAACTAATTGAAATTAACGTATTTGGCAAATAATTGAAAAAATAACGAGATTTTGATCATTTAACAAATCATTGCAATTAAGATTCAAATATACATTGAGGTGGCTCCTAAATACAGTTTAGGGCCCATTTAATGAAGTATTAATTTTTAAAAATGCATTTCCTCATATGTCTTTGCCCCTCCTATGTCTTTCTAAACGATAATTAAAAACTCTCCCACTAATTATTTAGTGGTAACCTTAACTTATCCATGTGCTAGGTAAAAATATCTAAAATAGCCAATAATTAACTTTGAGATTGTCAACAACATTTCTCTCTTTTTCTTTGTCTCCTTCGTATCGTACTTTTAATTACGACTCTCCGTTGACTCTGTTTGTTTTTGAGGTCATTGGCTAATATGCAACCAACCATCATTAAAGTCAAATTGTAGTTAGCCAAAGTCAGTCCACAAAAACAATGGCTATGTCAACTAACAACCAACAACAATTGCAACAGGAAAACAAATGACGTTGCTAATCTGGCCTGGCCTGGTGGCTCGCCTGCCTACCTGAAGTCAGCTGTTGATTATTTTTGCAACAACGGTTCGGTCTAGCATAATTGCCACGTTTTGTTGCAACACATTTATAGATATAATTATAAACAAATTACTACTTATTATTATTACTGTTGTTGTTATTGTTGCTGCGGCTGTTGCTTCTGTTTTAAGTATTTCTTTCTTTTGTCTTGCATTCGATGTATGATTTGGCCAATTATTGTCGGAACTACTGTTAAATGGTCAGTAACAGAAATGCAATTGTTTGCGTTGTTGTATTACTGCAATGCAAGAGTAGGCAAATGAATTTCTGTTGCCGGCGGACAGGGTATTATTTCGCTTAGTTTTCTTGGGGCATACAACAAACATATGTTTGATATATGGTGAAAATTCTTGGTTATATGCAAAGCAAAAAATTGAAAAAAATATATATATTTCAAGGAATGAGAATGAGTGGTGTGTTTATTGAAAGCTAGGTAGGGCCTTTTTGATAAAAATTAAGTCAACCTGAACATCAAAAAATAAACTGAGTTTTATAGATAAATATCTACACTAATAGTAATTATCTAGATTATATAATTATCTAGATAATTAATTATCTAGATTATAATTTAACGGAGAGTGTCCATAGAGACTGAAATACTAAACGGATGAATACTTAATGAAGGAGTTGAAGCAGGGCGTTCTTCATATTTTAAGTGATGGACAAGTCTTCGATACAAAGTTGTCGATGCAGGTCATCCATAAAGGTGCAGAAAAAGTAAGCGTTTCATAGACGAATTGTGGGAAGTTTTTCACAGAGAAGATGCTGCAAGGACTCTGTCAAGAATACTCAATCCAACGCCCAGACGAAGAAGAAGCTAGAAACTTGATATTTTGTACAAGGGTCAGTCTTGGTGTGTAGGCGTGTTATAAGGCTGGGTTTTTGGAAATTCGAACTAAAAGTGTACAAAAAGTACTAAAGTGTACTAAAAGTTGAATACTTTGTATTGGACGGGCAGAATGAGTTAGAATTCTTATGTTTCAATAAGAGTCACTAATGGAGTTTTTTTCAAAAGTTTTTTTTTTTATTATGTGAACGGATAGAGCTAAACACTTGATATTTTACACCAGTATCAAGATTGGTATATAGATAATATCTGATGAAGGTGGGTTTGGAAATTTGTACTAAGTGTGCGCACTGTACTAAAAAGTACCAAATATTGGAACAGTTCGGTTTAGAGTGAACGGATTTAAGCTCAATTTTTGAAAATTTGTTTTGGAGCTACTTTTGGTGGCAGGTTTGAGTTAGGTTTGGAAATGTGTACTAAAAGTGCACAAAAAGTACTAAATAGTACTCTTTTTGGCACAAGTTAGGATTGGACCAACAAAGTGCTTGAAATCTTTAATATTGTATAATGTTCGCTGTTCATGTGTAGCCTGGACATATGAAGATGCTTTCGGACACGTGTACTATTATTATACGAAAAGTACTATATGGTACTATGTTTGCTATTGGGTGAATGGATAGAGATACAATTCTAAAATTTTGGTGTTTAAATTGCTAATGGTATCTGTGTTTGAGATTGGGATGAAGACTTAATGCGGGAGTTGGAGGTCCTATATTTGTACAATAAGTACTAAATGGTACTAAATTTTGTTAATCGGGGAAATTAAGGAGTTGAAATCCAGAAACTAGATATTAAGGTCTCTGTTGGTATCGGTGGTTTGGAAATGCGTCCTATATTTGTACGAAAAGTACTAAATTGTACTTAATTTGGTATTGGGTGAAGGGATAGGGCTGGAATCCTTAAATTTGAAATTGAGGTCTCTGTTGGTATCTGGATTTGAAATGTGGTGTTAGTTTTAGAAATTTTTGCTATAATTATACAAAAATTACTAAATTTGGTATTGGCTGAAGAAATAGAGCTGAAATTCCGAAACCCCGAGGTCTCTCGTGTTGAAATATGGAGTTGGTGCTATAATTGTAACAAAATTACTAAATAGTACTATATTTGGTATTGTGTGAAGGAACAGAGCTAAATCCTACAATGTTATATAGATGTCACTGTTGGTGTCAGTATAATTGTACGAAAAGTACTAAATGGTACTGTATATGGCCTAGGTTGAAGGGATAGAGATACAATTCTAAAAATTTGATATTTAGATTACTGTTGGTATCTGAGGTTGAGATTTAGAGGTGAATTTAGAAATTCGTGCACTACAGTTGTTCGAAAGGTACTAAATTGAACTATACAGGGTGAGATGAAAAAACTGAAACTAAAAAACAGCTGTCAATTATTCCATTCGGCAAATATTGAAACATGAGTTCGGGGTAAAGCCACTGAAATTCCAAAAAGTACAAGAATTTGCACCGCAACCGAAAGAAAATAGACTCAAAATAGACTGCCGAATTTGGATCTCTCCGATTAGAAAACATTCGTTATCCAGCAGTTTGTAAACAAACAAAATTATCGTGTTTACTTGCCAAAGAGGTCAGCTGAAAATGTGCACCTTCGGTTGGCCACCAGAACTCAAGTGCCGGCCATGGTGATGGTGTGGGCCACCATAATAGCCAAATATTATCGCGAAAATATTCTGGAGGGCGTATTAAAGCCTTGGGCACGCAAACTTTTTGGCCGCAGACCTTGGACATCCAATTGGAGTCAGCACCATGGCACTCAGTCAGCACGCGATACCCAAGAATGGTTACGAAATTAGGTTCCTAGCTTCATTTCCAGCGCAAAATGGCCACCAAAATCTGCGGATTCCTATCCGTTGGACTATTGTGTCTGGAGTATTTTGGAAAGCAAGGTTGGCACTAAAAAATACCAAGGTGTCGATCTCCTCAAGCAATGGCTTCGCCGGCAATGGGCCAAAATTCGCAAACGTGTGAGGGTTTCATTGGCCGTTTGAAGACCATAATTCGTGCAAAAAGTGACCAATTCGAACAAATCTAAACTTATTCTATAATTTGATGCTATTTCCTATATTTTTTGCTTTCATTCAATAAAATTAAAAAATGTAAAAATTATGGCGTTTGACTTTGTTGCAGTTTTTTATCTTACCCTGTACATTGCCAAAGAGAGCTGAAGCAAGCAAAGGTTTACAATTTTTTTACTCTTCCAACAGATTTAAGTCTTTATTGGCATTAGAAGTAGTAGACAAGAGGGAAAAACATAATAGGATACTTGGTCTAAGTTTTGAATTTAACAAACCCCGGCACATTGGACACTATTTTGAACTAATATTTTTTTTTATATTTTTTCGAACAAATATTTTACTCGAAATTAATCAATTGCCTATGTTCATCAAGTGCGAACACTTAAACACTGCCCAAAACGTCGATTTATTGTCATGACATTGTCATTATTTTATCGCTGTGTATTTGTTTTTGTTGTTGGGCCTCTTCAATTAAATCAATTAAACCAAATTATGAATCACAATAAACTTGACATTGAAATGTCGAATTATTAAAGTGGTTGGTTCAATGGCGAAAAGGCTTAGTAATCGTGGTAGTTGATATGAGAAAAAAAAAATGTTATTTTCTTACTTCCTGGAACTGTCACCAAAATTTTCTGAATCCATTAGAGCTACCATTCTTCAGAATACCAAATTTTTAAGTTTTATATTTTTGAAGTGAAGTTCTAGTAATGTATTTTGGTTTTTGGTAAAAATTTATTTCCAAATTATGAATTCGTCCATTTGCTTCTTCTGATGTCCAAAACACCCATATTCTGCTCCAAATTCGTTTCATAATCTCCTGAAGTGTCACTGATTAACGTGATGAGATTGTCCATTATTATTTTCCCTGGTACAGTAAGTCTAATAACCATCAATGATGCCATTGATATTCCCATTGATGTATCGTTGTCTTGTCGTTGAAAATCTCTTAAGAGGAAAACTGCCGCACCCAATCGTCGCGGTGTTTGATATTTTTCAATTTTAGAAGAAAGACACGACTTGACCTACTCACCCAAAAAACATTCCAAATCACAAAAATAAGAGACCCAAATTATTTTTGGTTATTTTTCTAGCCATTGATGTTTCTTTTTTTTGGTGAGTTAGTTTCCTCACTCCCGCTACCAAAGTGTGTGTGTGTGTGTGTGGAGCGATTACCTTGGCTCACGTTTTTTTCTTCATTCTTTCTTTTGGCTTGATTGTCTGACTGCCAGTCTGCATGTCGGTCGGGTTGTCTCACTGTCATTCACTTGAACTATTTAAAGTGTTGAGCAAACAAACAACTTGAAAATGATTTTTATTTAAATTGGCCACTGATCGAAGTAGTCTTTTTTTGCTTCGAAATAAAGTCGGACAAGAGAGGTAGGCAATTGTGCGTTAGTGTGACGATTTTTTTCAATTTTTTTTTCATAATACGAGAATGGAAATGTGATTCAGAGAAGTCCAATATATGAAGTCAATGGTTTTGTCCAAGGCTAAAAAAGTTTGAATCTTCGGGTTTCTTTTATATCAATGCATTTTTACAATTTATGGCCTATGGAGCCAAAGGTTCTATGACTTCTTCATTTGGTTAAACATTGGTCATCAAAAAATGTTATCAAATCTTATTTACAAAATAAAAATTCAAGTGCCAACAATTCACCCAACACCCCAGCACCATATGATAACCTAACCTATCTAGTACGTGTGGAAAGAAAACGCTTTGCATTACAGCGTTTTATTTTGTATCTGTTTTGGTTTTGTGTTTCTGCTTTTGGGCCCAACACACACTGGATGACTGCTTGGCTATGCCATCATCATCATCATCGTCAGTGTCGATATTTAGCTGACACATGGCCGGACAAAAATATACATTACCAACGTCGTCACAGTCAATAGCAACAACTCGTGTAACAAAAACGAACTAAAAAAACTACTGCTGTCACTTTTTGTATGTCAATATAAGTAAGTGCCGTTATAAGAGCCAAAAATGAAAAACAATTGACCATTATTGGGTGGTATGAAACGAGTTTTTAAAGACTTTTCAAGTAAATATGGCTTCAATTTTAAATAAAATAAATATTGTAGAGAAATATAAAAAATATTTCAACTTAAATTAGAAAATACGCCATACGCTCAAAGTGGCGCCCAACGATTTTGTAAGGTTTTCTTAAGAAACAATGTTTTTTTGAATATGATAAATATTTTAAAACAAAGGAAAAACAAGTTATTTTTTCCCGACAGATGTACACCTCCAGCCTTGAGTTACTACTATTCCAACAGATGACCCTTTACGGCGGAGATTCGGAGGCAGTAGGCCAATATTGACCAATTTGTATCTGATCAAAGAGTGATATAAATATTGCTACGTGCCAGATTTGAACTTTATCGACTACTCCCTATACTTTATATGAGATATGTGGAAATTTTTGAAAAATATGGAAATATGAAGTATTTCATCTAATACAAATAAAAATATTGATGTGTGCAAAATTTGAAGGAAATCGAACATTTATATCCATTATATCAATTACATATTTAGAAATATAGAGAAATATATAGAATATATAGAAATAGAATCGCCGACTTGTTTCGACATTTGTGGGTGAGGTACCAGAAAGGGTAGGCATCTTCACAACAGATCTTACATTAGCAACAATATTTGGTTTTGTGAAATTTGAAGAGAGTTGGTTGACGCTTATTTCTCTTTCTTTGAGCGTTTTGTTTTTAGAAATCCTAAACTTTATGTGGGGGATATAAAAGAAGATATGGCCCGATCTCTACCATCTTTATAACAGATCTTCTGTTGATGAAGATATTGAGATGCACCAAGTCTTTAGCTCGCGTAGCCGGTAAAACGAACCCAGAAGATAATATCTCTGCACCCGAAAAAAGTATTAGGACAAATTGCAGCATTTTGGAAAGGTAAGAGTGTCAGCTATAATTTGGCATCAATTTGTTTGATCCCGATAATGAGCCTTATTCGATTTTTTGGGGGTTTTATAAAAAATTCCGGGTCCAAAAAAATCGATAATGTGACTATAACTTCCGAACCACTTGTTGGATAGGCATTTTCAACGTTTTCCAACGATACCTATATTGTCTTTATCGGTTTAGTGGATCTGGGTCTAGTCAGGGCCTCCAGATTTTTGACCCGAAAGTCCGGGTTCCAGGCCCCGACTAGACCCAGATCCACTCATCCGATGAGACAATACAGGTATCGTTGGAAAGCGTTGAAAATACCTATCCAACAAGTGGTCATGGTCTTGGGTCCGTCCCCAAAAAAAAATAGTTTCCCGAGATCAGGGTAAAAATACCTGCCACTGGAAAAAATGTACTCTGTTCTAAAAATTAATACAATTTCGGATAATAACAACATTTCGAAATGTGTCGCCCAAAGAGTTTTCATAGACATCTAAGGGAATAATAGTTTTCTTTTCGTGTTTTTTTTTTCTAGAAACTCCCTTCCAAAATTTATCTCTACTCTCCTTTCTTTCTTTTGGAATCTCAATCATTTTTCACAAAAATAAAAATTCAATTTAGTTAATTTCCACTAAACCTGACATTTAATCAACTACTTTTGCCAACTTTAAAGTGGCGCCCGATGAGTTTCAAATAAATAATAATAATAGTATTTTTTTAATTATATATTTTTTGGTGAAAACTTCCTGCCCTGTCTCAATATTGCATTCCAAGCACTGACGAAAGTCATACAATAAAATCAATGTGGCACCCAATTGCTAGACACTCTTACCAAAAAACTTGTTCTCTGTTTTTCTAAGCTGTTCCCGTCCGAAGTCCATTATAAACTATGAACCATCCCTTTAGTTTATTTCCATTGAAATTGAAAACTAAATTTTAAAAAAATCCTTAGAAATGGCGCCCAATTTCTAAGCATTTGGCTACTTCACCAAAAAAATTGTTCACCCTCTTCTTAACAGCTCTCTTCTGAATTCTATAATCAAAAATAAAAATTACTTTTATTTAGTTTTGATGAATAAACAAACCATTTTTTTTTAATTTTATAGCTGGCAAATATTTATCTCCTAACCAAAAAAAAAAAAATCCTTCAAAGTGGCGCTCAAGTCAAATTTTTTTCTCACTCTCTTCTTAGAGACATATCTTCCGAAATCTAAGATGAAATGTGGGTGGACATTTGCATTAGTTCATATCCATTAAAAACTCATTTTTGGAGGAATCCTTAAAAATGGCGCCCAACTGCTAGACTAGCACTCTCCCGCCGAAGTCAATGATTTGTAACAATTACTAAAATTTCGTATTTGATTATTTATCGTAAAATATGCAAAAATGTACCTTTGACTAACACAAATTGTATAAAACTCTTTCAAAATGTCGCTTAATATGCTCCATATATTTAATGTTTTTTTTTCTTTTTTTTTTGGCATTGAAATTTATTTTTGATTTATTTACCTCAAAATCCGCAAAAAATAATTTAAATGAAAAAACCTAATGCTATTTAAATATGACCCCCAATTTACTCCATATTTTTTAGGCTTTTTTTACATTCATGTTTGGTCAGATCTTTTATTCATGTTCACTGGGTATTTAATGTATTTTTGTTGTAATTTTAGCATTAACCGAAAACACTACAATTTCCACCTTTAACGAATCGTATTTTTTCCTGATTGCTAGAATTTTGGTCACTTATCAAAAAATTAGCTTACTCTCTTTTTAACTATTTTCTTCCGAATTCTGTAACAGAATTTAAAAAAAATACATTAGTTATTTTTCACTGAGCTCGAAATAAAAATTCCTTAAAGTTCCGCCAACTGTCAAACATTAGGTTACATAACCCCAAAATGTTGTCACTCCTTCCTCAAACTCACAATTATTTGTATTCACTTTTTATTTCTTCTAATAACTCACACAAATTATTTATCTCAAAATATAGAAAATTTAACCTTTGCATCCAAGAGATCAAACCCCAAAATTGTTTTAAAGTGGCGCCCAACTGCTAAAAATTTGATAACTCTTTCAAACAACTTGCTCTAGTTGCACCCATAATAATTTGCAAAAATTTTCCTATTTTGCCACTCATGTTTTGGTCATATCTTTTATCCATGACCATTGGATATTTAATTTAAATTGGAATTCCAAAGTGTGGTGTTTTTGTTTGACCACTTGGACACCTTTGACTCTCGGAAACTAATCAAATTGCACTCACCTGCAGAAACAAGCCCAAAATGGCATCGAACAAATGGAATATCCGCGGGAAATAACAGAAAACTAGTAACTAAGTTGAAATGTTGGAATTCGTTGCCAACAAGTGAGCGAGTTGAATGAGTGATATTAGGGACACAGTTGTTGTGAATTGAAAATAAATGCAAGAAATGCCAAAGAATTTTTGCCTTGAACTAAACTGCAAATTTAAATGGAGTTGTAAATCAATTTGGGTCATGACAAATGTTGTTGAAGTTGTAACAAAAATATTAAAAAAAATGATCGAAAACAAAAATAACGATCTTTAATTTTAAGGAGACTCTACAAGGAGCTTATTGGAGAGAGTTTTATTAGGTGCACCAGTACCTCAATAGGCCCGGGACTTTTGAAGGACTGGCGTCTCTCTTTTGGAATTGGCCTCTCTCTTTTCTTAAATTTTTTTACAGAAACTAAAAATCACCTGGAGCTGCTTTGAACAAGAACACATAAAGTGCCTTCAAAGTGGCGCCCAACGAGTACTTAAGAACATCTGAGACAAAAAAGAGTTAAGTTTTCAATTAAATAATTATGACAGTGCCAAGACACTCCATCTACACTGCTCTCTTTATTACTCTCGGATCCTAATAATTTTTCACAATAATAACAATTGTTTATTTAAACTGAATATTTACAGCAAAATCTTAAATCTTACCTATCAGCCATAAAATACAAATTTCTTTTAGAACAGCGCTCAACGTTTAAACGCCTGAAGTAAAAATAGTTTTCATTCTCAATAAAAATCTCTCTCCACTCTGCTCTCACGATCTTAATGATCCAACAGGCCCGGGAATTTTTCAGGCAGTGTCCTCTACCTATCTTAATGCTGATGAAATCATTTTTATTATATTTAAAACAATTTAGTATGAATCTCCAGATTTTTTTTATAAAATGTATGTCAAAATATGCGCCATTAAAAAAGCCACAAAATATACTGTTTATTTATCTCCAGAAAGACTAGAGAAACGACTCTTTGAAGGATAATAGCATGTCCCATGTATTGACCTCCCTACCCCGAATGAATAGCTTTTTTATACCCTCAGCCATACAGGGTGAGATAAAAAACTACAACAAAGTCAAACGTAATAGTTTATACATTTTTTTAAAATTTTATTGAATGAAAGCAAAAAATGTCGGAAACACCATCAAATTTTAGAATACGTTTAGATTTGTTCGAATTGGTCACCTTTGGCACGAATTAGGCCTTCAAACGGCCAATGAAACCGTCACACGCTGTCCGAATGTTGATCTGCGTTGTTTTGGACCATTCCCGGTGAAGCGCTCGCTTGAGGTGAACGACACTTTGGTATTTTTTAGTGCCAAACTTGCTTTCCAAAATACTCCAGACACGGATTGGTATCCGGAGATTTTGGTGACCTGCTGGAAATGAAGCGAGAAACCTAATTTTGTAACCATTCTTGGGTGGCGCGTGCTAAGTGCGATGGTGCTGAGTCCTGTTAAGTATCCAAGGTCTGCGGCCAAAATGTTTGCGTGCCCAAGGCTTTAATGCACCATCCAGAATATTTTCGCGTTAATTTTTGGCATTTATTCTGATGCCACGGTCGATTAATACGAGTGGAGAGCTGTTATGGCGGCCCACACCATCACCATGGCCGGCGCTTGAGTTCTGGTGGCCAACCCAAGGTGCTCATTTTCAGCTGACCTCCTTGGCAAGTAAACACGATCATTTTGGTTGTTTACAAACTGCTGAACAACGAATGTATTCTCATCGGAGAAAACAAAATTCGGCAGTTCACCACTTTCGGCCAAGCGAAGCAACTCTTTAGCTCTTTTGAGTCCATTTTCTTTCAGTTGCGGTATAAGTTCTTGCACTTTTTGGAATTTCAATGGTTTTACCCCGAGCTCATTTTTCAATATTTGCCGAATGGAATATTGCGATATATTAAGCTCACGAGGCATTTTCGGCCACTGCGATGCGGGTTTCGATCAAGTCGCTTCTTTACTTTTCAAATTATTTCTGCTGATGTTGCTGTTTTCTTTCGTCCGTTTCCTTGACGTCGCTGGAGTACTCTAGCCAAATATAAAGAAATCACACTATCACGCTTGAATCCATCACGAATAATTTTTTTCTGGAAAATTCTCACTAAAATCTCTGGAATAATTTTAACAGTTGTCGGACGAGTGGCTTAGAAATGACAGCAGTCTGAAGTTTACCATCTATAAGATGAAGGTATAAAAAGCTCGATTGCAAGAAAGCGTTACCTAGAAATTTTCAAACTCGCCTTCGTTTTTTTTCTACGCAATTGAGTTCTGACGTTTTGGTGTATCCATTGGAATGTATCTGTTAATCTTGATATGAAAAAAACTTTCTGGCCTTAATGCACTCCAAATACTTTAAAACTACGAACTTATTTCTAAAGCCATAAATATTTGGATTATTTGTTGTTTGATTTTAATATTTATTTGTTCTCCTATTTTTTTTTAACTTTAAAAAAATAGTTTTCCCATATAGAGGCATTATTAATACCATTCAAATCTCAATGAACTTTTTTTATAAAAACACCCAAATCAAAAAAGTAAACTAAAAAAAAACAATTGGCAAGCAAATACAAAAATTTCATTGTCCAAAACTTATTTTTTTAGATACTACAATTTTTATCTTACCAAAAATAGTGAAAAAACTAAGTAGCAAAAATATTTTGAATAATATTGGCACAAGTGTTCATAGTTGATTGTTTCCTAATCTCTTGGCATGGAATGTCGTTGTTGGCTATAGGCAAACATACTCAAAAGTTTTTTTTTTTTTTTTTGAGTGACGTGAATTAAATTTATTCATATGGGTGTTATACATATATCCAAATTGGGGAGAAAATTGTTCCGGTTGACCGTTAAAGTTGTATTTAAAATTTTTAATTGATAATTTTTTGGCCACACATCAAAAACTTTTTTACTCCTCTTTCTCTCACTCTCTTCATTAATACATTTTTGCCACTTCATTCATGGATGTTCATATAGTCGTTGTTGTTGTGTTTCTATGTTTTTTCCTGTTACGCTATAAAGTTGGTTATTTGGAGCTTTTTTGGTATTTGGATTTTGTTGTTTTAGGCAGTAGCAGCAGCCAATAAATATTTGATATTTTTCAGGTGTTTACTGCCACTTGTCTTTCAGCAATTATTTGTTTAATTTTGTGGAGGGATGGGGGGAGTCTACATTTCTGTGTGTTCGACAATTTGTCGGTCTAGTGATAACGCTGATCTTTTACAATGTATAAAATAGTTTATGCCAAAAATGGTCAATTTTTTGGTGTTTGGCACGTTTTGGCCGCTTGCAAAATTTGGAAAAAATGTGAAGATATCAGTGGTATTTTCAATTATAAAAAATATTATTATAAAATAATATAAATTACTATTATTTATTATTATTATTATTATTATTATTATTATTATTATTATTATTATTATTATTATTATTATTATTATTATTATTATTATTATTATTGTTATTATTATTATTATTATTCTTATTATTATTATTATTATTATTATTATTATTTATTATTATTATTATTATTATTATTATTATTATTATTTATTATTATTATTATTATTATTATTATTATTATTATTATTATTATTATTAGTTATTATTATTATTATTTTATTATTATTTATTATTGGTTATTATATTATTATTAGTATTATTATTATTCTTATTATTATTATTATTATTATTATTATTATTATTATTATTATTATATTATTCTTATTTCTTATATTATTGTATCTATTATATTATTGTTATTATTAATTATTATTAGTATTATTATGATTATAGTATATTATTACTTATTATTATTATGACTTAGTTCTTATTTATATCTTTATTTCCTATTCTTATTATTATTCTTATTATATTATTATATTATTATTATTATTATTATTACTATTATTATTATTATTATTCTTATTATTATTATTATTATTATTATTATTATTATTATTATTATTATTATATTATTATTTATTATTATTATTATTAGTATTATTTATTATTATTAATTATTATTATTATTATATTATTTATTATTATTATTATTATTTTATTATTATTATTATTATTATTAGTTATTATATTATTATTATTATTATTATTATTATTATTATGATTATTATTATTATATTATTATTATTATTTATTTTATTATTATTATTATTATTATTATTATTATTATTATTATTATTATTATTATTATTATTATTATTATTATTATTGTATTATTATTATTATTATTATTATTATTATTATTATTATTATTATTATTATTATTATTATTATTATTATTATATTATTATTATTATTATTATTATTATTATTATTATTATTATTATTATTTAATTATATTGTTATTATTATTATTATTATTATTATTATTAATTATTATTATTATTGTTATTATTATTATTATTATTATTATTATTATTATTATTGTTATTATTATTATTATTATTATTATTATTATTATTATTATTATTGTTATTATTATAATTATTATTATTATTATATGCTACAGATGGTATCATTTGATACGGCCAAAACGTGCCTCATCCAAATAACGGTTTTATATCCTAGGCCTCTTTGGATCAAACCCTTTTTAGGATATTTGGAGTCGATCTAGCGATGTCCGTCCATCCGATCGTCTGTCTGGCTGGTGCGCATGATAACTTTCGAAGAGAGTATCCGATTTGATCCAAACCTGGTACATCGTAATATTATTGTTAAACTTAGATCGAGTTCGGAAACGGGCAATATCGGTCCACTCCTTCTGGTAACTCTCTCATAAAAGGTCAAAATTTTCAAAGAATATAATTTATTGTACAGAAAAGGAAGGGATAATCCGATATTACTCTAACTTAGCAAATCCTAATATTTGCGTCAGTTCTAGGTTAGGTGCGAAAATGGACAATATCGGTCAACTCCATCCAGTACCTTCCCCACTAAAGGTCAAAAATTCGAATAATTATAACTCTTTTAAAATGCGGTATAAGTGTCCGATTGCGTTTAAATTACACACATCACAATATTTTTATAAACCCAAGATCTTGTGTTAAAATAGAATATATCGGGCCAATTTTTCTGGTACCTCCCTCACAAAGGGTCAAAAATTTCAAATATTCATAAAGCTCATAAAAAACTAAATTAAAATCAGATTCCATTCAGACTTTGCAATCAACACAAGATCTATTATAAAGATGGTAGAGATCGGACCATTTCTCCTGGTTCCTGTCCCACAAAGGGTCAAAGTTATGAATAACAATAACGATTATAAGATTAGAAATAAGCATCCGGTTCTCTTCATATTTCACACATCTCATTAATTCTACTAACATAAGATCTGTTGTCAAGATGGAATATATCGGTCCACTCCTTCTGGTACCTTCCCCACAAAGGGTCAAAATATTGAATAATCGTGAAGCTCATAAAACACAAAATTAACATCCGATTCCATTCAGACTCGGTACATCTCAATATTTCCATCAACTAAAGGTCTATTATAAATATGGTAGAGAACATACCATTTCTTCTGGTATCTCCCCCATAAAGGATTAATATTTTGAATAATCAAAACGACCATAAAATCCGAAATAAGCATACGATTCTCTTCAAATTACATGCATCACAAAATTTTTTTTAACCCAAGTTTTGATCATCCATGAAGCTCATAAAACGCGAAATTGACATCCGATTGCCTCTCAATATTTTCATCAACACAAGATCTGTTATAAAGATGGTAAAGATTGGACCTTTGTTTCTGGTATCTCCCCACATAGGGTTCAAGATTTTGAATAATCAAAACAATCATAAAATCCAAAAAAAAACATCCGGTTTTCTTAAAATTTCACACATCCAAACATTTATATCTGCAAACCCCTTCTGGTACCTAACCCACAAAGGGTCACAATTTCCAATACTAATATCTGTCATAACTTGCGAAATAAGTCGGCGATTTTTTACAACTTGCTATATCTAAGTATTTTTCTTAATCAGAAATCTGATATGAATATGTGATTTATCGAAATTTTTGATTTCGAATAAAAATGGATATAAATGTTCGATTTCCTTCAAATTTTGAACATACCAATATTTTTGTCTGTGTTAGATGAAGTATGAAAATGGAATACTTCGGTCGACCCTATCTGGTACATCACGCATATTTCCACATTTTCCAAAAATTTGTAAAGTGTAGGAAGTAGTCAATATAGTCCAAATCTGGCAAATTGTAATATTTATAGCAGTCTTAGGTCAGATACGAATTGGTCAAATATTGACCAATTGCTTTCGAAGGGTCAACAGTTTGAATAATCGTAATTCAAGGCAGGGGGTATACATCTGTCGGCAAAATCGACTGATACTATTTTACTTGTTATTATAATTTTTTCTATTAATATTCTTTTTATTATTGTTATATTTCAATTTTTCCAAAAACACCTCTTGCCCCCAGAAACACAATGGTTCACAAAAGAACACTATACCATGATTTAGTATGTCCCATTTGTTTAAAAAAAAAAAATCAATACAAATCAACTCCACACTCATTTTATTGTCACTGTGAATAGAAACAAACAAAAAACAAAAACCACCTAACGGCCAGAATAGAAAATTGCAAATATCCGTTAAATAGACATTGGCAAAAAACGCCAAACATAAACAAAAGAAAAACCCAACAAATTTAAATACAGCAAATGTCAGTGAGAGAACAAACAAAAAATCTGCAAAAGAACAGATATGAATGGATAGAATAGAGCCGGTGGAAAACAAAAGACACCCAACGAATGACACACAGTTAACGGCTGATACACCATCATCAGCACCACCACCTCGAATGATCGGGGCCAAAAAACAAATGGCCAACCACCATCTATCCATCCAACCAGGCATGATGGCTGGCTGGCCATCGGCTAAGCCATGCTTAACAGCGCCTGTAATTGAAATTGCAAAAACAGAGAGGGAAAAAATACATCTAATCGCAATCACAAGAGAAAACAACAACAACAACAACAAACAAAATGTCATTAAACTATAATGGCTTGTGAAGTTTAAAATAGAATAAATAATTTGATGAATTGGAATGGGAGATTGGTAGAAATTCTAATCCAAGCGTGAGGGGAAATGATGCTAATTGACGGAACAAATGGAACAAGGTCCTGACAAGATCATCGCAGTAAATTCTGGATTATATTCATATTTATTCTATGGGAAAGAGATTACTTTAAAATTATGTAGTTGTAGATTCGAGCGAATTTCGATGCCAAAAATATACAGGATGAAATGAAAAAACTGCAACCAACTTCCGACTGCTGTCATTTCTAAGCCACTCGTCGGTCAGCTGTTAAAATTATTCCAATGACAGCTCATTATATTGTTTAAAAGTGCTCAAAGGCATTTTGGTGAGAATTTTCCAGAAAAAGTTATTCGTGATGGAATTCAAGCGTGATAGTGTGATTTCCTTATATCTGGCAAATCACAAGTGGCTATCGTTAGAGCACTCCAGCATTTAAATGTGAATAAATCTTTTGTGCCCCATACCAATGCTCGTTACTGTGATACTGTTAGTGTAGCCCGACGTCAAGGAAGTGGACGGAAGAAAACAGCAACATCAGCAGATAGTGAATGGTTCGAAATGTAAAGAAGCGACTTGATCGAAACCCGCATCGCAGTGGCCGGAAAATGGCTCGTGAGCTGAACATATCGCAATATTCCATTCGGCAAATATTGAAAAATGAGCTCTTGGTAAAGCCTTTGAAATTCCAAAAAGTGCAAGAACTTACACCTCAACAGAAAGAAAATGGACTCAAAAGTTCTAAAGAATTGCTTCGCTTGGCCGAAAGTGGTGAACTGCCGATTTTGGTTTTCTCCGATGAGAAAACATTCGTTGTCCAGTAAAAATGCAAAATGATCGTGTTTACTTGCCAAAGAGGTCAGCTGAAAATGTGCATCTTCTGGTGGCCAACCACCTCTCAAGCGCCGGTTATGGTGATTGTGTGGACCGCTATAACTGCCGATGGTCGCTCTCCGCTCGTATTAATCGACCGTGACATCAGAATAAATGCCGAATATTATTGCGAAAATATTCTGGAGGATGTATTAAAGCCTTGGACACGCAAACATTTTGGACGCAGACCTTGGACATTCCAACAGGATTCGGCACCATCGCACTCAGCACGCGCCACCAAGATTAATTACAAAATGAGGTTCCTCGCTTCATTTCCAGTGGCCACCAAAATCTCCGGACCAATCCGTTGGACTATTGTGTCTGTAGTATTTTGGAAAGCTAGGTTGGAACTAAAAAATACCATAGTGTCGATCACTTCAAGCAAGCGCTTCGCCGGTAATGGGTCAAAATACCGCAGAGCAACATTCGGGCAGCGTGGGGCGGTTTTATTGGCCGTTTGAAGGCCATAATTCGTGCCAAAAGTGACAAATTCGAATAAATCTAAACATGTTCTTAAATTTGATGCTATTTCCGACATTTTTTTATTTCATTCAATAATTTTTTTTTTATCGCACCCTGTATGTGCTCCTGCTTCTTTGGTATTGTGAAGGTTGCGGCCACAAATGTCACATAAATCAACCATAACTTGACGATTCGGACTCCTAGTAAGTAGCTTCTGTAAATTCCAAAGGAAAACAAGTTAAAAAGCAGTAAGTTCGGCCGGGCCGAACTTTGAATGTCCTCCACCATTTGAAACGAATTTGTGTGAAGACCTGGACCTGCATAGACAATTTTCTGTCACAAACTGTGGTTCCCATTACGAACTCTAAATACGTAATTTGAAACAATTCTGGTGAATAATGTCGCTAAAATCATCAAAATACCGAATATCGGGAGGTACCGTTATATAGGGCCTATATGAAAACGTTCCTCCGAATTTTGATATTTTAATTTTCCTAATCAAATTGCATATAATTAGACATATTGGCTTCTCAGTGTATAAAGATTCTGTCAATTTAAGTTTTCAATATGTGTCGACGTTTTGACATGCCTCATACCGGGTTTGTCAGTTTTTGAGATCTAAATCAGAAATCTAATCAATGTGTTAATTGTTTGACATGTTAATATATTTATGGGTAGAACACCTCCCAGAACCCATTTAGAAGGAAAAGAGTTTATTTTAAACAACATTGAATATATAAAGAAGACCCTCTTATACACACAATATTCTCCAAAGATTCGTCACTATTTCAGGTAATTACCTACCTTGTGACTGGAGATCCTTTCAATCTTTGTTTATAAGACGAAAAAGCCATCCAAACAACCCATCGTTTGTTGTTTTTCAACAAAAAAACCACAAATTCTAAATAAAAATGCTGACTAATTAGCAATTAACAAAAGACTACTACCAATAACCCCATCATCATCAACGTCGTCGTCATTTGGATTATCCACAACCTGAAATCAGGCAACAAGAATCAAAACAAACGCAATCTGTTGAAGCAAAACAATGAAAAAAAAAACAACAAAGCAAAATATAAAAAATTTACATAAATGACTAGCATTTGACTGATTTACAGGTTCTGCGCAAACATGAAGCGTTTAATTTGTTTAGTCTTTCACTTTGAACTCACACACACATACACACACACGAAAGCACACGTTTTACACAAAAAAGCCACTAACCGCCGCTAAACACCACAAACTTACAGAGAATTGGCCAAGTTAAAAACGGTGCTTAACAGCAGAATCAGCAGAAGCTGGCAGATTCCAATGTGTTCTTGGCAAATGATTAACCGGCCAAGCGACCAAAGCCAAAGTCAAAATGGCACGCATGCGCCACTTGACTTTTGAGCTATTGTGGCAAGCCAACAAACAAATGTTGGAACAGAAACAAGAGATTATTCACCGCTTTGTTTTGCATTTATGTATTGTTTTTTTGTGTTTTTTTTCTGCGGCCATTTGGTGAATTGGGTTCTGTTTCCTTTTCTTCTTCTTCTTCTTTGTTTTGCTTACATATAAACAAAGAGGGTACATAGTCGGTTGTGTGTCATTCTCGCCAGGTCGGTCGGTCGGCCGCTCATTTGGCCATTATTATTGCCTGCCTTTAATGGCTACTAGCCGCCATCCATAGTCATGCTTTTCAAGTTAAACTGGTGGTTCTGGCCTAAGCCATTCTTTTTTTGGCTTTGTTATGATTTTGAATTTTGTGTGTGTGTGTTTTTTTTTTTTGTATTCTGCTATTTTTGACCAGTTTGCTAATTTTGGCCGAATGTCATTATTTCCTTTAATGTGTTTTTATTTATAACCAAAAATGCTGATGGAAGTAATAAACTTATTTGGTGAGAGGTTTTTTTCCACGACATTTTAAAAGCAAGCATATAAAAAGGGTGGTAAATTCGGACGGGCTGAACATTTGATACGTTTCAGAATGGGGGGATTGAAATATTTAAAAATTATGAAACAATCCGAAAATTCACTAAGTATTAAAAATTATTTTTTAAAACCCTTGAAATATGGAATATTGGGAGTTATAAGGAGACTGTACAAAAAAGTGGAGAAATCTGAGAAATTTTGCTACTCATAATGAGTTTTAAAGAATTTTTTCTTTAATTATTATATTATATATATATCTTATAGTATTTTGTTGTTGCAAAATAGTCAGGTTTAATCCCTTTATTGTTGTATTGATAAAATCAAAGTTTGTTTATTATAGGAGAACGATGGTAATGCTTACCAGGGGGTAAGGCAGGGAATACCTAGGTTTCGGAAAGAGCCACCAATTCTCATCAGTTCCCCCATTTTATTTGTCTGGGATATTCTCCCCAGAAGGTATTTTAAAAATAACTTCTATGAAAAAAAAATTTTACCCAAGTGACGAGATCGTGAGCTCAATAGAAGAGAAACCAAAGAATTGCATAAAACTAAAATTATTTACGGAATTACCCCCTGGTAAATATTACCACCACTAATAAACAAACGTTGTTTTTATAAAAAACAACAATAAAGGGATTAATTATTTTCTTTAATTTCACGTGGTTTTTTCTTGAAAACTTGTGCTAAACAGATACTACAAAGTACTACATATTGTTCGGTTAAAGCTGGATTTCTGAAGTACCGTACAATACTTTTTACGAAGATGTGTAACGAAAAGGACAAGGTGTATTGCAGATTTACTAAAAATTTAAATACTGTAACACTGATACCTTACGGATGTACAAAAAAAAACTGCAACAAAGTAAAACGCCATCATTTTTACATTTTTTAAATTTTAAAACAAAAAATGTCGGAAATAGCATCAAATTTACGAATAAGTTTAGATTTGCACGAATTATGGCCTTCAAACGGCCAATGAAACCGTCACACGCTGCCCGAATGTAGCTCGGCTGGATTTTTGCCCATTCCCGGCGAGACGCTTGCTTGAAGTGATCGACACTTTCGTATATTTTAGTGCCTTGCTTTTCAAATTACTCCAGACACAATAGTCCAACGCATTGGTATCCGGAGATTTTGCGATGGTGCTGAGTCCTGTTGGAATGTCCAAGGTCTGCAAACAAAATGTTTGCATGCTCAAGGCTTTAATACACCCTCCAGAATATTTTCGCGATAATATTCGGCATTTATTCTGATGCCATGGTCGATTAATACGAGCGGAGAGCGACCATCGGCTGTTATTGCGGCCCACACCATCACCATGGCCGGCGCTTGTGTTCTGATGGCCAACCGAATGTGCACAATTTCAACTGACCTCTTTGGCAAGTAAACTCGATCATTTTGTTTATTTATTCTCATCGGAGAAAATCAAATTCGGCAGTTCACCACTTTCGGCCAAGCGATGCAAAGCAGCTCTTAAGCTCTTTTGAGTCAGTTTTCTTTCTGTTGCGTTGTAAGTTCTTGCACTTTTTGGAATTTCAATGGCTTTACCCCGAGCTCATTTTTCAATATTTGTCGAATTGGAATATTGCGATATGTTCAGCTCACAAGCCATTTTTCGGCCACTGCGACGCGGATTTCGTTCAAGTCGCTTCTATACTTATCGAACCATTTCTTCTGATGTTGCTGTTTTCTTCCCTCCAATTCTTTGACGAGATGGTACGAGACACAAAAGATCTATTCACATTTAAATGCTGGAGTGCTCTAACGATAAGAACATGTAGTTCTCCTGCCAAATATAAAGAAATCACACTATCACACTTAAATTCCACCACGAAGAACTTTTTTTCTGGAAAATTCTCACCAAAATGCTTTTGTACGCTTGTAAATAATATAATGAGCTGTCACTGGAATAATATTAACAGCTGTCGGACGAGTGGCTTAGAAATGACAGCAGTCTGAAGTTGGTTGCAGTTTTTTCATCTCACCCTGTATAAATCTTAGTATGTGGATTTTTGAAGAATATTTTAAAAAAGAAGGTCAGGATGGCCAAATGGGGGGGGGGGGGGGGGGTCGAGAGTTGTAATAATGCATTTCTTTAACATTTCAGGCTGAAATTTGTCAACGAGGATATTAACTCTTCTAAAAAATATTTCAATGCAAGTCCCTCTTCTGACATACCTACAAGGACTTCTTCTGATTTTCGTTAGTTTTAGTGTTTTTCAAGAATTTTTTCTAGGGTGACGAGAGCTATAATTATGGATTTTCAAAAAATACAATGTGGATTTTAAAAAAATATTTTTGAAGGATAAGCAGAGCTAAAAATGAGGATTTTTAAGGAATGTTTTTTTTTTCTCGGGGATGGTTAGGTTATAAGAGTGGATTTAAAAAAAATCTTATGATAGGCCAGACTACAAGAGTGGCCTTTTTATATTTCTCCATGAATTTTTGATGAACAATTTCAAAAGGATAGTCGGAGCAGTAATCGCGTTTGTCAAGAGTTATAACAGAGAATTTTGTTAGAAAGATCAGGCTGTAATTAACCACTTTGTCCACTAGTATACAATCTCTTTCAAAACATACCTACAAGGACTTCTCCGGATTTTCGTCAAGCAACATGTCAGGGTTTGTTGGATGGCATGAAAATTAGTGAATTTTTTATTTTAAAAACAAATTTGGCCTTATATGAAGCCATCGCCCTGAATCGATATTTTTAATGCTGAATGAGGGTTAAAAACCCTTTATTTGCCTCTAACGGTTCCTTGGTTAATCTCATAAAACATTAATAAAAAAATGATTTCAACTTTAAAAATACCTTTCTCTTCGAAAAGCAACACCAAAAATAAATCTTCGCATCGTATACTTAAAATAATAAAAACATTTAAAAACTTATTGTTCCGAACAATAATAAAACTTTAAAAATGCCTTCTGAAACTTATTTAGACCTATACATTGCTTACATCCAATTGACTTATCCCCCTGACGTAAATAATTCTCTTGTATGACGTTTAAATTCTTTTTAAATTGTGTCATACGGAGAATTCCGGTGAGTTCGTGTAAATATGTGTCAATCGGTCACACCTTTACTGAGTCAAGCGGTAGATTGCTTCTTCATGTAATTATTTATTATAATTTGTAACAGGAATAAACCTGTTTGAAAACTCTCGCGATCAATTATTTTAATAAATATCAAGTGATTTCAAATGAAATGTCGAAGTATCGATTTTACAAACGCTGAGGTTGCTGGTTGTTGGCTGTATTACAAGACGAAAAATTTAAGAAACTCGTTCCAAAAGCCGGTTTAATTGATTTTTGTGTATAGTAGAAGATTTTGAGTATATAAAATATATAATACAGGTAATTATTTTTTTTTAAATAAAAACAAGTCAAAACGTGACTTTAAATTGACGAGGCTGAATTTTGGTTTGACAAAGAGCTTTAATATATATATAGCCTGGAATTCGATATTATAATAAAATTCTTCAGAATGTAAATAATTGGGGTTATCGTATGGGTAGGTACATACGGAACATTTTTGGGAATTCGAGATATAAAACAAAAATTCTGACCCATTCATCAAAGAAACAATGTGACCCAATTTATTTAGAAACTTCACAGTACCTGAAATTGCTCTGGCTTTTCTTGAAAGGAAAAACTTTCCGAAAATCCGTAAAATTCTTGAGAAAATACTCCTTAAAATTTTTGAGAAAATACTCCTTAAAATTTTTGAGAAAATACTCCATAAATATCAACAGTTAAAAAATATCTAACAATAAAAAATTTTTAAAAAAAATTTCCGATTTTAAAATTGTATTCCGAGTATAAGTCACGATTTCATAATCTCCGATTTATATGCCTTGAAGTCACGATTTACTAATAAAAATGTTATAAAAGTCCACGCTTGGAAAAAATACAGCTTAGAAAAGTAAAATTTCGTAAAGATTTGAAAATAAATAATATTTTTTAAAAATTAATGTTTACAGTTCAGATCAGATCCTTGGCAAAATATTCTTAAAAATTGCTATTATCGCTGCACCTCAAGTCTTCGAGAAATATTCGTTAAAACGCTAAAAGTTCGGCTCTGACTATCCTTGAGAAATATTTTCCGAAACATACAATTTCAAATCTGGTCATAATTGAAAACTATTTTTTAAACAACCCATGATTATGAAAAATTTCGGAGCACTCCTTCTGGTATCTCCGCCCACAAAGGGTCAACATTTATGAAAAGTCATACCTTCTATAAAATGTAAAATAAGAAGTGAATTATTTTCAAATTTCGCACATCTTAATATTTCTACAAACTCGAGATCTGGTATGAAGAACGAACCACTCATTCTGGTACCTCCCTCACAACGCGTGAAAATTTTGAATAACCATGGAGCTCATAGAACGCGAAATAAGCATCCAATTCCTTTCAAACTCGGCACATCGCATAATTTTTATCAAAACAATATTAGTTGAGAAGATGGAAAATATCGGACCAGCCCTTCTGGTACCTCCCCCACAAAAGCTACAAATTGTTGAATAGTTGTAACTCTCATGAAATACAAAAAAAAAACCCTGCGATTCTCTTTATATTCCGCACATTCCAATATTTTTTATTTACACAACTTCAGATCTGAAGATAATAGATATGGACCCACTCTCTCTATCACCTTCCCAACAATGGGTCAACATTTTTGTTCAACCCTCAAAAAATGCAAAATAAGCATCGGATTCCCTTCAAGTTTCACACATCCCAACATTGCTATTCAAATAAGATCTGATGTAAAATGATATATATATAAAGGCAAAATCCTTCTGGCACCTCCCACACAAAGGGTTAAAAATTTTGAATAACCTTTAATCTCTTAAAATGCAAAATAAGCATCCGATTCTCTCCAAATTTCATACATGCCAAAATTTTTACTAACGCAAGATTTGGTATTTGGTTGAGATGGCTTAGAAATGACAGCAGTCTAAAGTTGGTTGCAGTTTTTTTCTTATTTTTTTTAATCCTTGTTTATAGCTCTGGTCATCATTGACAAACATGCTTCAAAATATCACATTATTGATGTGGTTATTTTTGAAAAAAATATTCTTAAACAATAACCCATGTTTCTTTAAAAATCCAGATTTCAAATTATGGACTTTTTTGAAACAATTATTCTTAAAAATTCAATTTTTAATATTCATTAAAAGTCAAAGTTTATTGGCTCTTTTAAAGTCTTTTATATAAGCTCTGACCATCTTGAGAAAATATTCTTTAAAAGTCCACGTTTAGGTCTCAGATTTTTTTTCTAAAAAATAAAAACATTCTTAAGAATCAACTTTTTATCTTTGACAATTTTTGAAAATAAAATCCACATTTTTAGCTCTGATTAATTTTGAAAAATATTTTTTAAAAGTACCATTCAAAATTATAAAAAAAAAATTATTTAACTCTTTAAGGGTTCCTAATTCATTTGGAATTTCCCACATCATTTAACTATAATAACATAATATAATAAACAAAATTCCCCCAAGTTAATCATAGATTTATTTAACATTTATAATGTCATTTTTTGTTCTTTTTAAACTCAAAAGACAATCTCTTGGTGGCTTTCATTGATTCACATACATCCCCCTTGGGCATTATGGCTAATTTATCACCAAAATTCAAAAGAAGAACAACAGGTTTCAAATTTCAAAAGGAAAAAAATAGAATAAAATAAAATAGAATGTGCTAAATAATTATTAAAATTGATTTATCGTTTGCAAGTTTCAATAAAAACTATTTTTTATGAAAATAATAAAGACCCTTATTTTAATATTCTTTTTGTGTTTTTTTTTTTTTTTAATTTCAGAGCAACAGCCCATTTATGTTAATGGCAGAATTTAAAGAATTTTAAAGGTAAGATTGAATCAATATTAAAATTAATATTCTACATAGGCGTCCGCCGAAATGTTCAAATTTTTGAAAATATAACACATGACACTCCCAAGAAAAATTGGAAGTAAAAAAAAATCTCTTGACTATGGCAATATGTTCATAAATATTTATTAAAACCCATTAAGTCCTCTAAAGCCCGTGTTAGCGGTTACCTCAACGAATGTGACACCCCCCCCCCTCCTCTGCCTAAAATACATGAATAAATTCTTTTAATAACACCATAAATATGCTAATCAAATGTTAAACCGCTAGACCAGATGAACGTTTTTACGCAATTTTTAGACTAAATTGATTTCAGAAAAACAGCACCCAGACCCTGAATTCCCCACAACTGTGCACCACTCTTTTCGGAGTCAACTTGTTTAATTTTCTTTAATGAATGCAAATTTAAACAAATATAATATTAGACATGTTGATAGTTTATATAATATATGGTTTATTTACATAAACAGTGGAACCGCGGAAAATGACTTGTTATCAAAAATTGGTGACACCTTCCAGTAGACTATTTTTAGAATCTCTCACTTTAATTCATTTGAATTTTATCTTTTTTTAAGGGTCCCCAACTCCGTTGAGGTCCCACTGTATTATTCATTTTTACAGTTGGTGTAGAAGTTGAAAACACCGCATACACACACACAAATTATAATGAAAACAGTCCTCTATGTATCTGTCTATCTGGAAAAACAAGTTCCATTCCATTCCATTTGTTGCTGTTTCTTTACCATTCAATCGTCGTTAGCTTTGGTTACGTTTGTCACAATTTTTTTTCTGTTTGTCATCGTAAAGTCGTAATCATAAAAAAATTAGGTAAATAAATTCAAAATAAAAAAAAACTAAACAAAAATTGCATAACTTTGCAAAAAAAAGAGGGCCGCAAAAAATTATTTAATAAAAAAAAACACTTTTAATAAAAACAGAAAATACGCTTAAGGGGTTGATTTGTGATTGTTCGGCTTTACAGAAAAAAATGCGAAAAAACCCTCCGATACTCTTTTCCACACATTCCAATATTTTTGTAAACACAAGTTCAGGTGTAAAGATGATAGATATGGACCCACTCTTTCTATTACCACCCCAACAATGGATCAACTTTTTTGTACAACCTCTTAAAAAATGCGAAATAAGCATCGGATACCTTTCAAGTTTCACACATCCCAATATTTCTATTCAAATAAGATCTGATGTGAAAATGGTATATATAGGCAAACTCCTTCTGTTGCCTCCCACACAAAGGGTTCAAAATTTTGAATAGCCTGAAAGCTCTTAAAATGCAAAATAAGCGAATAAGCAAAATAAGAGAGAATCGGATCTCTCCAAATTTCATACATGCCAATATTTTTTACCAAAGCAAGATTTGGTATATACTGGGTGAGATAAAAAACTGCAACAAAGTCAAACGCCATAATTTTACTTTTTTAAATTTTATTGAATTTGAAAGCAAAAATGGCGGAATTTCTGAATATTTTTAAATGTGAATAAATCTTTTGTGTCTCGTACCATCGACCGTTACCGTGATGCTGGTAGCGTAGCCCGACGTCAAGGAAGTGGACGGAAGAAAACAGCAACATCAGCAGAAATGGTTCGAAAAGTGAAGAAGCGGCTTGATCGAAACCCGCGTCGCAGTGACCGAAAAATGGCTCTTGAGCTGAACATATTGCAATATTCCATTCGGCAAATATTGAAAAATTAGCTCGGGGAAAGCTATTGAAATCTCAAAAAGTGCAAGAACTTACACCGCAACACATAGAAAATAGACTCAAAAGAGCTAAAGAGTTCCTTCGCTTGTCCGAAAGCGGTGAACTGCCGAATTTGATTTTCTCCGATGAGAAAATATTCGTTGTCCGGCAGTTTGTAAACAAATAAAATGATCGTGTTTACTTGACAAAGAGGTCAACTGAAAATTTGCACCTTCGGTTGGACACCAGAACTCAAGGGCCGGTCTTGGTGATGGTGTGTGCCGCCATAACAGCCGATGGTCGCTCTCCGCTCGTATTAATCGACCGTGGCATCAGAAGAAATGCCGAATATTATCGCGTGCCTTAGACATGTAAACATTTCGGCCGCAGACCTTGAACATTCACCCTGGGCTCAACACCATCGCACTCAGCACGCGCCACCCAAGGAGGGATATAAAATGGTGTTTCTCACTTCATTTCCAGCGCACAATGGCCAAATCTCCAGATACCAATCCGTTGGACAATTGGGTCTGAAGTATTTTGGAACGCAAGGTTGGTACTAAAATATACCATAGTGTCGATCACCTCAAGCAAGTGCTTCGGCGGGCCAAAGTACCGCAGAGCAATATTCGGGCAGCGTGTGACGGTTTCATTGGCCGTTTGAAAGCCATAATACGTGCCACCGGTGACCAATTCGAACAAATCTAAACTTATTCTAAAATTTGTAGAAGACTGAGGACATATATTCCTTGACACGGCCAAAACTTGCCTTATCGAAATAAAGGCCTAAGACCCTAGAACCACTTGAGCCATTCAGGACATTTGGAGTTAATCTTGGGGTGTCCTTCGTCTGTTTGTCTGGCTGGCTGGAGCACATGATGACTCTCGAAGGAGTATCCGATTTGGTCGAAACTTGTTACTTACCAAACTTAGATTGAGTTCGGAGATGCGCAATATCGGCCCACTCCTTTTGGTACCTCCCTCGCTAAAGGTCAACAATTTCACTTACCTCATAAATCAAGCAACATTTTGTCAAACTTTCTAAATATGAATATTTTATCAGTGCTATCCACCTTATAGCTCCCCCTCAACGGATCAAAATTTTGAATAATTATAACTCTCATAAAGTAAGAAATAGACATCCGATTCTCTTCAAATTTCACACATTTCAATATTTTTATTAGCTGAAATCGTCATATTTTCATTAGTGCTGTGTCAGGTGGAAAAATGGACAATATAGGCCCACTCCATTAAGTATCTGCCAAATTTAAAATAGTTATAGCTCTAATAAAGTATGAAATATGCATTTGATGCTTTTAAAATTTCGCACATCTCAATATTTTTACCAAAATGAAATATAATGGAAGGTGGGATATAGCGGACCACTCCTTCTTGTACCTCCCCCCAGAGTGTCAACATTTTGAATAACTCAAAATGCTTATAAAATGCAAATATGCAACCGTTTATCTTGAAATTTCAAACATCGCAATATCGGTCCACTCCTTCTGATACCTCCCTATACATCCTAATATTTCTATCAACACAAAATCTGTTGCAAATATGAAAGGTATCGGTGTACTCCCCCAAAGGGGTTAAACTTTTGAATAACCAAAACACTTATAAAATGAGGAATAAGCATGGGATTCCCTTCAAATTTTACACATCACGAGAGGGAAGGGAGTGAAGTTGGGGGTAGAGGGGTGATCTTGTACAGAAAAATATAATACATAGAACAAAAGGATGATAAACCTGTAAAGAAAGTCTTAAAGTCGGGCGGGCCGACTTTATGATACCCTACACCACTTTGCTAATTTAGTAGAGCTTCGCATAACAATTAAGAGTTTTTATGGGAGAATTCAATCATACATGCTATGATTATAATTATAATTTAAAGTTCAAAGGACTAAATATGCCGAAGTATTTGTATCTTTTAAATTCGGACTTCTATTGCCCATTTGGTGCAAAATTAATTTGAAATCAGATAAAGATATATATGGGAGCTATATCCAAATCTGAACCGATCTCGATAAAATTTGGCAAAGATTTTTCTGAGCTGTATTTGATATATTTCCCTGAATATCGTTGGTACGGAGTGCATATTAGTATGTCAAATTTGGTGAACCGATCTTCACCAAATTTGACATACTAGCTTCTAAACTCAATTCGGTCGTAAGTGTCAAACTTCATCCAATTTGGGCAAATATCCAATCCAATTTCAAAGGTAAATCGGACGAAGTTATATATGGGAGCTATATCCAAATCTGAACCGATCTCGATAAAATGTATTTCTGAGCTGTATTTGATATATTCCCCAAATATTGTTGTTACAGAGTACATATTACGGCTGCCGAGGACAAAAATAACAAATCGGATGAACAATATATATGGGAGCTATAGCTATATAATCGTACGTGCAAAATTACATACTATTCGGATATTACAGATATTACACGTTTGGTGCACAAATATATATATATATATATATATATATATATATATATATATATATATATGGGTGCTATATCAAAATTTTGACCGATTATCTCCAATTTCAATAGGGTTCGTCCTTGGACCAAACAAAGGATTTGTGCAGAATTTCATCTGGATAGGACAATAAATGCGAACTGTCCCTTGTTTACAAAAATACATGGACAGACGGACGGACGGACATGCATAAATCGACTAAGAATGTGATTCTATGCAGATCATCAAAAGGAACTATTGGCCTATCTCTTTTCTTTTTGCCTGTTACAAACAAATCCACAAAGACATAGTACCCTGAAAACCTTGTGGTGTAGGGTATAAAAACAAAAATGTGTTCGTTAAGAGTGAATCAGCTCTATTTTGAACGAATTTTGCATCAATTCAAACACGAGGAAAATATGCTCACTCATATTCAAGCGACATTGAACAATTGAATTTGCTCAATTTTTTTCTGTTCTCAGGAGCGCACTGGCTCGAATTTCTGTGAGTATCAGTCTTTCTACTCTAATTACACAACCCCTAAAAGTATGCATCATTCCTTACAAATACCGAGTTATTAAATATCCCTAAACGAGGCCCCTAAAAGTATGCACTACTCATTAGGCACGTTCAAAAATATAAGCAAATTTTATTATTTTTGTACCATGTTGCTAGAAAATCTTTTCCGAGCCTGGAAGAACCTTGTGTAGGTCTTCTACACATAGCAAAAATTTCTGTAGGTCTCATATGCATGGAAGATATTTTGTAGTTTTGCTATAGATATGAGACCGTCTACATGACTTTTATAAAATACCTTGTAGAGATTTCCTATACCTTAAAGATCTTCTATAGGTATTCTGTGCACAGAAGGCGTTTCAGAAATCTTCTATACTTAGAAGACTTTCAAGAAGTAATCTCAATAAATGGTGTCGCTTCCAAGTTCTCTACACATAAAAGTCCTTCAACAGGTCATCTAGGCATAGAAGACCAGATATGCCTCTTTGTGCAAAAACTTTCTATAGATGTTTGATACATTCTATCCGATATGGAATACTTTATATTGATCTTCTATGTAGCTTCTATATCTTTCATGTAAAGCAAACCTTCCTTGGGTATATTACTAATAATCATCGTTCTTAAATCTAATATCGTGGTATTATGGTGGGTATTAATTATCTTATCCCATCATCTTAATAGCTTCACCTGCTGGTCATTTAAGCTCGTCCCCCCCACCTTCATAAACCGGCTAATAAACATATATATTCTTCAACTTTTATAATTATCTTCTGACTCTGTAGTCAAAAGAGACAATATAATTATAATTATATATAACTGCAATTTACGATCAATTCAATTAGCCAGCCAGCCAGCCTGCTAGCTAGCAAAGAAAGACAACACTTGTCTACATTTTGTCTCGTAATTATTACATTACTCGGCATGCTAGGTGATGTAGTCAGGAAAAAAACGCTTATAGTGGGTGTTTTGTGAAAACAAACGATACGAGTGTCGGCGTGTGTACTTTATTTACACAGACGCTTTTCGACGCTCTTTTTGTCTAAGACCAATACTATTCCTCACCGCATCGAATATGCAATAATAATGGGAATGAGAAGCAAAACCAAAAAAAAAAAAAGACAAGGTCGTTTTAATACAATACTGCAATTGGCCTTTTCCCCCTCCCCCTCCGACTCCACCTCCTCTGCTATTGTTTGCATTGTATCAATTGTGGAGAAACCACATTTTCATAACTTTAGCCATATTTCATTCAATATTATCGAGAAAATAAGAAGAAGAAAAAAAAAACGCACACACAAACGAATTTTAAAATCACAAAACTATTGCCCACAACTAATGCTTTGACTTTTGCTTCTGTCATTGGCTGTAGAGTTGCATTTGTTGGCTGACTGTCGGTCTTGGTTGTTTTTCTTTCTTTGCCGTTGTTAAGAATAGTTAACAATGAACAGTTAAAATTACCTTGAAATTAGAAAAAAAAAAAAAAAACAGTATTATTCCCCTCTTCTCCCGTTCCTTGGCATACGTTTCTATGGATTTGAGTGCTAAATACCTCCACACATCTATGCCCAGTCAGCCAGCCAACCACCAAGTCAGCCAGACATCAGGCGGATAACTGGATGCAGTTGTGTTTTTATGGCAAATAGCAAAATATTTAACTTTAACCATTTGCATTGTGTGCCGCCGGCGGCGACGACCACGGCTTTGGTACTGTTATGGCATATCGCTTTATCTAAAGTAGTTATTTTTGCCAGGCTGCTGTTGGGTTTTTTCTATTAACTGCTTAAATAAGTTAACTTGAAATTCTTTGGGAACAGCTGTTTCTGCAGATGAGGAATAAATTTGATTTAATTGAAAAAAAAAAATGCTACAATTTAAATAATAGCTAAATATTTGTGTTTAGAAGCATATTTTTAGGTCAAATGGTGTATGGAAATTAGTTGAGATATTTACCAATGCACTATGGTTTTTTTTACGTTTATTTTGGCATAAACTCTAATTTTAAAGCTATTGAATTGAAATTTGGTTTGTATTCATTTTTTATGCCCCCAACATACCCTACTAATTTTCATATGATTTGGGGCACTATTTCATATAGCTGCTATATAGCCGATCTGGCCGATTTGACCCAACTTTTTTGTTTATGAAGCTATTGAATTGAAATTTGTTTTGTATACAGTTTATTTGCCCCCAAGATGACCTACCAATTTTCATATGATTTGGGGCACTACTTCATATAGCTGCTATATAGCCGATCTGGCCGATTTCACTCAATTTTTTTGTTTATGAAGCTATTGAATTGAAATTTGGTTTGTATTCATTTTTTATGCCCCCAAGATGACCTACCAATTTTCATATGATTTGGGGCACTATTTCATATAGCTGCTATATAGCCGATCTGGCCGATTTGACCCAACTTTTTTGTTTATGAAGCTATTGAATTAAAATTTGGTTTGTATTCATTTTTTATGCCCCCAAGATGACCTACCAATTTTCATATGATTTGGGGCACTATTTCATATAGCTGCTATATAGCCGATTTGACCCAACTTTTTTGTTTATGAAGCTATTGAAGTGAAATTTGTTTTGTATACATTTTTTATTCTCCCAAGATGAAACATATATGGGGAAACATATTGCTCATTCATTACTATAATTATACTTTTGCTAAACCATTTTGAATGTTTAGTTTTAAATCGCTCTAGTTTACGGTTGCACTTTGGCAAATGCTTTTTTATATAATTTACAAAATTTTTAACTTGTTTTGATATCAAACGCATTTGGTCTTCATTTAAAGTGATATTATTGATGTTCTGTACCACATATTTTACTAGTGCATCTTCTGAGCGATTGTTGCTGCTCCAAATTTCAATAAGCGCTGCATGTGCAAACACGTGTTTATCTGCAAAACACGTGTTGGCACAAAATAGAACAAAAAAGGCTAGTTACTCATTAATTAACACACTTTTGTTAATAACTTGGCATTTATACCTTTTTGCAATGCTTTGCCATTCACAAGTTACACTCCACGGAACACAGCTACAATTTATAGATTTTATATAAAGCTATACATAAACGAAACATTTCACAATATTACAACAACAGACAATTATGACAAAAAGGGCACCTCGTCTTAATTTTACATACCTGCACTAACGTTTTCCATAATTACACATTTTATTTTTTTTCAATTTTGTCAAATCAGAAGCACTTGAACTTAGCTGATCTTTACCGCCAGTTGTACCAAAACAAAGTGACTTTCAAACAGCTGACTTTAAAAGCTCGCCAGCAAATAAGGGTTGCCACCCGTATTGATATAAAACATATTTTTTTTCTAATATGGGTATCTACATTTAGGAAATCAGTTAAATTTCAAAATATGAAACCAAAAAAAAAAATGACTTTATGCCAAAAAATCATGCTTTTTACCCATAGTGCAATGGTAGAAAAATACAGGTAGATTTATCAACCCTAAGGAACATTAAAATGTCAAGCTTTTTAAATATATTCTTTAATAAAAACATTGTACATATTTTCCTATACGATGTTTTAAATTTTTTTACATTTACAAATTTAATTTTAATTAAATAATTTTTTAATTTAAAAATTTTCCATTCAAAAATTTAAATTTCAAAATTGGTTAGGTCCCAGCACCTGTGTCGATGCGACAACTTGTATTTTTCTACCATGTATTAACCTTAAATATAATGCCCCTAAAAGTATGCATCATTCCTTATTTTTGTACATATCTTAGCCAAAAGGATATCCCTTAACCAGGGCCCATGGTAGAAGAACATAGGTAGACACATCGACACAGCTGCTAGGACAATGAACTGTCAAACCAATTTTGAAATTGAAAATGTAAAATGAAAAATTATTTAAATATTTAAAAATTGTTGAAAACGCATATTGTAATAACCTCCGAATGACGTCGTATAAGAAAACATATAAAAATCTACTTATATTTGAAAAAAACATTTAAACATTTTTGACATATCAATGTTCCCAAGCTTTGATGCATCTTCTGCCATGCCAGGGCCAGCAAATGCAGGAGGAGAAATGGCCCGATGTCTACCATATTTTTCGACAGATCTTGATGTTGATGGAAATATTGAGATGTACCAAGTCTGGATGTTAATTTCACGTTTTATGAGCTTCATGGTTATTCAATATATTGACCCTTAGTGGGGAAGGTACCCGAAGGAGTAGGCAGATGTATTCCATCTTCCCAACAGATATTGTTTTAGTACAAATAATGTGGTGTGTAAAATATGAAAAGAACCGGATGCTTATTTCGGATTTTATGATCGTTTTGATCATTCAAAACTTGGAACCTTTATGGGGGAGGTACCAGAAGGAATTGTCGAATCTCTACCATATTTATAACAAATCTAGTTGTGATAGAAATATTGAGATGTGCATAGTCTGAATGGAAATGGATGTTAATTTCGCGTTTTATGAACATTACGGCAATTCAAAAAAATTTTTATGATGGTTTGGTTATTCAAAACTTTGACCCATTTGTGGGGGAGGTACCAGAAGCAGGGGCGGATTTATTCCATCTTCACACTAGATTTTTTGGTTTTTAAAAATATTGTGATCTATGTAATTTGAAGACAATCGGACCCTTACATCACATTTTATAAAACTTATAATTATTTCAAATTTTGACCCTTTGTGGGAGAGGTACTTGATGGAGTGGATCGATATTGTCCATTTTCGCACCTGACCTAGCACTGACGCAAATATTATTATTTGCACAGTTGGAGCAAAATAGGATTATCTTTTCTCTTTCTGTGCAAAAAATATATTTTTTGAAAATTTCGACCATTTCTGGGTGAGGTACCAGAAGGAGTGGACCGATATATTTCGTCTTAACACCATACCTTGGGTTAATAAAAATATTGGGATGTGTGAAATTTGAAGACAATCGGACCCTTACATCACATTTTATGAGAGTTGTAATTATTCCTAATTTTGACCCTTTTTGGGAGAGGTACTTGATGGAGTGGACCGATATTGTCCAATTTCGCACCTCACTTAGAACTGACGCAAATATTAGGATTTGCAATGTTGTAGCAAAATCGGATTATAGTTTCACTGTCTGTGCAGAAAATATATTTTTTGAAAATTTCGATCTTTTGTGGGAAAGGTACCAGGATAAGTGAACTGATATTGCCCATCTCCGAACTCGATCTAAGTTTGACAAACTGTGTCCAACTTTGGACCAAATCGGATACTCTCTTCGAGAGTTATCGTGTGCACCAGCCAGCCAGACAGACGGACATACGGACGGACATCGCTAGATTGACTTCAAATGTCCTGAAACGGATTTTACTTCGACGTTTTGACCGTATCAAGTGATATATACCCTCTCTAGCCATATGGCTGAGGGTATAAAAACAATCACAGATAGTCTATAGATCCACCAGAAACATAATATACTTTTTATAAACAATAACATAATTTATATCTGGTAATTATTGCTTTTTAGAACAACAAATGTCAATTCAGGTTCCAGAGAGAGAGAGAATATAAATTATAATTATAAGCCAAAAATATGCGTACTCTTCCTAGAAACAGCAAATTTAGAAGGATGTGCTCAGGAACTCGTTAATAAAAATAACGGTTCGTTGGATCTAGAAAATAATGTCTAATAATAAAAAAATATGTTGAAATATTCTTAAAAGTACTCATTTAAAAAGAACTCAGTTAAGGGTAAAACGCCTCATATAGATCTTCTGAAAATATCAGATTTTTCTATGGGCTTCATGTAGGTGTAAAATATTTTATAGAGCATTTCTACTCTCGCTTTTATTTTTCAAACAAAAAAATGGTGAGCACTCCCACATTCAACAAAAGAGTGAAGAGTAAACTTCGTGTAAAACTCTCGCTTGCAAATGTGTTTTACTCGCTATTAAAAAAGAGCAAATCTTGAGCTCTGAATTTCTTGCAACCACTTTTATTTCAGTTATAACTGGAGCGGATTGTGTTTGCCGGAAAGTATTTAAATTTTTATTGGAAATTATTAAACATTCATGGGGATTTAGTTAGCCTTTTTTCGGATTAAAAATAATTTCCGTGGAGAGTAAAAAACAAACTCTCCAACAATAAATTAATATAACAACATTACAAATGTCAATAGGATAATTTCAATGTATTTGTTAACTATACTTTCTTAATATTCCTGGTGGCCATAAAACACATAAAAACGTTAGAAGTTTGGGTGGGACCAACTGCATGCTTCTTTCACTTGTTTCAAATTAAAAATTAGTAAAAACACAGAAAATTATTAAACATCCCGCCCGCTAAATTTCCAAAACTATTTAACTACACATAATCGATTTGATAACTCCCATTAAACAAATTGCTTTTTTTCTTTGGTGGCCAGAAAGAATATTAAGAAAGCATAGATAAATTATACAAATTATAAATCGAGAAACAAAAACCGAAAATACAAAACTAAAAAACCTAATGAGTTTCTAAAACTCATGTAGAACAAGATGGTGAATCACGTCGATGGCCAATTAATGCGACGACGAAGAATAAGAAATGATTAATTTTTCTCAAGCTTAGAAGTCGAACATGATCACTGAAGCCAAAGCCAAAATTACAGTGGAACATTAATTCTAGTCAAAGGGGCGGCGGTGGCTAAAATAGTGGCTGTCATGGATCCCCGGTGGTCTAATCGTGACTGATGTGTACAAAATTATTAATTAAGCGGTAATCGAAACGAGGAATTTCCTTTATGTGATTTTTTCTTGATTTTTTTTTCCAAATTCTCATTTAAATGAAAAGAAATTTCTCTTTTATTTGTCAAAATAACATATTTGGGAAAAATATAGAAAAATCTCGTCCACAATAAAATTACGTTAATCTATTTAATATTATATTCGTTCGTTTTTTTTTCTTGTCCAGTGAAAGTGTGAAATGAAACTGAAAGGGAAAATCAGTTTTGATTAATTATCAAGTGATTTCAATATTTGTTTAAACTTGAGTTTCCTAAACAAAAACTTTTGATTTTTATTAATAATTAAGTGACCTCCTACCCCATCAACTTACCTCAATGCACTTTGAATCGTGTTTATCACATTATATCCATTTTTTATAGTAAATAATTTTATTATGAAGGTCTGTCTGTCCCTCAGTCATATTTGACTGCACATTTTGTGTGTGTGTGTGTGTGTGCATTGTTTTTATTATTTTCCGCCAGTCATTGACATTATCCGCTTGATAGCTACACTTATCCGGCATTCAATGCCAATTTATGTCACCATGAAATGAAAATAAATCCATAAATGCCAAAATGACATATGTGTTGTTGCATTTTTTTTATTATTGTTGCTAGCCAAAATGTTAACGAGTTTTGGCATTTTACTCTCTACGGAAATTATTCTCAGTCCAAAAAACGCCCACCAAATCCCTATGAATGTTAAACAATTTTCACTAAAACAACATTTAAATACCTCCCAACTTAAACAATAAACAAACAAGTAAAATAGTATCAGTCGGTTTTGCCGACAGATGTATACCCTCAGCCTGGAGTTACGAACGTGACAGATTTGGACTATATCGACTACTTCTTGTACTTTATATGAGGTATGTGCACCTTTTCGGAAAATGGAAATATGCCTCAGGTAACAGATACAGCGGACCGAAGTATTCCATTTTCACACTTCATCTAATACAGATAAAATACATCATCCTAGTTTGAATAGAATCGGATGATAATTTTGCGTTTTATGAACTTCATGGATACTCATAATTTTGACCTTTTGTGGGGGAGGTACCAGAAGGAGTGGACCGATATATCCCATCTTCACACCAGATCTTGAGTTAGTAGAAATAATGGGACGTGTGTAATATGAAGAGAACTGGATGTTTATTTCGGATTCTTTGGAATGGAATCTTGTTCAAGTGTTTTAAGAGCGTGATGAATATTCAAAATTTCGACCTTTTGTGGGGAGGTACTTGATGGAGTGGACCTATGTTATCCATTTTTGCACCTGACCTAGAACTGATGTAAATATCAGGATTTGCAAAGTTGGAACAAAATCGGATTATCGATTCTCTTTCTGTGCAGAAAATATTTTTTTTATATATTTTATTTTTTTGAAAATCTTGATCATTTGTGTGGGAGGTACCAGAAGGAGTGGACCGATATATTCCATCTTAACACCAGACCTTGGGTTAATATAAATATTAAGATGTGTGAAATTTGAAGACAATCGGACTCTTACATCACATTATGAGAGTTGTAATTATTCAAAATTTTGACCATTTGTGGGGGAGGTACTTGATGGAGTGGACCGATATTGTCCATTTTCACACTTGACCTAACACTTACGCAAATATTGAGATTTGCAAAGTTGGGGCAAAATCGGTTCATCGCTTCTCTTTCTGTGCAAAAAATAAATTTTTTGAAAATTTCGACCTTTTGTGGGGGAGGTACCAGAAGGAGTGGACCGATATTGTCCATCTTAACACCAGACCTTGGGCTAGTATAAATATTGGCATGTGTGAAATTTGAAGACAATCGGACTCTTACATCACATATTATGAGAGTTGTAATTATTCAAAATTTTGACCATTTGTGGGGGAGGTACTTGATGGAGTGGACCGATATTGTCCATTTCCACACTTGACCTAACACTGACGCAAATATTAAGATTTGCAAAGTTGGGGCAAAATCGGTTTATCGCTTCTCTTTCTGTGCAAAAAATAATTTTTTTGAAAATTTCGACCTTTTGTGGGGGAGGTACCAGAAGGAGTGGACCGATATTGCCCATCTCCGAACTCGATCTAAGTTTGACAAAAATATTACGATGTATCAAGTTTGGACCAAATCGGATACTCCCTTCAAGAGTTATCGTGCGCACCAGCCAGACAGACAGACAGACAGACGGACGGACGGACGGACGGACATCGGTAGATCGACTCCAAATGTTCTGAAACGGATTTGGTCCAAAGAGACCTAGGGTCTAAAACCGTTATTTCGACTAGGCACGTTTTGACCGTATCAAATGATATATACCCTCTGTAGCCATATGGCTGAGGGTATAAAAAAAAAATAGCTGCACAAAATAAACGCTCACGAACGGCATTTAAAAATAAATCATGTTATTGGCAAGTGAAACGTTGACAATTTTAACGCCGTAGTTGAAGAAAAAAAAACGAAAAATACATAAAAAATTTAAAATATTTTACCAATAACGCCGCCTATGAGTTGAATGGCTTGAAAATATTTATGTAAATTACGTTTTGGGTTTCTATTATGTCATGTTTACAGTTGTTCATAGGCTATGAATAATTTGGTAGTTAAATTTTTAACAAAGTAAATAAAAAGCTGTAAAATGTTTTGAAAATTTGTAGTTGACAAAAATATTCAAATGATTTTAAAAATAGGCCTCATTATGAGTCTGGGCATTTTTGAAGTTATATAAAAATAATTTTAAATTGTTTGAAATATATAAAAATATTTAAAATAAAATATTTGGTTATTGTGGAAGATTCAATCAGTTGATTGCTTAAGTCTGGAGTATTCCCCCCATTGGTTTAGCTTCATATTACTCTCTATTAAAGAGAGTAATTATGAGACACCGAGTTAACGGTGAGTTCTTAATTGAAAATGTGTTGGCAGCTTTGCTATATTTTGTTGTGATGATTTTTGATATAGGCAAGAAGTGAGAGTGATTCTCATTCACTTGAAAAGGTTATATACTTAAAAAGATTGCTTTTCACCAAAGTCGTAATATCAAAAAGCTGAAAAATCCAAGGATGAAATCCTAATATTGGTATCGATCAGCAAACATTGCCAAGCTATCAGTTGAAAAACTTTTCTCTCTTCTTAATAGAGAGTAATATGAGGTTAAGCCAATGGGGAAATACTCCAGACATAAGCAAACAACTGATAAAATCTTCAACAATAACAAAACAATTTTTTAACGATATCATATTCTTAGAGAGTTGATAACAAAAATAAAATTGGAAGGCATTTATCCACTTTATTTTAATATATGTTTCCAAATCAATTTTAAATGTGATTAAACTTATTAATAAGGTCCGCTATATTGAGTTTGTATGCCAAGGGGGATTTCGAGTTCCAAATGTGTACCTGAAGGAAAATGACAACTGCTATTTTACATTTTGAGGCTACTCAAAGACAACAAGTAGCTTAGAATCAGGATATGGACATAGTATAGAGTAGAATTCTGAAATTTGGTATGAAGGTCGCTGATGGGTAGAATTCTGAAATTTGGTATGAAGGTCGCTGATGGGATGTGGTATAGATGCACTAAAGCTTTTTATACCCTCAGCCATATGCCTAAAGAGGGTATATATCATTTGATACGGCCAAAACATAAGGAACGGTTTAGAAACAATGATTTTAGACCCTAGGTTTCTTTGGATCAAATCCGGAGTCGATCTAGGGTTGTCCGTCTATCTGGCGATGCGCACTATAACTCTTTTTTCGAAATTGGTCATCCTTGGTAAGAATTATCGCTTTCAAACGGCCAATGAAACCGTGACACTGCCCGAATTTTGCTCTGGTATTTTGGCCCATTCCCGGCGAAGCGCTTGCTTGAGGTGATCGACACTTTTGGTGTTTTTTAGTGCCACCCCTGCTTTCCAAAATACTCCAGACACAATAGTCCAACAGATTGGTATCCCGAGATTTTGGTGGCCATTTTGCGCTGGAAATGAAGCGAGGAACCTCAGTTTGTAACCATTCTTGGGTGGCGCGTGCTGAGTGCGATGTTGCTGAGTCCTGTTGGAATGTCCAAGGTCTGTGGCCAAAATGTTTGCGTGCCCAAGGCTTTAATACACCCTCCAGAATATTTTCGCGATTATATTCGGCTTTTTTTCTAATGTCACGGTCGATTAATTTGAGCGGAGAGCGACGGCTGTTATGGCGGCCCACACCATCATCATGGCCGGCGCTTGAGTTCTGGTGGCCAACCGAAGGTGCACATTTTCAGCTGACCTCTTTCGCAAGTAAACTATAATTTTGTTTGTTTACAAACTGCTGGACAACCATTGTTTTCTCATCGGAGAAAACCAAATTCGGCAGTTCACCACTTTCGGTTAAGCGAAGTAACTCTTTAGCTCTTTTGAGTCTATTTTCTTTCTGTTGCGGTGTAAGTTCTTGCACTTTTTGGAATTTCAATGGCTTTACCTCGATCTCATATTTTCAATATTTTCCGAATGGAATATTGCGATATGTTCAGCTCACGAGCCATTTTTCAGCCACTGCGACGGGGGTTTCGATCAAATCGCTTCTTTACTTTTCGAACCATTTCTTCTGATGTTGCTGTTTTCTTCCGTCCACTTCCTTGACGTCGGGCAACGCTACCAGTATCACGGTAACGAGCGATGGTACGAGACACAAAAGATTTATTCACAATTAAAAGCTGAAGTGCTCTAACGATAGCCACTTTTGGTTTTCCAGCCAAATATAAAGAAATCGCACTATCACGCTTGAATTCCATCACGAATAACTTTATTTCTGGAAAATTATCACCAAAATACTTTTATACGCTTGTAAACCACATAATGAGCTGTCACCGGAATAATTTTAACAGCTGTCGGACGAGTGGCTTAGAAATGACAGCAGTCTGAAGTTCGTTGTAATTGTTTTATCTCACCCTGTAGTGTACGAAAAGTACTAAATTCGGTGGGTAGTTTCCGAATAGAACTAGAAATATAATTGTTTGTATTCGTATCACTGTGAATATGTAGCTTTTATATAAGTAAGCCGATTTGCAAGTATGGTGTAAGAAAGGTACTTAATGGTACTAAATTTGGTACATAGAGCAGGAAAAGGGCTGAAGCTGTTAATTTTGGTATTAATATCACTATCAATAACAAAGTTTTGAAAAAACATTTAAAAACCCACGTTCAACAGGTGTTCAAAAGATACTGAACAATTGACAAAATTTTCAAATTTTCAGAATTAAAAAGTCGCATTAAATTTTTTTTAAAAAATATTTGAAAAAATACATATTTTCAGAATCCCTCTTTTTAATTCTGATAATCCCCTACGACAATTTTTAAGGTTAATTTTTTTAGATGCAAGTTATTTGCGTTGTTTTTTTTTACAAAAATTAGGTGCTGCTCAAAAAACTTAATAAATTCAAAAAAAAAAAAATCCAGATGTTTCTAAAAACATTGCCTCCATCATGATGGCCGAACCAAATCGCCCCAAAAACTCCATTAATATTAGCATACATCTTGAAGGGTGGCTCATAATTAATTTTTAATCATTCTAATTTCACTGCCTATCGGCATTTATAGCAATTTTTCAAAACTCACCACAGTAGTGGATGAGAAAAGCTTCAAACTTTTTTCACTTGTCTTAATCCCCTAGAATGCATGGCTGGGTATCTAAATTGAAATCACTGTATCATGGCTCTTGGCATGGTGGCATACATGAAAGTTTCATTTAGAAAATGAAAAAAAAAAAAAAAAAGAAACAAAATATTCAAATTCTATTTTACATAAGAGGCGCCTGCGTGCAGACTTTATTTCTTTTCCAGACTTACAATGGAGGTTGCCTAACGATAAGAACGTTTTTATTTCGATTGAAGGAAAAGAGGGAGAATGAAAGAAAGCAAATTACAGTTGAGTGTATTGTTTTTTTTGTTTTGTTTTCAAATCATTTATGATTAAAGCTACGAAAATTACTTTGGAATACTTAACGATATGATTTGAAATTGAAGTTAGAAGAAAGAAAAGGCAAACTTCTTGGAGTTACTGAACTTTTGAATTGATTGGCCGACCTTTCTCATTTGTGGGTTCGAAGATAGGTCATCCCAGAAAAAATATTAAAAAGTAACAGACATAAATAAATGTTAGTTAAAAAAAGAAAGAAAAAAAAAACATAAATCAATATTGTTGTTGTTGTTGTTACTGCAGCTGTTTTTTCTCTTTTCTTTGGCCTGCCTAAGCTTAGCGCTCACGCAAAGTATTTACGGATTATGCACTACTCACTGCTGGAATTTATAATCAAACATTTTGATGCCAGCAGGAGGAGGAGGGGTTCGGCCGAACATTAAGCGTGAGATGTGTAAGGTGTATTGGTAACGTCGCCAGTGTGTAAGGTGTTTTTTGGTTTTTTTTCGACTTTAAAAATTTGGGTTACGCGGCAATTTACAGACATAAAAAAAATTTACAACAACAACAAATATTTAAGATATTTCGTTTTTTTTTTGTTGGCTACCGCTGAAGTTGGGAATATTAATCAGTCAGTGTAACAGGGATTTTTAATAAATCGAAAAAATACAAAACATGTTTAACATGTTTGCTTCACGTTTTTCTCATGGCTATTATGTTGAGTCAATATTTAGATGTTCGAACATTCAATATTTTGTAAATATGTACCTAGCTATGTGAAATTGAAGAGGCTGGGAAAAAAATAAAATATCGACAATGGGTCAAAATTTTCAATGTTTATATTTACCGAAATGTCTCTCTTAACCAGAGATCTGATGTGATTCTTGTCGTACCTCCCCCACAAAAGGTTAAATTTTTGATTAACAATTCTTCGCATAAATTTGAAAATATTTTTGTTTTACATTTGGTACATCCTAATATTTTTATCAGTATTATATGAAGCGAATTACTTCGGCTCATTTCAAAAATTGGCACTATCTCATAAAGAGTGAAATAAGAAGTCGATCTAGTCCAAATCTGCAACTTTGCAATGTTTATATCAGAATTATGTCAGTTACAAAATGGAAAATATTGACCCACTTCTTTAGAAACTCCCCCAACATAAATTTAATAAAAATAATTCATTACATATTAAAAGACATTGATAAAGAATCTCCATCTAGGGAGTTTTTGTCAATTATTTGATTAATTTTTATTTTCCGATTTTCAAGGCTTTACATAAATTTTAAAGTTTTTTGAGTTTTGCCTTGTTAAGGCGAAGATCATATGTTTTATGATTTAAGTGTTTGTTTTCTCTTTCTCGGAAAAAAATAAAATTAAAATATTTTCCTTTTACACAAAAAAGTCATCAAAATCTTTAATTTCTTTAGGAGATGGATGGAGGAGAATATTAGTAAAACCATTTCACAATGGACCCACATTCAATTTTTCTGTCCAAAAACTAATTCAACATCTTTTCGTAATAAAAATTGACCACCACCATACCTAATTACTTGAAACCAACAGTGAACACAATATCACAACACCCAACGAGATATTTTAGGGTATTCTACATTTATAGTACACATTTCCGAATCCAGGATTTCAGCTGCATCCCTTCACCCAATACCAAATTTAGTAACATTTAAGACACATATCCAAAGCAATTTACAGCTCTCTATCCGCGACACCAACTGTGATTTTAATTTGGTACTATTTAGTACTTTTGCGTGCATTTGTACAACACATATCCGTACTCACAACCCCATCGCCAACACGGACCCCAATACAAAATTCATCCGCTCACCTCAAACCAAATTGTACCAAATTTAGTACCATTTAGTTCACTCATTGTCCAATGAAAACCTTATTTTCAAATTTCAGGATTCCAATTCTACCGGTTCACCCAATATTTACATTGTACCATATTTAGTACACATAAGTACAAATTTGTAAAACTACCTCCATTCCTTATTCATAGAATGCAAAAGTTATCTCATTTCCAAATTTTATGATTCCGACTCTATTGGTTCTACTAAAATGTACATGATCCAAATTTAGTACCATTTAGTACATTTAAGCGCAACTACCAACATCATACAGTCCAATAAAATTTTATTTTAAAATTTCAGGATTCCAACTCTATAGGTTCACGCAATATTTAATTTGTTTCAAATTTATTACACATAAGAATTTGCAAAACATATATCTAAATTTCCGAATTCGAGCTCTATCGATTCACCTAAATCGAAATTGTATCAAATTTAGTACCATTTAGTACTTTTCGTGCACATTATTGCAAAACGTCCTCCATATCCTATACTAAACACCGCCAGTAATGTAAATTTTAAATTTTCGGATTCCACCACCATCCGTTCCCCCAAATTCAAATGGTACTAAATTGAGTACCATTTAGTACTTTTCGTATACATGAGTGTACTTCCTCCTTACATCGACTCTACTCCTCAACAATGATAGCCATTCCAAATTTTTAGCTCTGACCGTTCACATGATACAAAATGGAACCAAATTTAGTACATTTTTATACTTTTCGTATACTTATAGTGTTAATTTTCATAAACCCTTTGGTACATCTATCATACACTCCATCAGTGACCACCGTTCCAAAACATAAGAGTTCTAGCTCTACTGATTTCTCAAATACAAAAGGGTGCCATATTTAGTATTAATACTTTTCGTACCGTTCTATTACAAATTTCCCAAAACCCTGCATTATCTGACCCCTTTGGACCAAGAGTGACCTTCACCTAAAATTTTAAGATTCTAGCTTCAGCCGTTTTATCTAGGCGTTGATGAATCGTTAAGCAAGTAAGTCAATTGCTATTCTCTTTTATTAGATAGGAGATATATTAAGTATGCCAACGTACTATATATTTTGAAATAAGTGTATGGAATTTTACTCTATTTTGTCTGCGTACCCAAAATGTGAAATAAAAATTAATCGAAAGTTGCCAGATACTTCTGTACTGAGAACTTACAAAATTTCACAGAAACTACAGTGCTGAAGTTCAAATGTTAGATTTTTCAAAACAGTTTAAAGACACATCAGAAACATATTTCAATTTACCTTTTTAGTTTGTACATTATTTTTATAATAATGAATAAACAGTGCCTTTCTCCCTCGAAAGAGTTCCCTGATATATAATTTTACTGAAATGTACCCAGAACAAATTTTTTTGTACGTCAATGTCTTAATGCTTAAATCTAAGGAAACGGGGTGGAAACGAGAGGGAAAACGAGTGATTCGGGAAAATTAAGACAATTTTCGATTAAAATGTCCATGCGTCAAATATTTTTTTAATTTTCTCAAACCCCTTCCTCAAAAACCAACCTTGGGTGTAGGCTATGCTTTGTAACACAAAATCTGTTGCTTTGTATGGCGGCAAACTTTGAACGTTTATTTTATTTATCTTTTTCTAATTTATTCTTTTATCCACACTCTGGAGGTCTTAAGGATTTACGGAGTGCGATAGAGTATCTAGAGAAATGGTTAAAGCTGGCAAATTATTCCAGAGACCACCTACACTACACTTGAGCATATGTATGGATGCACGTATGCCATAAATGACTTGGCTAAAGGTATTCTTTAAAAGCTAGATTTCTTGTTGACTGGATGGTGGGTGGATTCTTAACAATGTATCTAGTTTTTGTGTTCATTATGGTCAGTTGAAAAAGAAACATTCTAAAACAATCAAATACGAAAGTTGTTTTTTATTTTATTCATATGGTCCCACATAATGATCGATGATGTCTTTATCATGATTAAGAAATTAATATTTCTCTATAGAAAACATTTCTATGGAGGTTTTGTTTGATTGTTTTTATCTTTTTCTCTCTCTTTCTTTGTTTTATCCCAATCCCAAACACATGTTGACAGATGTATTTCCCCATATGGGTAATAATTTTCCCACATGCATATCGGCCATCATACGAGACAATGTCTAATATCGTGGTAACCCACTTTTCAAAACAAAGCCGTAGAGGTTTTTTTCTCTCTGTCTCTCAATTTTATTCACAATAATTGAAGTTAAATCTTTTAATATGCAAATGACTGCAAAACAATCTTTCTTTCTTTGGTGTTTTTGTAGTTGTATTGAACGAATGCTGCCTACATTTTGCTGGAAGCATTATTTCGCTTTAGCCTGCTGTCATATTCATTCACTGAAGTAATTCTGCTTAGTCTAAGCTTGGCGTTATCTTGTTTACTTTGGCTAATATTTGGCTAGTGGATTTTGAGTTTTTTTTTTTTTTTTTTGGATTTGAACACCTGACTTAAATTGGGGGTCAATGGCGTAGAAATTTTGAGGGGGGATCACAAACACCTCGAAATATTGGTTTCCCATATAGGAAAGTATATATGGATCTTCCTATCTCACCGAGCTGAGTCGATCACTCTACAGGTCGCAATTATGGCCCGATCCTCACGAAATTGAAAATGGAGGTGGGGTTATGGTCGGAATAGAACCCTTTTGCTTTTCGAGACAATCGCATGATATTTAGGGGTTGATATGAACCAAAAACTGAAAATTTCCTGATTTTGCCTGACGAGGAAGTTAGCATCGGGCTAAATCTTAGGGCTGGGCAGAAGCCTTCAAATTTGGATGGTCATCGGGTAATATTTAGTAGGTGAAATAGAGCATAACATTTGTGTTAAATAAAAGTCAAATATTCCATTAAACCGTGAATGTTTTTAATTCCGGTGAAATCACAAATAGACGGAAAGTTCAAAAAGTAACCAGAAGAAATGGTCTTCATAACGGAACTTGTGTAGGTGGAAATATTGAGATGTACCAAGTCCGAATGAAAAAAGATGTTAATTTCGCGTTTTATGAGCTTAATGGATATTAAAAATATTGACCCTTTGTGGGGGAGTCACCAGAAGGAGTGGACCGATATATTTCATCTTCACAGCAGATTTTGTGTCAAAACAAAAATTGGGTTGTGTGAAGTATGAAGTGAACCGGATGCTTATTTCGGATTTCATAATCGTTTTTATTTATACAAAACTTTGAACCTTTGTGGGGGGAGGTATTAGATGGGATAGTAAGATCTCTACCATCTTTATAACAGATCTTGTGTAATTGGAAAAATTGAGGTGTGCCTAGTCTGAATGGAATCGGATGTTAATTTCGTGTTTTAATAGCTTCATGGATATTCAAATTTTAACCCTTTGTGGGTGGAAGAACCAGAAGGAGTAGACCGATATTTTTAGTGCCAACCTTGCTTTCAACCTTTCCTGTTGGAATATCCAATGTCTGCGGCCAAAATGTTTGCATGCCCAAGGCTTTGATACACCCTCGAGAATATTTTCGCGATAATATTCGATATTGCCTATCTCCGAACTCGATCTAAGTTTGATAATAATATTACCATGTACCAAGTTTAGACCAAATCGGATTCTCCTTCGAGATTTATCGTGCGCTCCAGCCTGACAGACAGACGGACGGACGGACATCGCTAAATCGACTCCAAATGTCCTCAAAAAGAACTAGGGTCTAAGACCGTTTCTTTCGACTAAATACGTTTTGGTCGTATCAAATACTTATACCCTCTCTCCATATGGCTGAGGGTATAAATCTATTTGTACAATTAAAGGTGAACTTTTTAAAATCCGCTCTAAAAATAACATAAACACAAGTTACTTATCTTTTTCCGACTTCTTTTCGTTTTTTAAGAAAGAGAAACTAATTCATTTTTTGAAACCGAATTGTATATTTTAAGATGTTTTACCGTCAGTTGGAAAAGTTCATTGTTCTTCAAGTCTTCCAGATACGATAACCTTGAGGCGAACTCATCCTTTCATATAAATTTTGGATAATATTTATTATGATGGACATTTTCAATCTCTATGCAAAGAAGGGTTAAAAAAAGTATTTTAAACTAATAACGAATTATCTTTCAATTGGGTCTTAGGATCCGCTTTCTACATTGATGCACCTTTTCGGTCATCACTATAAGAAAACATCTCTATAACCTATTGATGGACTGGAGATTTTACACCAAAAATTATAATTTCATAAATTTTTTTACATCCATTCTCCTTTCCATTACCCCCTTAACATGCTGCCTAGCTACGCCTCTCTCCCAAAATTAAGTTTTAACATCAATAGTTTTTTGTTTGCTTTCGTCTGCCATGCATTAATAATTTGCATAATTATCTGAACAACAACATCTTGGATTGTTGTCAAACATCAAGCATTAAACTCGAAACTCATGTCTTGATTTTAACTAGAGACCAATAGCAGCCAACTCGCAAGACCAGCAACCCAAAGAAATAGCTTAAAAAATCTACAAAAAAATACGATATCTTGTGTTATGGCATATTATTCGCATCGGGTCAAATGAAAAATGACTTTTTTGTCGGCTGCTTTGCAATATTCCACAACGGAGATTTTCGAGGTTTTTCACTCGTAATAGTATCGGCAAAATTGTGTTATAAAACTATTTGTTATATTTTTGTCGGAACACCACCAATCAAGATGGGTTATTAATTAAAAGGCAAACAGAATTTGGCATGTAATTATAATTGACCATGACCATATATTTAACAGTTTAATAAAACATAATTTGAATTAATAAAAGCCAAAAGAAAAAAATCGCAAAAACAGTTGTTATGGCCACGGTGCCCAATTTGTCAAAATGTGTGTATGTGTGTGCCAATTTTTATTCGCACGCTTGTGATTTATTTTTAGCATTGAAATTTAATTAAAGGGTCTCAATGCAATGCATTGGACTTTAGCTGTTAATTTTTGACACCTTGAAATTGAAACAATTTTATAAATTCATTTAATGGATCTGACAATGATGATAGATAGCTATGTTTTTGATTTATCCAATTCAATATTGATGTATGTTTTTTTTTTTTTTTGATAATTAATTAATTATTTAATTTATTTATATTAATATTTATTCATTTATTTATAATTAAATTATTTATTTATTTTATTTGCAGGTAAGCGTGTTTTAAAATTGTCTTGTGTATAGAAAAAGGTAAGCCCACAAAAGCAAGCATCTCCTAAACGGAAATCTTTATCCGAAAACGAATCGGTAGAAAAAGGGGTGCAAGAACTTCAAAATGCATAAAATGCTAAATTTTCATTGCAAGAGAACCATTACTATTTTGAGAATTTCAGCCACAATATGGAGAGTATATTCCACAAAATGGTCATTCTGTTTGTAATTCCAAATTAGGAGCAGGAGACCCCATAAAGTATATACAGGGCACGAATTATGGCAATGAAACCGTCACACGTTGCCCGAATCTTGATCTGCTGTATTTCGGCCCATTCCCGTCGAAGCGCTTGCTTGAGGTGATCGACACTTTGGTATTTTTTAGTGCTTTCCAAAATACTGCAGACACAATAGTCTACCGGATTGGAATCCGGAGATTTTGGTGGCCATTAAGCGCTGGAAATGAAGCGAGAACCTCATTTTGTAACCATTCTTGGGTGGCGCGTGCTGAGCGCGATGGTGTTGAGTCCTGTTGGAATGTCCAAGTTCTGGTGCCAAAATGTTTACGAGCTCAAGGCTTTAAACACCCTCCAGAATATTTTCGCGATAATATTCGATATTTACTCTGATGCCACGGTCGATTATTACGAACTGAGAGCGACCATCGGCTGTTATGGTGGCCCACACCATCACCATGGCCGGCGCTTGAGTTCTGGTGGCCAAACGAAAGTGCTCATTTTCAGCTGACCTCTTTGGCAAGTAAACACGATCATTTTGTTTGTTTACAAACTGCTGGACAACGAATATTTTTTCATCGAAGAAAACCAAATTCGGCAGTTCGCCACTTTCGGCAAAGCGAAGCAACTCTTTAGCTCTTTGGAGTCTATTTTCTTTCTGTTTTGGTGTAAGTTCTTGACCTTTTTGGTATTTCAATGGCTTTACCCCGAGCTCATTTTTCAATACTTGCCGAATGGAATATTGCGATATGTTCAGCTCGTGAGCCATTTTTCGGCTACTGCGACGCTGTTTTCGATCAAGTCGCTTCTTTACTTTTCCAACCATTTTTGCTGATGTTGCTGTTTTCTTCCGTCCACTTCCTTGACGGTAATGAGCGATGGTACGAGACACAAAAGATTTATTCACATTTAAATGCTGGAGTGCTCTAACGACTGCCACTTGTGGTTTCCAAGCCAAATATAAAGAAATCACACTATCACCCTGCAATTCCATCATGAATAACTTTTTTTTTCATTTCATCCTGTATTCACCGGAGTTGTAGCAAATTTCGTATTTAGAGTTCGTAATGGGAAGTAAATTTTATGACAGAAAATGCAGGTTTAGATCTTCGTAGAGAGGAAAATGCAGGTTTAGGTCTTCGTAGAGGCCCCTTATGTCAGTACCTCCCCATATTCGGTATTTTGACTATTTTAGGTACACTATTCACCGTAATTGTCTGAAACATCGTATTTGAAGTACCTAATAGGAATTACATCCTGAGACAGAAAATTGTCTATGCAGGTCCAGGTCTTCGTATAGGCCCGATATAAAGGTACCTCCCTATATTTGGTATTTTGATGATTTTGACTACAGAATTTATCGAAATTTTTTCTAGTTTCGTCTTTGAGTATTCTAATGGCTTATGACAAAAGTTGCCTCTGCAGGTCCACATCTTCTTAGATCCCAATAAAATTTTTGAAAGTTTAACAGAATTTTTAAGGAATTTTTGTTTTTTTTTTTTTTTTTTTTTTTTTTGGAAAATTTCCAAATTCGTTTCAAAGGGTGGAGGGTATTCAAAGTTCGGCCCGGTCGAACTTACCGCCTTTTTTTCTTACATATTGCTATTAAAGTTACTACTTCTGATATAGTCGATAGGATTATTCTAGAAAAAAGTGCAACTGTTGACGTTTTTATACCCTCCACCTTGGAAAGGAGGGTATATTAACTTTGTCATTCCGTTTGTAATATCTCTAGATATTCGTCATAGACCCCATAAAGTATATATATTCATAATTAGCATAAAATTAAAAAAAGTCGATTTAACGATGTTCGTCTGTCTGTCTGCCTGTTGAAATCACGATACAGCCCACATTATTTGACGTAAAGCGTCAAAATTTAGCAGAACAATTTGTATAGTGTCTAGGATGGTTAGTATTGCAAATGAGCTATATTGCTGCAAGTTTTGGTATAGTCCCATATAACGGTACCTCCCGATATTCGGTATTTTGATGATTTTTGCCACATTTCTTCGCGGATTTGTCTAATAATTGGTAAACATTGCATGTATAAGTCCACGTTTTGGTATAGCTCCCATATACCGGTACCGCCCGATATTCGGTATTTTGATGATTTTTGCAACATTTTCCCACGAATTTGTCTAAAAATTGGTATTTGTGGGTCAAAATGGGTTCTAATGATTCCTGTACCCTAAGGTGGAGGGTATTAAAATTTCATCTGAACCGAACTTTCATCCGGCCGAACTTAATGTTTTACGAATACATCTCTTTTAATAACACCTATCATTATTATATTCAAATTTTGAAGAAAAGTCAATCATAAACATAGATACTTGATAAATAATTCTCTTTATATGTCACACTGGCATTATAATTCATGAAATATGTTTCTTTTGACTCACTAGGTTTTTATTTAAATTTAACTATTCAATATTACTATCTTTTTATAGTCGATTTTGGGTTAAGGTTAACTTCACAAATTAATAGCTAAAATAACCAATTTCAACAGATAAACATTAACAGAAAAACAAACGGTAAAGAAAAACAAAAGAAATGCAGATTTGGTTTTCAAAATACCACAAAATTTTGCCAACAAATTTTCAATACAAAAGAAATTTATGGTGTAATAAAAACAAATTATTAAGAAATTTAATTTCTTTTCAAAACTAATATAAAATAATTTTAATCTCCAGCATTTCAACACCATCTTTTGTATTGACACGTTTTTATGGAGATGGCAAAATATTTTTTTGCATTTTTTTTATAATTTTTTTGAAAACAAAATCCCCATAACGGAAAACAAAAGCGTGTGCCAAATAACTAACAGCAACAAAAAGATTAATGATATTTTTCACATATATAAAAACAACTAAATACCAAAACTATAACCATAAAACGTTGGAGAGCCCATCAAAATATGACATTAATAAAACAAATCTTAATTATTTATGTTAAAAAGGCATTGCAAGAAAGAAACAGGCTTGCACACTTCATGTTTTTATGACCATAAAATAAAGAAAGTGTTACGAATGTGCTGGGCCTTTTTCTGTTGTTGCAGAGGTCAGCCGGAAAAAGGGAAACATTATTCGGAGAATTTAGAACCTTTTTATTTGTTGGGTGGTTTCTTTCATTTCGTATTCTTTGGGTAGTGCATTAAGAGTGACTGAGTGACTTTCATTACAAAATCCGATAATGGAAGTGGAAAAATAAAATAAAAGAATAATGAAATATTCATTCATTTACCAAGATATATTTTCGAGGCGAGGAGGAGGGGAGACACACATACACACATACGGGGAGAAAAGACATTAACATGGTTTGTGTCACGTTTTTATTTCGGTTTTTTTCTGTTTTTTCGTTTTTTGTTCAAGAAAACATTAATATTTGTCTGATGGCTGGATGGATGAATCACAGCCCTTGGAAAGAAATAGTTCTTTAATGCCGCTTTCTTATCAAGTCTTAGGCTTTATAAATGATCGGTTTGATGTTCGACAGTGGTATGAGTAATTTCTGTAGTTTTATACCGAGGGACTGTCATACTTGGTGGAAAAATACTTTAATTGCTATTTCCTCTACCTTCATTAAACTCAGATTAAGCTTTAGATTAAAAAATCGCGTTTAGTTTTTGTAAATTACGAGCAAATGCATACTTTTGGGAGCTCATCGGGTGAAAAAATGTGCAGCTTCATAGTTTTGTAAACTTACGAGCAAATGCATACTTTTAGGAGCTCATAATCCCAGAGGGTTGCCTGGCAGACTCTTAATGCCCAAGCGTAACGTTTAAGGCTTGAAACTTGAATTGTCGTGTGAGGCTTAAATTTTGCGTCGGTTTGAGATGTTTGGAAAATGGTACCTCCAAGCATTTTTAGTGTAATTTTTCAAAAATCTCAAACCGATGCAAAAGTTTAGCCTCACACGACAATTCAAGTTTCAAGCCTTAAACGCTGCGCTTGGGCATTAAGAGTCTGTCGGGCAACCACCTGGGATTATGAGCTCCTAAAAGTATGCATTTGCTCGTAAGTTTACAAAACTAGGAAGCTGTACATTTTTTCATCACGATTCTAGCTTCAAAAACTTCACTTTGGAATGAAGAGTCTGTCAGGCAATCACCTGGGATTATGGACTCCTAAAAGTATATACGCTTCAATGGTAGGACCTTGTTATTTAGAGACTAGAAAGATCTAGAATCTAGATATTTTGCATGAGGGACAATATTGGTGCAGAGCCCATAATTCGAGATGACTGCTTGGTATTTTAAGAGTAAGAAAATTACCTCGAAGTATTCTTTTAGTACCATTTTCCAAAATTCTCAGACCGACGCAAGAAGGGTAATCCTCACTCAAAAATTCAATAGTTTAGTTTTAAACGCTGTATTCAGGCAATCATCTGGGATCATGGGCTCCTAAACGTATACAAGCGCTTCTATGATACGACCTTGGTGCAAAGAGGTTAGAAAGATCTAAAATGTAAATACATATTTTGCATATTATAGAACTTTTAGTGACCCTTTTGTAATATACATTTTTATACCCTACACCACATGGTGATCAGGGTATTATGTCTTTGTGCATTTGTTTGTAACAGGCAAAAGGAAACGAGATAGACCCATAGTTCCTTTTGATGATCTGCATAGAATCACATTCAGAGTCGATTTATGCATGTCCGTCCGTCTGTCCATGAATTTTTGTGAACAAAGCACAGTTCGCATTTATTACCCGGTCCAGATGAAATTTTGCACAAATCATTTGTTTGGTCCAAGGACGAACCCTATTGAAATTTGAGATAATAGGTAAAAATTTAGATATAGCTCCCACATAAATTTGATCGAAATCGGTTCAGATATAGCCATATTTCCCATATTTATTGTTCATCCGATTTGTTATTTTAGTCCTTCGCAGCCGTAATATGCACTTTGTAACAACAATATTTGGGGAAATATATCAAATACAGCTCAGAAACACATTTGCTAAATTTTATCGAGATCGGTTCGGATTTGGATATATCTCCCATATATAACTTCGTCCGATTTACTTTTTATTGTGTACCAAACGTTTAATATTTGCCCATTTGGGATGAAATTTGGCACTTACGATCGAATTGAGTCTAGAAGCTAGTATGCCAAATTTGTTGAAAATCGGTTCAGATATAGCAATAGCTCCCATATATATTGTTCATCCGATTTGTTATATTTGTTACCCAGAACCGTAATATGCACTCCGTAACAACAATATTCAGGGAAATATATCAAATACAGCTCAGAAATATCTTTGCCAAATTTTATCAAGATCGGTTCAGATTTGGATATAGCTCCCATATATATCAAATGGGCAATACAAGCCCGAATTTAAAAGATACAAATGCTTCGGCATATTTAGTCTTTTGAACTTTAAATTATAATTATAATCATAGCGTGTATGATTGAATTCTCCCATAAAAACTTTTAATTGTTATGGGGAGCTCTACTAAATTAGCAAAGTGGTGTAGGGTATCATAAAGTCGGCCCCACCCGACCTTAAGACTTTCTTTACTGGTTAAAGCTAGAATTGAGTAGTGTTGTCCAATGAAGCTAGAATGTTCTGCTAAATACAATTTCAAAAACCGTACCTCTGGCACTAAAAGATGGAGTAAATACGAAGGAGTAAAGCTAGGAATCTGAAATTGCCAAACGAGGCCTGCCTTTTTAGCTTTTGGAAAAGTTTGCTGTAGTTATTTTATATGCCGCTAAATAAGGTGCAACTACATACGAAAATGACAGCGGTCTAAGCAGAACGAGTTTGTACTGCTACCTAATAATAGATTCTGGGCTGGGTGTGTTTAGCACTCATATTTTAACCAGAGTATTGATTTTAGTATATGAGAAGACGCGAACTATTGTTATATTTTATTAATTCTCTAACAGATTTTAAAAAGGCCAGGCAAAGAGGACTAATTTTAAATTGAAACTTGAAAGATGTTAAATAGAAATTTTCGAAAATAATTACATTCAAAACCACTGTAAAATTCCACATTAACACTTTTACACATTTTTTGTTTCTTCTTCTTTTTTTTGCAAAACATGATTTTACATTTCCTTCTAAATGGTTTTCGATTGTTTCTCTCGCTCTCTCTCTCTCATCATTCGACTTTTATTTCCATGTAATGACACACCCGTCAGGGCTGAATTATGGTTTATATCTTCAACGATTTTTTACCTACCATTGGATGTGACATTTCTGCGTTGCTGTAAAATTCTGTAAGCAACAGTGGGCACCTACACTGCCCGGCATCACAGCCACACGGGGCAAAAAAGTAACACATGTGGTGGACATAGGCATCTCATCGCATGAACGTGTCCGAAAGGCAAAGAAGAGATGCAAAAAACGATTTATAACATAAATCTAAAATGAAAGAATGGCAGAATGGCAGAAAAAAACAGCGCCAGTCAAGAACGTTAATCATAAAAGACCTAAAAACCTACTTATCGGATATCTACTTTTACTTGATCTTCCTCATTTGTTTGATCTTTTCTGAACGATGTTGTTGTTGGATATGTATTTTGCTAAAGAAAAGAACGCTACTGAAACCAACATTTATTAATACACATATATTATAAACTGTAATTTATTTTTGAGCTCTAGAAGAAGAATTATGGGTTATTAAAAGTTTATAAAGAACTTTTTCTGGTGGGTCGCTCTGAAAATGGTGCAAAAATAATTACCCCTAAATTAAAAGTAGTTAATCAATTTATGAAAGTTGCGCTATTAATAATAGGTTGAAATTGAAATTAAGCCAATCAATGTGGGGTTTACTTTAAGGGGATCTAATAAAGAGTTAGAGAATGCCCAAAAAAATAATTTTTTTTGGTTGAATTCGTTGTTATTTCAATTCGCTGGTCAGTTATATTACCAGCAAATTGAAATAACAACGAATTCAGGTATCCGGAAGAGCTGCATGTTATCGGACTTGAATTTCTTTTACAGTAAATAGGCAATTGGTCCAAAACACAATAATGTCAATGAAATAGAATCTCAATACCTTATACTTCGGTTATAAGCATCTAGATCGAATTTTAGATGTCAAGCATTTAGTTTTCATCAATTCTTTTTCTTAACGCTCATTAATTTTTTCCACCACCAATATAATAAACGTTTACTTTTAAATATATGAAAACAAGTTCAGAAGTGTCAGTCGGTATTACCGACACATGTATACCCTCAGCCAATGTTCGATTGTTTAAATATATTTTGACTTCTCCTATGATAATTCAATTGACCCTCTCTGGCGTAGATTCCAAAGGCTTAATAAATATTACATAAATAAATATTGCCATGTGTGGAATATATTGGTTACTTTCTTCACTTTCTATGAGATATGTGAACATTTTTAGAAAACGTTAAAATATGCGTGAGGTAGTCGTCCGAAATATTCCATTTTCATACTTAATCTAATACAGATAAAAATATTGGTATGAGCAAAATCGACCGGATGAGATACAACAAAAAAACTGCAACGCCACAATTTTTACATTTTTGATTTAATTTTATTGAATGAAAGCAAAAAATGTCAGAAAAAGCATCAAATTTTAGAATAAGTTAAGATTTGTTCGAATTTGTCACTTTTGCCACGAATTATGGCCTTCAAATGACCAATGAAGCCGTCACATGCTGCCCGAATATTGTCCTGCGGTATTTTGGCCCATTCCCGGCTAAGCGCTTGCTTGAGGTGATAGACACTTTGGTATTTTTTAGTGCCAACCTTGCTTTCCAAAATACTCCAGACACAATAGTCCAACGGATTGGTATCCGGAGATTTTGGTGGCCATTGTGCGCTGGAAATGAAGCGAGGAACCTCATTTTGTAACCATTCTTGGGAGGCGCGTGCTGAGTGCGATGGTGCTGAGTCCTGTTGGAATATCCAAGGTCTGCGGCCAAAAATATTTGCCTGGCCAAGACTTTAATAAACCCTCCAGAATATTTTCGCGATAATATTCGCCATTTATTCTGATGCCACGGTCGATTAATACAAGCGAGGAGCGACCATCGGCTGTTAGGGCTGCCCACAACACCACCATGTCCGGCACTTGAGTTCTGGTGTCCATCCGAAAGCTCACATATTCAGCTGACCTCATTGGCAAGTAAACACAATCATGTTTTTTGTTTACAAACTGCTGGACAACGAATGTTTTCTCATAGGAGAAAACCAAATTCGGCAGTTCACCACTTTCGGCCAAGCGAAGCAACTCATTGGCTCTTTTGAGTCTATTTTCTTTCTGCTGCAGTGTAAGTTCTTGCACTTTTTGGAATTTCAATGGCTTTACTCCGAGCTCATTTTTTAATATTTGCCGAACGAAATATATCACGATATGTTCATCTCACGAGCCATTTTTCGGACACTGCGACGCGGTTTTCGATCGTCGCTTCTTTACTTTTTGAACCATTTCTGCTGATGTTGCTGTTTTCTTCCATTCACTTCCTTGACGTCGGGCTACGCTACCAAGTATCGCGGTATAGAGCGATGGCACGAGACACAAAAGATTTATTCACATTTAAATGCTGGAGTGCTCTAACGATAGCCACTTGTGGTTTTCCAGCCAAATATAAAGAAATCACACTATCACGCTTGAATTCCATCACGAATAACTTTTTTTGTGGAAAATGAGCTGCCACTGGAATAATTTTAACAGCTGTCGGACTAGTGTCTTAGAAATGACAGCAGCCTGAAGTTGGTTGCAATTTTTTCAATCACCCTGTATACTTTCTGTGGCTGTATGGCTGAGGGTATAATCAATATTGTATAAGTGTATTGCAAATCGTTCACTTCGATTAACATTGTTCGGGCGTCTAAAAGTGTGCCTTAAAAAATATTAAAAATAAGTACGCAAATTTCAGCTAGTATATGACTCTAACATGATGTGTAAACTAGCCTTAACTAACTTGATTCAAATTTTTAAAAACAATATTTAATCATAAACTTTTATTTTATTTTCAGGTAAGAGTATGCAAAGTTTCCGCAAAAAAGTACCTCCACTCGTATATGAGTATAAAAGGGCAAGAAAATGCATAGCATAACAGAATATTTTATACGTACCCTTATGAAGAGGTAACTATGATCATTTTGATATTCGAATATAAAAAATATTATGCAAAAGTAAAAATAGTATTTTTTTTTTCTTTGAAGAAAAGATAATTTTTTCCGATTTTTATCTTTATTTGCTCAAAAATATCAGAGATAAGTCATTTTAGACACGAAAAGTTGCACCCATCCTACAAATACAAAAAGTCTGAAACACAGATAAAAACAAATGTTGCAAAAGGATTAAAAGGAAACCCTCAAATTTTACATGCATATATTTTTAAAACGCAACAAAAAATACACATAAGTGCAATTTTTTTTTATTCTGCAGCAAAGGCCAAATTATAGGCATGAGGAATACATATAAACCGAACTTGTTGCGGATTGTTTTCTCACTTCATAATTCTTGTTATTATTCCAAAACATGACTATCTATCAAGAACGTTCGTTAACTTCTATACCCTACAACACTATGTTTTGGGGGTATTATAAGTTTGATTGGGTCAAAAATTATGTAACACCTCGAAATTATGGTTTCCGACTTAAGAAACTATCTAGCTGATTCGATCTAGCTATGTCCGTTCGTCCATGTCTGTCCATGTTAATTTGTAATCATGCTACAGGTTGCAATTTTGGCCCGATCCTCACGAAATTGAAAATGGAGTCGGGGTTAGGATCAGAATAGGACCCTATTGTTTTTGGAGATGCTCGCACAACATTTAGGGGTTGAAATGGAAGATTTTCCTGATTTTCCAGTTGCTCTATACAATTATGAACCAATTGACGCGGAAATTTGCATGGAGTTGGGGTTCAGGACCGGGCAGAAGCTTACCAACTTCGATGTTAATCGGACCATATTTAGCGGGTAAAATAAACCATAATTTTTAGCTGAACAAGTTAAAAAAAAAAAACATTAAGTTCGGCCGGGCCGAACTTTAAATATCCTCCACCTTAGGGTAATGGAAACATTAGAACCAATTATGACCCCCCAATACCAATTTTTAGACATGTTCGTGAGGATCGGCTATATAGGGGCTATACCAAAACGTGGACTTATACATGCAATGCTTCGCCACCGGAGCTAGAACCCATTATGACGAACAAATACCAATTTTTAGACAAATCCATAAAAAAATGTGGCAAAAATCATCAAGATACCGAATATCGGGAGGTACCGTTATATGGGAGCTATACCAAAACGTGGACTGATAGATGCAATGTTTCGCCACCGGAGCTAGAACTCAAAATAATAAATACCAATTTTTAGACAAACCCATGAAAATATGTGGCAAAAATCATCAAAATACCGAACATCCAAAACGTGGACCGATATATGTCATTTTCAATACCAACCATCTTAGACACAATAAAAATTATTCTCCTAAATTTTGACGCTCTACGTCAAATAATGTAGCCTGTATCGTGATTTCAACAGACAGACAGACGGACATCGTTAAATCGACTTCTACCACGAATATTTAAACATGTTACAAACGGATATACCCTCCTTTCCATACGAAATACGAAAATTTCCACTAAACAGCGAATATTTTTGATTACACTAAATCACAAATATATTGAAAGGTCACTTCTGACCATTACAGTAATGCTAATAGCCAAGATATCGGATATGTAGCAAAATAGGTACAATATACATGTACAAGAAAGTACATGTTATTCTCCTAATAAGTCTTGACACGGAATTTTGAATGAGAAGAGCGTTTAGTACAGGATAGAAGTCTAGCATTTTGGATGCCCATTGGGTTATATTTACCTGTAAAATGAACCACAACTTTCGTGTGAAATTGTTTTGAATACCTAACAACACGACAGAGTGCGTAGATATTCTGGAAATGCCCCCGGTCAAAAAGCTAAAGATAGGGCTCTATGACATCATATTTGAAACAAAATCTTCCAAAATGGATTTAGACATAAGGGGTCTTTCAACATATTGTACTGTTGTAGGGTATCCCGCACGACCATAGCCTTTACTTACTTGTTTTATAATAAGTTCAGAATCAGTTCGGAATTTATTCTATAATATTTATTCGATTATGTCATTATATTTTAAATATATTACATTTATCTGAACTTAAATATAAAAACATACAACCATTCATCGCAAGGGTCTTTGAACCGCGCATACATAAATAAAATCACAATTTGCCACCACTTTCAATGACGCATAACTCGCTGATGTCTGACGAAAGATGAAAGTAATTATGTTTTTCCTGTTGTTTCAAATTGGACAAAAACGACAAAGCCAAAACATGCAAAAGTATCATTTTCGTTAGATATATATATTTCAATATATTATATAAAAATTCTAAAGAAAGTGTTTTTTGTGGTTTTCCAAAAAAATTGGCTAAATAAGCTTTTGCTTGAAAAAAAAAAACACAAAACAACTTTGGCAAATGATAACGACAGTAATTGGTTAGAGGCAATAAACCCCCCACTCACACAGACTACAAATAACACCATTAAATTTAATTACATTTATTTTTCCTACACAAGTGGAAGTAAAACAAAACAAAGCAAACAATTTTAGTTTAATTGCAAAAAAAAAAACAAATGGCAAATGCGAAAATATAAGATTATAGCGAAAAGCAATAAGAGAAACTCCACAAGTGCAGAGATAGACCAACAACGAGATACAATTGAGTGAAAGACAGACCGACCGAAAGACTGTAAGAAAACTAATATTTAATCTTATTATCTTATCAAAATCATAACAAATGACATGACACAGTAGAGCGATAGATAGTTGCATATATTCAAACGGATACAAAGGCTAGGCACTGGATGCAGGCAGGCATACAATGCCGGCAGCTAGTAGATGAGATTATGCTGGTTAGCTTGTTAACTACTCCTTGTTGCAAATACAGTGTGTTGCGAATGGAAAAACATTTTTTACTGCAAAACTCAAACTCGACGCCATAAATATAAAAACTTTAAGGAACCCAAAAATATTATGTCAACTTTACTTTTTAGTAGAGAAATTCAAAACTTCGTAGAATAAATGGAAGCTTCTCAGCAATGTAGTAAGCATATGTGTAACTCTTGGCACTACATACCGTCTGCATTACAAGTAAGCAAAACAATAATGGGTTATTCCTACTTACCAAAGTAAATAGCTTCATTAATAAGAAATTGGCAATGATATTACAAAATGCCCACATACGGTTACAAAACCTAAGGTATCTGGTTGGAATCTCTGTCTTAGCAAACAAACAAAAAAAAAAAAGTTAAAAAGTATCGGTCGGTTTTATCGACAGACATATACCCTCAGCCAATGTTCGCTTATTTAAATATATTTTTTCTTCTGTAATGATTATACAAATTGTTGACCCTCTATGGAGTTGGTTTCGAAGCAGTGGGTCGATATTGTCTATATCGTATCCGACCTAAAAAAATATGATATAAATATTGCGACGTGTTAGGTGTTATAAATAATCGCTGAACTGTTTCGAAAGTTTTGACAGATAAAATTAATAAAAATTGTGACCCTTTGTGGGTGAGGTACCAGAAGAAGGCTTTAAATTTTACATTTTTTTTTAATTTTATTGAATGAAAGAAAAAAAATGTCGGAAATAGCATCAAATTTTAGAATAAGTTTAGATTTGTTCGAATTGGTCACCTTTAGCATGAATTATGGCCTTCAAACGGTCAACGAAACCGTCACACGCTGCCCGAATGTTGTTCTGAGGCATTTTGGCCCATTTTCGGCGAAGCGCTTTCTTGAGGTGATCGACACTTTGGTATTTTTTAGTGCCAACCTTGCTTTCCAAAATACTCCAGACACAATAGTCCAACGGATTGGTATCCGGAGATTTTGGTGGCCATTGTGCACTGGAAATTAAGCGAGGAACCTCATTTTGTAACCATTCTTGGATGGCGAGTGCTGAGTGCGATAGTGCTGAGTCCTGTTGGAATATCCAAGGTCTGTGGCCAAAAATATTTGCCTGCCCAAGACTTTAATACACCCTCAAGAATATCTTCGCGATAATATTCGGCATATATTCTGATGACGCGGTCGATTAATACGAGCGGAGAGCGACCATCGGCTGTTATGGCGGCCCACACCATAACCATGGCCGGCGCTTGAGTTCTGGTGGCCAACCGAAGGTGCACATTTTCAGCTGACCTCTTTGGCAAATAAACACGATTATTTTGCTTGCTTACAAACTGCTGGACAACGAATGTTTTCTCGTCGGAGAACACCAAATTCGGCAGTTCACCATTTTCGGCCAGGCGAAGTAAATCTTAAGTTCTTTTGCGTCTATTTTCTTTCTGTTGCGGTGTAAGTTCTTGCACTTTTTGGAGTTTCAATGGCTTTATCCCGAGCTCATTTTTCAATATTTGCCGAATTGAATATTGCGATATGTTTAGGTCACGAGCCATTTTTCGCGATGCGGCGCGACGCGGGTTTCGATCAAGTAGCTTCTATACTTTACGAACCATTTCTGCCGATGTTGCTGATTTTTTCCGTTCACTTCCTTGACGTCGGGCTACTCTACCAGGTAACGCTACCACGGTAACGAGCGATGGTACGAGACACAAAAGACTTGTTCACATTTTAATGCTGAAATGCTGGAGTGCTCTAACGATAACCACTTGCGGTTTTCCAGTCAAATATAAAGATCACGCTTGAATTCCATCTCATCTGAGCTGTCACTGTCCATCTCATATGAGCTGTCACTTGCAATTTTTTCGGGTATGGAACTGATATACACGTAAAAATTATACGAATGGTAGAATATTGCGGGGTCCTACGTTTAGCATTTTATTCGAACTCTTACGACATATTTTGTGATATTAAGGCAAAATATTGTCATCAAACCAACAATGCATGTTCTTAGCGCCATCTATGTGTCGATAAATTCATGACATATATGTGTCGGTATTTGTTATTATTCCCCAACTTTTTAAATGGGAAAACAATTCGCTCTGATTTAACTGGTTTGCCCAAAAAATATGGGAACTGAAATCTAGTAAAAATATCAGAAATCGATGGCAATCCTTCACAATGAACTCTCAGCCAATCTGAAGTAAGAATTGTCAAAAATATACAATATAGTACTATATTGCAGGTTCTGGAACATATCTAATATCCACCAATCATCATACATCTAATTTCCAAAATCAAGAAAAGAGAGTATCGTTAAATTCGCTCTGAGTGAACTGGTTTGCCCAAAATATATGGGAACTGAAATCTATTAAAAAATGGCAGAAATCGATGAATTAAAAATTAGAAAAATTGCACAATATTCTGCTATATTGCAGGTTCTCGAATACCATTGAGGTTCACCACTCTAGGTGACGTTTAAAAACATATGTCGTCTTTTTTTATCAAAACCTTGACATCGATCCAACATTCTAGAACTTCTTAGCGCCATCTATTTTCCGGTATAACTCAAATTGAACATTTTCTCTGCCCCATCTATGTGTCGGTTTTATTATCTTAATTTCTTCCTATTTTACTACAATGTCATGACAGGACAAATTTTCTCCCCAACTTTACGCCCATAATGTTCTGTATTTAATTTTTTTTTTTTTAATTCTGACCTCACCTATTATAACGTAGCTTTGAAGCCCTCAGAGTCATTTTGTCTCTACAACTATTTGGCATTTAGATGTCGCCTAAACTACGAAAACAAGATGTTTTGAACCCACTGTATTTTAAAGCAGAATCAACCTTGCATTTTCTCAACAATATCTGCACCAACTACCTTATTAAGAAAATCTTTGTGATTTTTTTGTGTATTTTCCCCTACATACATTTAACAAATGAATTGTTGCCCCATTGTTTTCCTTTTTTACATTTTTTCACCAATAATTTGTTTACAGAGTTTCTTTCATTGATATGAAAAAAAAAAATAGAAATAAAACATCAACATTGTCACTTTCTTTTTCTTCTTTCAGTCTACCATTCCATAGTTTTATAGTTAAGTTTGTTTATTGTCTGTCTATATGTCTATCATCATCTTGTCTTTATACTACTCGGTCATATGTATGTTTGCAATTATGCTTGGCATGCATGGATCTCCGTGTAGACATTACAAGATAATAAGGTGGGTCGCAGTTATGGAGAAACAGAGTCTAAATAGCAGAGTTTAAATTCGTTGAGTTTTGTCAGAATAAAATATAATTTTTATGAAGGCATAATATTTTGTTGTGTTATTTTCTGGTTAGATTTCGTTAAAAAAAGATCGGAGTGGAGCCATGATTTAGTACCTCACAATTAGGCTGACACATTGAAGGTCATTCTTAAATTGTTTACTTTTTGATTTTAAGTTAATAACTTCGCACGTTGGGCGCCATTATGAAAATATTTCTTTATTGTCTTTATATTTTTCCCGCGTTTTGTAGCTCATGATTGAACTGTATTATTAAATGTTGTTAAAGTTCCTCTTAATGTTTTTATTTCTACTTGACTCAATAATTTCGGAAGCTTACGTTGGGCGCCATTATGAAATTTTTTGTTTTTATAATTTTCTGCTCATTCTCTCTATATTTTGCATAGGGTAAATGTTTACCTCACAATTAGGCTGACACATTGAAGGTCACTCTTAAGTTGTTTACTTTTTGATTTTTATTTAATAACTTCGCACGTTGGGCGCCATTATGAAATATTTCTTTATTTTCTCTGTATTTTTCCCGCGTTTTGTACCTCATGATTGAACCGTATTATTTTATTTTTACTTGACTCAATAATTTCGGAAGCTTGCGTTGGGCGCCATCATGAAAATCTTTGTTTTTTATAATTTTTTGCTCAATCTCTCTATATTTTGCATAGGGTCCATTTTCTCATACCTCATGCTTAACTATGTAATGTTGTTAGGGTTCCGTTTAAAGTTTATATTTTTGGCTTAAGTTCACAATGCTAACTTTGGGCGCCATTATGGAAACAACTCTTTGAACTTTTCAACTTTTCCTCTCTATACTATACAACTTCGGATTTCCATGATTACCCCTTCTAATACACAACGGCTATTACTTGCCTATGACAATAATTTGAACAAAAGATATATGCCATTACTTGATGTTGTTGTTGTTTTTTGTTATAAATTTTTGTGTTCACTCTACGATATTTGCAAATATCTTAGCATGTAATGCTTAAAGCTTATCACAAGCCATCCATCCATCCATTCAACATTTTGAGGTAGCTGGGTCGACTTTGACATGATATGCTACTAAACAAAAAAATTCCATGTCACTTTGACTCTCCTTTTCTAAACACACACAAATACATGTACATGTGTGTTCGAGTATGTTTATAAGATTTTACTCTGTTAGCTAAAGTTCAGACAAATATACTTGTACAGTTCACAAGATTTATCTTTCTCTCTCTATGAATGCCGGTTGTTATCTGTTACATGGTTTATAATGTTGTATTTGTGAGAGTGTATGTGTTAATTTAAGATTTTTTAGTTATTATTATTTTTTTTTTGTTTGCAAAATTTTTAATTAGCTTAGATGTCTTAGTCGCTGTCGCTGACGTTTTCATGCGATTTTTCATCGCTAGGCCGATGAAAGCAAATTTTGTGTCAAACTTTCGATTTCTATGAGAAGAGAAATGCGAAATTTGAAATGAAAATTATCTATTGAAACGGAAAGTTTTTGGGGAGGTTATGTTGGGGGAAATTCGTTTGAATGTGTAATGGATCAAGTTAAGGTGAGTTGGGCGCCAATTTATACTATTTTATATATGTGAATCAAGGAGTCTATAAAAAAATATATTAAAACTATACAAGAATTGCAGTGATACCCCACGTTGGGCGCCATTTTTTACAATTATTTTTTCGAAAAAAAATAAATTTAAAACATGACAAAATTTTGAAAGAATCCTGGAATGCTCGTTGTTGAGCGATATTTTATTCAATTCACGACAATAAAAAGTATTTCTAGGAATACATTTACTTGAAAGTGAATACAGTTTAGGTCATATATGAGTTATATGTCATCATCAGTCATCTTATGATGTTGATTTGTAACACCTGGTAGAAATCTTCTGAGACCCCATCTGGATTTTAAAAAGTTTTTATTATTTTTGATATTTTGAACATTTTTCTGGAAGAATTTCTCCAATCTTTATGAAAAAAATTTTGAATGTCTGTCCACATTTTGTAATTAAGACTATATAGCGGTTCCGACCGATCTTAAAAGTCCTCGACGAATAGGTTGTAATTTATATTTTGAAATCTTTATAAAGTTTAAAAAGTGTTTTTACAAATCCTAGAAAAAGGTAAGAGTAGTTGATCCTTACACTTTCTGGGACGAGGTAATTTAAGCGTTTCAATGAAGTCCTGTGGTTGATTTTTTAGCCACAGAGAGTGTTCCGTATAAAAATGATAATTTTACAAAATTCTAAATTTTTTTTATCCCCACATTTGGCGTCATTTTGTATTCAAGCAAACCTCCTTGTAAAATATTTTACTTTTCGCTTCGTATAGCCCAATGCAGTGTGGAATAAATTTAACAAAAATTTAACCATGTTCCAAAAATTGTCGATATACCCCATATGCCTTACAATTGCTCTAAAAATTTAAATAATTGGGAAATCGTTTTGAGGAGAAGTTTTTGTATATTTGGGAGAGAAGAAGAGAGGAGTTAAAGAACCTCTTTCCTCTCTTCTGTTGTCCAAAACCTTAAAAAATATTTTTTTTGTATTTGTCGGCCTCTGACTTCTTGCTTAAACAAGTAAAAAATCTGTAAATTCCCTCCACCCTTTGGAACGAATTTACCAATTTAAAAAAAAAAAAATTAAATTCCTTAAGAATCCTGTTCAAATCTTAAAAATACCGAATGTAGCCGTTATAATAAGGTCTATACGACGACGTCCTGGACCTTAATAGGCTACTTTTGTCATAAGCCACTAAAATATTTAAATGCGAAACTTGAAAACAAATTCGGTGGATAATGTAGGTAAAATCATCAAAACACCGAATATGGGGAGGTACCATTATAGGGGAGCTATACCAAAACGGACCTGCACAGACAATTTTCTGTCGTAGGCTGTAGTATCCATTACGTATTTCAATTATCAAGTTTGAAACAATTCCGGTGAATAATGTCACAAAAATAATCAAAATACCGAATATCGGGAGATGTCGTTATGTGGGGGCTATACGAAGGCGTGGACCTGCACAGACAATCTCCTGTCGTAGGCTGTAGTATTCATTACGAACTTCAAATATCAAGTTTGAAACAATTCCGGTGAATAATGTCGCTAAAATCATCAAAACACCGAATATCGGGAGATGTCGTTATGTGGGGGCTATACGAAGGCGTGGACATACATGGCCCATTTTCAATACCAAAAGTCCTGCAGACATTGCATACATATGAGTAAGGTTTTATCAACCTACTTCATTTCGTTCGGAAGCTAGAGTGATGTTAACGTACGGACGGATATCGCTTAATCGACATAGAATTTTTTGCTGATCAAAATTATATATATGTACTTTGTGGAGTCTAAAATGTATATTTCAAGGTGTTACAAACGGAATGCCAAACTTAATATGCCCTCCATACTATGTGAAATTGTATATATCTATTTTGTAATTTATCCCAGAATCCCAAACAAATTTGTATTTCTTGTCTTGCTAGGGCGGAGAATATAAAAAAGAAAATCCGCTAACTGGTAAAACCTCCAAATCCATAAAATGCTTACTAAAAAATATTTGAAATTTTGAATTGTTTTCGCTCTCTCTCTCTTGTATTTCTTATAAAAATTTAAAATTATATTCAATCAATGACATTGCATATATGAAAAAATTCCTATTTTTGTCACCATCATTGAATTTTGAGCAATGGCTAATTTTGGAATTTAATCTAACATGAAAAGAATTCATATATCTCTCAATAATATCACGACTCATTTCCGAACTGAAAACCATAAATAAAATTCTAAATAATGTTGTCATTACTACAACTACTTCCAGGCAAATCAGGTAGTCACACCTTTAACAATGGTCTCAGATAGGAATTAAAATTAAAAAAACAACAAAACTGAAAGTGCCGCATGCCACTGCCAAGACACCGCCCAAGGTTTAGCTATCCAGCTAATGAATAATGCCACCACTTTTAATCTTATTCATGTACTTCCAATTTGACTAATAAAATGTGTGGGCTTCTAGCTGCCAGCTGCTGTTGTTGCTGATCCCAGTTTATTTTCATTCATTACTTCATTAAATGGTTTGCTTCCACAAATCAGAAAAAAACGCCACACAAATCTTTATCCGCCACACTTTGGCAAAGAAAAAAAAAAAAAAAAAAAAAAAAAAGCACAAAATCATTGAACTCCATTCGTATGGCATGTCGCCGTTTTCGGTGTTAACATTGAAACACACACCCACTTGACCAAATAAGGCTAAATAGCGAGAAAACTACCACAACATATGCTCAAGAGAGTGCTGCACAGCTCAGGGGAGATAAGCATTTTTTGTGTGTGTTTGTTTAAATTCCATTTTGTAGTTTTAACCATTTGAAATGGACTAACATTTATTACCTCAATTTACAAAAGTTCAGTGACAGTAATTAGCAAAAAAGACACAAGACACTCATACAACATACTTATTTGGGAAAAAAGATCATTAAAAAAGATGAAAAATCACCACCACCATTATCATCATCATGTAAGCCACAAACAGACGTACGTAAGTGAGTTCCGACTGCTCGCCCGCCGCTGATATCGTCGCTTTTTTTCTGTGGCAGCCACACAACGAGTTACTCATACCTTTCACTTTCATTAGAGTTCATGATCAGCTATTAATTGAAAACAACAACAAGCGTACTTAACAATAATAACAAACACACAAATATAATTATAACAAACCAAAAACAAAAAAGCGTTACATATGTTGCCTGGTGGTAATCAATTGAAATGTAACGCAGTTTCTTTGTTTGTTTGCTTGCTGGCTGGCTGGCGCTCTACATACGTACATATGTTATACATATATCATAAAAATGAAATATTTTGCTCGTGTGAAATAAAAATTAGCGTCTTTTGTGCTCGAATCGATAATGAAGGTGATCTCGGGACAAGTGAAGGTAATGATTATGCATTAAGTTTGTAAAAAAAAACAAGTTAAAAAGCAGTAAGTTCGGCCGGGCTGAACTTTGAATACCCTCGACCATTTGTAACGAATTTGGAAATTTTCAAAAAATAAAATCCTTAAAAAAATTCAGTTAAAATTTTAAAAATGCCAAATATAGCCGTTATATTGGGTTCTATACGACGTGGACCTACATAGGCATTGTTTGTCATAAGCCATTACCATATTCAAATTCGAAACTTGAAATAAACGGTGAATAATGTAGCTAAAATCATCAAAATATCGTACATAGGGAGGTACCGTTATATGGGAGCTGACCGAAGGCCTGGACCAGCAAAGACAATTTTCTGTCATAGGCAGTAACATCCATTACGAACTTCAGATACGACATTTCAAACAATTTCGGTGGGTATTGTACCTAAACTCGTCAAAATACCGAATATCGGGAGGTACCGTTATATGGCGGCTATAAGAAGACCTGAACCTGCATAGAAAATTTTCTGTCTTAGGCTGTAGTATTCATTTCGAACTTCAAATACAAAATTTGAAACAATTTCGGTAAAAAATATCGCTATAATCATCAAAATACCGAATATCGGGAGGTACCGTTATATGGGGGCTATATGAAAACGTGGACCTACATGGCACATTTGCAAACTTAACCGGCCTAATGGCAAAATAAACGTGCAAAATTGTAGCCTTCTATCTAAATTCGTTCGAAAGATAGCGTGATTACAAAAGACAGACAGATGGACATTGCTTAATCGACGTAGAATTTTACTCTGATTAAGAGTTACAAACGGAATGACAAAGTTAATATACCCTCCATAGTATGGTATGGAGGGTATAAAAAACAAAAATTTCACGGCTTCAATAACCCTGTGAGTTTAAATCTTTGGATCATCACTTACACAAATTTGTGTTGAAAATGTAAATGCAATTTTTTTAATCCTTTAGAGAATCAAAAAACAAAAAAAAAAAAACAATTATTTTTCCATTTAAGGTTGGGCGCCATGATAGCTAAAATTTTTAAATACAAAATTTTGTTGTCGGTCTTACCTTGGGCGACATCGGAGTTTTAAAATTTAAACACAAAATTTTGTTCTTGGTCTTACGTTGAGCACCATCATTGTTTAAAAATATAAACTTAAGTTGTGGGTCTTACGTTGGGCGCCATATAGTTCTTGCGTTGAACCACGTTCTTGTATTAAATTTAAAATAAAGTGACTACAAGTTCAAGTTTTCATGCAAAGCACTAAATTCAATCGTTATCTCATTTTAAAATCCAAAAAGTTAAAATAAACACTTTCTTACGTTGGGTGCCATGACATGTTTGAATATTAAAATACAAAATATTGCTGTCGTTTTTACGTTGGGCGCCATAATAGTCTTAAAATCACAGGTTTTTTAAACAGCAAGCTTTTTAAAACTATCTGCTGGAAAAAAAAAACTTAAAAAAGGGCCAGGATTTTTGGAAAAAATTCTCTCTTCAAATTTTTTAGAAGTTTCCATGTAAAGAGGTACAATTTTAATTGGTCCACATTTATATGAAGTACACGTTTGTTTGTCAAAAAAAAGCATCTACAGTTTTTTTTTAGAAAATACTCTATTATTTGACAATGTTTTCCTTCGAAGATGTCAACAAGTGCTTGATAGAATTCAGTATTCTAAGATCGTCATTATTTAAAATAATCCAATTAAAAAGTGTTCTCTTGGGTCCTACTGAAGAACCCCAATTGTTGGAGAGTATTTGCCACTAAAGATCGTCAAATCTTTGTGGAAAAAATCTACAATTAATTCAGAAAAATTCGTAAAAGGTCCTCGATGACAAAAAAAAAACCCGACTGATTGATCCCTGACTTTGTTAATCAATATCCTCTTAGAATTTTTAGGATATTGTTATTCCTTATTAAAATGTCAACAACTTTAATAAACAAAAACCATTATAAAATCATGACATCTCACGTTGGGCGCCATTTTTTTTTTTTTAATAATGCATATCATTATTTCCAGGATTTTTCTATAGATTGTGGATCGATGAGAAATATTAAACCCGTTTAAAGATGAAACTTATGTAGAGGCTTTTAAAGAACTCTCAGCAGAGAAGAGGGTCTCTGTAAAGTTATTGAGAAAATTTATTTCAGATTTTTAAGACCCCTATATCAGAGATCTATAAGGGCTTCATTAAATATGTGCTTAAGGATTTCATTTTAGAGGTCTATAAAGGTCTGCTATTTAAAAAAAAAACCTCGTACTATTTCATAACGACCTCTTGACATAAATACGACGGAAGTCTTTTAAGCTCTCGTTAAAAAATGGTTAAAAAAATTGTATCCAGTTTTCTTTGCTTCTGTTTTCTGTGTTTCTCATTACTTAGTACCTTGCAAATTTTAATGGGAATAACTCATTATTTTCTAGCTAACTGACAATACCAGATGGTATGTGGTAGTTATGTAATGCTAAAAGTGGAATATACGGCTACCAAAGTTTTGCTGGACAGAAATTTTTTGAAGTAACCAAGATTTTGGAACTGAGATTTTGGAATGTGTTACAGAGGCCATTCATTGCTTTTACTGACCATATTTTTTAGAGATATTTCTCTACATATACTTCTAAATTGTTTTCCATTTCATAATCATTAATTTATTTTCCTTTTGTCCTAATACTATATGTCCTATTATATCCTAATACCATAAACCGTTATCCACTAATTTGTCTCATGTAATTATATCTCCTCTCGATTCCAATACATGTATGTGCCGAATTTTTAACGACATTCTACAAAACATTTCCTCATGCTGTTCTCTAGTAGTTATAATAAAAAATCAACTATTATTTTTCAATGACCAACCACAAACCTCCCCCCTACCCTAAATATTGGCTGACAATAAAAGAAACAAAAAACCCACCCGAAAAAGAAGTTATCAAGCTGACAAGACAAAGTGAAGTCACGCGGCTTTAGAACAGGTTGCAATTGAGTAAAACGATCATTGAATAAAGAAAGAAATTTGGAAAAAATATAACTTCGACATGAGCACATAACAACATTTCGAATTTATGATTACTTCGAGCAAAAAAAGAAAAACTTCAATTTTATTCGACAGAAATGCAATACAAGTTGTCTTGCTTTAGTTTAAATTTCAATTGCAACCAGATTTAAAATCATTAATATTGGAATTGTGTGCAGAGTAGTCAAAGATAGTTCGTTCGTTCGACCAATGTAATTCGAGTTGCTTTTTTCTGGGTATCACAAAAAACAAAAACAAGCAATAACAAAGTGCGGGGAATCATTTATTATTTGCCTCAGACATGGTTATGAGTTAAAGCTGTTACGCCTACCTACTTGGCTAGCTTGCCACCAAAATACATTTGGACATTGTCCCGACAATGCATTGATAGTTTTTTTTCGCTTTTGTAAATTTCCTGTAAAAGTAAATAAGACAACAAGATAAGCAGGAAAAATTGTTAACTTTATTTGTTCATAAAATGGAGTTAGTTGAATTAAATTTGGTTGAAATGCTGATTTATGCTGTCTGAAAATGGTGGTGCGTATACGGGAACTAATGAAAATTTATGGCATAGCTTAAACAAGTTGCTCTAACTACATTTCATAAATTTCTGAAGGAGATTTATTTCGACATCAATTTGGAAAATATGTGGTCCAGGCTTAAGGGGACCATAAATGTGGCATAGATATTTAAAAAGAATTTAAATAGCTGGCAAATTCCAATTACCAACATTGTATTGGAGTTAATGTCTGGCAGGAATTCATTGTTTTTCAGTATTTGGTCCATGGTCCGGGGTCCATTAAATTCTATAACTCTTGCTCACATCTACCCAGAAAAAGGAAGTAAAGGGAATGTAAACAAGTAAAAAAGCAGTAAGTTCGGCCGGACCGAACTTTGAATATCCTCCACCATTTGAAACGAATTAGAAAATTTTCAAAAAAAAAATAAAATAAAATCCATTAAAAATTCAGTTAAAATTTTTAAAATACCTAATATCGGAAGGTGCCCCTATATGGGGGATATACGATATTGTGGACCTATATAGACAAATCTATGTCTGGGGGTAAAGTACTCAGAAGGGACTCCTTGTGAGGAATTTCAGACAATTCCATTAAAAAATGTGGCTAAAATCATCACAATACCGAATATCGAGAGGTAAATATACCATATCGTGGACCAATATAGATTATTATCTTCCAAGGGATAAGGTACCCGCAAGGAACTCCTTCCGTTGAAAAATGTATCTAAAATCGTCAAAATACCGAATATCGGGGGTACAGTTATATGGGAGATAAACGATATCGTGGATCTATATAGACAATTATTTTTCAGGGAGTAAAGTACACAGAATGGACTTCTTGTGTGGAATTTCAGACAATTCCATCAGAAAATGTGGCTAAAATAATCAAAATGTTGAATATCGGTTGGTACCGTTATATGGGGGCTATACGATATCGTGGATATAGCCCATCTTCGAACGTGACCTGCCTGCAGACAAAAGACAGATCTGTGCAAAATTTTAGCTTCCTGTCTTAATTTTTTTTGTCTGTAGCGTGATTACAACAGACAGACGACATGGCTAAATCGTCTTAGAATTTTACGCTGATCAAGAATATATACATATACTTCCAATTAACTGAACTTTTATCTATATGGGTACCTTTTGAACTCTGTAATTTTTCCATCATCGTTAAGTCTGCAGTATCATCGGAAAAAATCCGTTTCACGATATTAGAATTTTGTAGCCAAAAAATTGTTCTGATACCAGTAACTACTTACAAAAGCACTTTTTAATCCCTTGTCCTAGTTGGACACACCATGCATTCAGCAGTTTTACGAACATTCATTGTTACGTCGACTAGATTTTACCTACCAATATGTTACGCTTTCAGATCCAATGAATATTTTTATGAAATCATCTTCAGCACATTTGGATTTTATGGCCAGTAAAGAATCTTATTACCAAATAAGGCGTCTATTACATGCCATAAGAAGTTAAAAATCTCATTACATAATAATGGGTCTATTGGGATCTGTTTTGTGCCAACATGGTAACAGCATGCACTCAGCCATTGTTACGATTATTAATTGTTGTGTCGGCGTACTGTTTACTATTTTTTGTGTGTTTTATGCGAAGCAGCAACCTCAGGTTATTAGACGGACATTAAAGCTCGTCGAAGTCGTCCGTTTCTCATTACTTGGTATGAAATAAGTAATTTATTTTGCCTTCCAGTTTCTTAGAAATAATTGTTTATTTTTTGCTTAAATGTAATGAATGCGCCATTACTTTTGGCTACTGGGCATTTTGGTCCGTCCTCCATTATTTTTGGTTGATGTGCATGATTACTCTCGAAAAAATGAATCAGATCTGGTCTAACTTTTTTCAAACCTACATCGAGCTAAAAATGGACCAAATGTCTAACATTGAAAACCCCATACAAAATCATAAAACCATACGTTGGGCGCCATAATTTTTATACCCTACAACACTATGTGTTGGGGGTATTATAAGTTTGATTGGGCCAAAAATTATGTAACACCTCTAAATATTGGTTTCCCACATAGGAAAGTATATATGGATCTTCCTAGCTCGCCGAGCTGAGTCGATCTAGCTATGTATGTCCGTCCGTCCGTCTGTCCGTCTGTCCCCCTGTCCATGTTAATTTGTAATCACTCTACAGGTCGCAATTATTGCCCGATCTTCACGAAATTTAGAGTGGAGGTGGGGCTAGGGTCAGAATAGAACCCCATTTTTTTGGAGATGATCGCATAATAGTTAATGGTTGAAATGGACCAAAAACTGAAAAAAATCCTGATTTTGCAGTTGCTCTACAGGTCGCAATTATAGACCAATCAAAGCGGAAGCTAGCATGGGGCTAGAGCTTAGGGCTGGGCAGAAGCCTTCCAATTTTGATGGTCATCGGGTAATATTTAGTGGCTGAAATAGGCCACAATATTTGTGTTAAATATAAGTCAAATTTTCTATTAAACCGCGAATATTTTTAATCCCTTTTTCACTTTACAACACAGGTTGGGGATACTATGTAAGTATTGCAAATATGTACGGGTCCACTGCTTCTTCAAAAATAAAAAAAAACTCATTAAAAGCGAGGATAGCATCCGAGTATCAGTCTTACGAAATATAATCGGTCCATGCCTTCTGGCACCATGCCAAGGAACAAATTTTTAAATAATCAAAACTCTAAAACAATTTAAAAATAGTTTCCTAATTTTCACTAAATTTCGACTAAAAATTCGAACTTAAATTTTGAACCATCCCGCACAAATTGTTAATATTTTGGAGATGAACAAGAATAATTCTGAGTTTTTTTTTAATTAGTGTTGCAATGACGGGATTTCTCCCCTTGGGCTGTAATAGCTAGTCGAGGTCCAGCGTGTTGAAAGAGAAAGACCAGTGTGGTTTGTTGTTGTTCAATAAATCGTATATTATTTACTGACTGAGAGATTTAGAAAATGCAAGGCTACTGTTGCTAGAGACCTTTATAAGTACGCGAGCAGACTACAAGGATCTAGGATACGGTGGCAAAAGACCCTAATAAGTACTCAAACAGACTACAACGATCTAGGATCACCTTTATAAAATCAAATTTGAAGATGGGATTCATTGGTCAATTACTTCTGGAAGATCCTCTAGAAAGCTCGAAGTTAAAAAAAAAATATATATATATAATGGTGCACCTTAAAAAAAGGACTGAAATGAAAAAAACTAATTATTTGATGTGGTCCAAAACGTTATCCATCGTAATATTTATAGAACGTTTGAGTGCGGTGCGAAGAGGGATAACTAACCCCTTAGCTTATTGAAAAACAATTCTCACAGTCCAAACTCTACCGTTTACAACTCAAAAATCAAATTCTAAAATGTATGACGATTTAATACAGCCATGTTTATATGGAGTTTGAAATACTGTTCCAAAAACAAAAAATAACACATTTTTGTGGAATTTATAGCCGCAATTAGAAGAGGTTGTACTTGAAAATCGAATTTTGTGATTCGTTTCGGTTTGTTTTTATTGCTTCAAACATGTTGGACAATACGCCATAATCACAGTATGGGAGGAATGTTAGATGTATGGACAGATGTATCTATGTTTGTATATGGCATCGATTTTATTGTTAATTTTCAAATAAATATTTACACAACATACTATTTTGGTTTTGCTGCTTATGTTATGGCGGTGCACATGCTCGAGAGTTGTTGTAGAATTAATTTAAAGTTTATTATTTGCCGCGTTTTTTTTTTTTTTTTGTATCTCTCTCTCTCGATACTTATGTTGAACATTGGTTGTGTTTATTTTTTATTTTCAAAATTGATTTTAGGAGAAGGCCTTGTTAGTTGTTGTATAATTATTGAAATGTATGGACCACATTAAAGTTGCCAAGTCATTTTGTGATTAATTTAAGATTTCCAAGTGACCAAACCTTGTCAGGGCTAAGAAGGGTGGGGGTTTAGTTGTAGGGAAAAATAGAGTTTTTGTTGCGCTGGGAAAAGGAGTTTTTATTGTTCCTCGCAAAAGTGATTTGTTAATGGATCTTTATCGATTGAAATCTCTTGCACGACACCATATCTTTGACATTTATAATGGGTCTGAATAAGTTTTTGGGTTATAAAGTCTTAACAATATGAATATCCTCCACCATACTATGGAGATTCGTTTGTAACTACTCGAAATACTCACGTCAGACCAAAACAAAGTATAATATCCTTGATCAACATAAAATTCTAAGTCGATTTATCGTTGCCGGTTTGTCTGTCTGTTGTAATCACGCTATCTTTCGAACGAATTTCATATAGCCCCTATATAACGATACCTCTCAATATTCGGTATTTTCATGAATTTAGAGACATTTTAGACCGGAATGGTGCCAAATTCGGTATTTGAAGCTCGTAGTGGCTACAAAAGCCCATGAAAAAAATTGCATCCACGTCTTCGTATAGCCCTCCATATAACGATACCTCCCGAAATTCGGTATTTTGATGATATTAGCCACATTATAAACCGGAATTGTTTTAAAATTCGTGCTTGAAGTTCGGCATAGTTACTTCAGCCTATGACAAAAAATGCAGTTATGCAGGTCATCGTCTTCGTATAGCCACTATACAGGGTGAGATGAAAAAACTGCGACCAAATTAAGACTGCTGTCATTTCTAAGCCACTCGTCCGACAGCTGTTAAAATTATTCCAGTGATAGCTCATTATATTGTTTACAAGCGTACAAAAGCATTTCGGAGAGAATTTTACAGAAAAAAAGTTATTCGTGATTCCTTTATATTTGGCTGGGAAACCACAAGGGGCTATCGTTAGAGCACTCCAGCATTTAAATGTGAATAAATCTTTTGTGTCTCGTACCATCGCTCGTTACCGTGATAGCGTTAAGTGGTATCGTAGCCCGACGCCCAGGAAGTGGACGGAAGAAACCAGCAACATCAGCAGAAATGGTTTAAAAAGTAAAGAAGCGACTTGATAGAAAACCGCGTCGCGGTGGCCGAAAAATGGTTCGTGCGCAGAACATATCGCAATATCCCATTCGGCAAATATTGAAAGATGAGCTCGGGGTAAAGACATTGAAATTCCAAAAAGTACAAAAACTTACACTGCAACAGAAAGAAAATAGACTCAAAAGAGCTAAAGAGTTGCTTCGCTTGACCGAAAGTGGTGAACTGCCGAATTTGGGTTTCTCCGATGAGAAAACGTTCGTCGTCCAGCAGTTTGTAAACAAACAAAATGATCGTGTTGACTTGCCAAAGAGGTCAGCTGAAAATGTGCACCTTCGGTTGGCCTTCAGAACTCAAGCGCCGGCTATGGTGATGGTGTGGGCCGCCATAAAAGCCTATGGTCGTGGCATCAGAATAAATGCCAAATATTATTGCGAAAATATTCTGGAGAGTGTATTAAAGCCTTGGGAACGCAAACATTTTGGCCGCAGACCTTGGACATTCCAAGAATGGTTACAAAATGAGGTTTCTTGCCTCATTTCCAGGGCACAATGACCACCAAAAACTCCGGATACCAATCCGTTGTACTATTGTGTCTGGAGTATTTTGGAAAGCAAGGTTGGCACTTAACCAAGCTAGCACTTCGCCGGGAATGGACCAAAATTCATTGGCCGTTTGAAGACCATGATTCGTGCCAAATGTGACCAATTCGAACAAATCTAAACTTATTCCAAAATGTGATGTTATTTCCGACAAATTTTGCTTTCATTCAACAAAATTTAAAAAAAATGTAAAAATTATGGCTTTTGACTTTGTTGCAGTTTTTTTTTTTTGTCCCCGAGTGCAACTCGGAGTCATGGATATCCAACATTTCTTCAAAAATCCCTTTAAGTTTTCACACCTAAATGGCGTTTTTCATATTATTGCCAAGGCACGTTTCTCACATTAAAACTATAAGTAGAATAACAATTTCATTGGTATAAAAAATACATAAAAAATAATTAAACAAAAACTCCAACAACAAGAACAACGATGACAACTTTATGAAACAGCAACAAAAAATAATTAACGCCAGATTTCATAAAATTGCAACAATCCAATAGAAACACAAACTTGTCGAGGAACTCCGCTCTGGGGTACTACGAGCCATGTTCGAAGGGGTTGTGCAAGGTGTATAAGCACCTCGGCAAACGAAGTTGCTCGCGCCAACAATCAGTAACAACAACACCAACCAATCAATTATCCATAATTGCAACAAACCGACCAAAACACATCGCACCACTACCAACAAGAACAACAGCGACGACGACAGCCGTAAATCAAAAAATATTTCAAAATTTATTTTCGTATTGTTGTTGTTGTTGCTAAATTAGATTTTTTTTTCATAATTGTTTTCTTGAAACTTTTGACGAAATATCTCGAACTGAAAACAATGCGATATAATTTTTTATATTCGATTTCAGCACAGTTTTTTTTATGATACGACTATTGTTGAAGTCAATAATGATTTGAAATAAAACCAATCAAACACACAAAAATGGTAGAAAATGTTGTTGCAGTTTTCAGGTTTCAAAGAATTTGGCATTCCAATTTTAAAGTTGTTGTCAAATAATTTCTAGGGTCAAAATCACAAATTTTCAGATTTTGCTTAATATGCAATATGAGACGAGCTATTTTCAATTTAAAACAATAATAGTTTTAATTCCGAAATTACATTTTTCTATTAATTGAGGACCTCTCGTCAACACAACCCCACAACATTATTGAGTACGGCCCAGCTCTTCTTTGTTATATTGTATAACCTTAGTGATGACTATATCATAATTATTATTTTTTTTTCAATACCAAAAAAACCATCCCATAATTTTATCCAACCACAAAAGATACACAATGGCTCAGCATTATTTTTGTAACAATTAGTAACCTTAGATGGGGTCTTGTATTTATTTTTTTTTTTCAACAACGTCATTGCAGTCAATGGGGGCCTGCATTCACGCAGTTATTCATTCATGAGTTCAACACACACTTTTACAATTTTGAATCGCACAAAAATGGAACTTTAATAATCCATAACATTAAACGGTTAGAAAAATAAATTGAAATCAATTAGAAACGCTTGATATTGAAAAAAGCAAACAACAACAAAAATCGAAGCAAGGCACCCAAAAAATATTTTGATACCTCTCTTTCAGTGGCCATTTGTAGCGGTAACTGTAATCATGGCAGCGCAACAAATTGATAATTTTTCTTTAAACGGAAGTAGGTAAAGCTTCCAAGTGAAATAGTTTTAGAAGTGGATGCAGTTGACATGATGGTTGATGCAGTGCACCCGAGGAAAAATGTTAGTTAACTTTTTTTCCAATTTTGCAGTAAGAGTAAATCATTTATGAATGACCTCCAGAAGGTCTCTAAGGAAAGTCACTTAAGAAAGGACCAACGTCACTATATGACACCCTACACCACAATACATCTTTAGCAGATCTACCCGTAATAACGATAAAAGTTATTTATATATGTGCTTTATTTATAGCTGAAGTGATTTCGATAAAATTAGACCATTGGGGAACTTGACCGATTTTCACAAAATTGCATAAACTTACTTCTTAAGCGAATTCGGTCGATTGCGGCATTTTGAACGATCTTACGCATAGAAATTAAATCGGGTGATGATATTTATAAAATCTACCGAAATAACCTAAATATTGGTCTCTCCTTAGAAAGTGATTCAATTCAGATCCCAAAAAGGAACTACAGGTCTATCTGGCTTCCTTTTTTTATATTACAAGCAACTGCATATAGACATAATACCCTATACTCCAGTGGGATGTAGGGTATAAAATTATCTTTAGGCGGTATTTACGTAGAGAAGAACTCTAAGGAACCTTATGTATTTGGAAAACCTTCACAAGAGCATCGACTTGTAAAGTGTAATGAATGCTTCCAATGAGGACTTCAGAAAGGTCCCTTTGGCCCAGAGGACCTGAAAAAGCTATACAGAGGACCTATAGAAGGGTTCGTATTTATAAAAGACCTCCAAAAGGCCTTTGAACTAGACATCTACTTGTTAAAAGCTTCAAAAAGAACTCCTTTGCAGAAAAGAAAAGTTCTCCAGAAGGTATTTTACGCAATTCTTTCTTAGAAAGAAGGGCTCGTATGTATGGAATACCTCCCGAAGCCCGTCAAGGAGAACTTCTTTGCGTTAAAGACCTTAAAGAGGACTTCTATGCAGAAAAAACCTCCATTATGTAAAGACTACCTGAAGAAGGTCCTCTAGAAGAGCTTTAAAAGGTCTCCCATGAGTAAATGACCTTCCTGAAGTCCTTTATATAAAAAGGATTTCAGAAATCTTCCCTTTTCGGAAGTATGAGAAGGTTTTAACAAGTAAAAGAACATTAAGTTCGGCCGGGCCGAAACATTAGAAGAAATGTGGCAAAAACCATTAAATTACCGAATATCGGGAGGTACCGTTATATGGGGGCTATACCAAAACGTGGACCTATAATTACAATGTTTCGCTACACGAACTAGGACCCATTATGACCCACAAATACCTATTTTTAGACAAATCAGTGAAAAAATGTAGCAAAAACCATAAAAATACCGAATATCGGGATGTACCGTTATATGGGGGCTATATCAAATCATGGACCCATACATGCAATGTTTCGCCACCGAAGCTGGAAACCATTATGACCCACAAATACCAATTTTTAGACAAATCCGTGAAAAAATGTGGAAAAAAAAACTAAAATACCGAATATCGGGATGTACCTTTATATGGGGGCTATACCACAACGTGGACCTATACATGTAATGTTTTGCCACACGCTCAGGGACCCGTTATGACCTACAAATACCAATTTCCAGACAAATCCGTGAAAAAATGTGGCATTACTCATCAAAATACCGAATATCGGGAGGTACCGTTATATGGGGACTATACCAGAACGTGGACCGATATATCTCATTTTCAATACCAACCATCCTAGACACAATGCAAATAGCTCTACTAAATTTTGGCGCTCTACGTCAAATAATGTGGGCTGTATCGTGATTTCAACAGACAGACGGACAGACAGACAGACAGACGGACATCGTTAAATCGACTTAGAATTTTATGCTGATTATGAATATATATACTTTATGGGGTCTAAGACGAATATTTAAGGATGTTACAAACGGAATGACAAAGTTAATATACCCTCCTTTCCAAGGTGGAGGGTATAAAAATGGCTGTTTATCTATGTAAGACTGAGGACCCTGAGGAGGACTCCTTTTTTTCCTGTGTAGGTTTTGTGGATAGAAGATCAAGAGAATGTCCTTGAGATGGTCTTTTATCTATAGAGGACATTAGGAAGAATTGTGTCTATAGAAGATATTTTATATATGAAAAACCTCGAAGGCTCTGTATAAGTAAAAGACCTTGAAAAGTTTGGGAAGGTCCTCTATTCGGAGAAAAGTATTTTGCAACGGAAGACATTGAGAACGGCTTATATTAATAAAAGTAGTTTTAAGATATTGGGAAGGTCTTGTATCTGTATAAGGCTTTTGAGAAAACCTTGTATGAAAAGAACACCTGAGAAGAGTTAGTGAAATTAAAAAGGTTGGATGAGGAAATACCTTAAGAAAATCTTCTATATAAAGAAGACTTGAATAAGGTCTGCCATAATTATTAGACATTGAGAAGGGCTTGTATCTAGAGAAGACCTGGAGGTGATAATTTATCTTTAGAAGTAATTGAGTTTCTTTGTTTATCTGTATAATACCTTGGAAATATTTTCAATCCATGGAGAGTCTTGAGAACATCTATATTGCTTTTTTACCTACATATAGTTTTAAAAGGGCCCGGAGAAGGTATTGTATTTTTAAAGGTCTCTAAAGAAGATCTTGGAAAGTCTTCTATCTATATAGGATCCTAAAATGGTCTTTGTGTCCTTAGAATATTTCGAAAAATTCGAGGACCTCTATCTCCTCCCCATATTTCTCGTATATAGAATTGTTTTGCAATTTATGATTCTAGGTAGGCCTTTTATCTTGTCAGTCCATAGAATTTTGACATTTTTTGCCTATAAAATATCAGGCGAATGTCTTATAGCTTCTGAGAAACTCTTTCGATGGTCTTCCAAAACCTGGACTTAGATAGATGGATTATGGAAAAGTGTTCATGTTTTTAAGAAGACTGAGGCTATGTTTCAGAAATGAAACGCTAGCCAAATTTTCGGTTTAACTCAAAAAAAAAAAATATATATATATATAAATATATATATATATATATATATATATATATATATATATATATATATATATATATATATATATATATATATATATAATATATATATATATATATATATATATATATATATATATATATATATATATATATATATATACATTTTAATAAACCAATTTTTGGAATGGGGGTTTTTGTCGTATTGACAAAGCAGGCCCAAATATATAATTTAAATTACTTATCTAATAATGAACACCTCCCATTAAAATTGAACCAACATTTTTCTCCGAGTGTTGACATTATGCCATGCGCTTACAACAAGTGAATGACCCACATTAGACACCGAACAATTAATAAGTAATTAATTATATTTGACACAGTTTATACACCAAACTTTAATTTTTTTCTATCGCTATTTTTTCTAATTTCATCAATAAATTGTTAAATAATAGCCTATCTGTCTGTCTCGATCGAAGTCATTGAATTTAATTTCAAATTGTAAATATTATGCAAGTATTAGCTAATAAGTTTACTAGCGCGGTATTATTGTTTTCTTTGTTAGCACCAGTTGGCATTGTTTCGTTATTTCTTAGTCAACAAATTATATTTACAAAATTGCATTAAAACAATAATAATTTTTTTTATTGGTAATTATGGTTTTTTCATTTCGTGTTTTTTTTCAATTCTCTCTCTTTGCAGATGCCAAGTTATCGTCAATATTTATTTCTATCTAAAATGCTTCATTAGCGTTTTATAGACAAGACACTGCAGTCTTGTTTTGAGAAAAAAAAAAAAAAAATAAATAAAGGAAAGAAAACATTACCCGGAACAGCTTCTTAGAAATTTCGAATCGAAACATCATAATCATCAGAGTAATCATCATCTGCGTCAACAAATACCATTCGTCCTCATTTGCCGACTTCCCATTAGCTGTAGTTCCAGTACCACCACCACACCTACCCGTTATAGTCTTCCGTAAATATCAATGCAAACGGTTTGAATTTATCGGTTGTTAAACTCAAGTGATAACTTTATTAATTAAGGCTTTGAAAAAACGAAATTAAATACCACATACCCAACACCACCATCACCACTCACTTCTCCACCTCCTGCTCCCATCATTGCTTTTTTATCAAACATGCCATATATTCCCAATATCAGTAGTAAAATGAGCAACAAAATGAGCAGCAACACCTCTTTGGACAATACCTCCGATCAGGATTACAGTGAATTCCTCAATGAGTATTTGTTGCAGACCCACTCGCCGCACAATGAACCGGAAACTCATTATGAAGGTAAGTTGCTGTAGCAACAACAAAGTCCTTTTTTGGGGGGCAATAAAAATTGCATTTCATTTGATTTCAATTAATTTTTGGTAACTTGTTTTCTCCGTTTTTTGCAGAGGGTGAATTCGAAGCTGAGTGGTTAATTGCTGCCGGTTTTCCACAATTAACCAAACCATTTGAACAGGTATGTACAGGAAAGATACAAATTATTACTCTTTTGGATACTAAAAAAACACAACATTTGAAATGCATGGCAGAAAAAAAAACGAACATTAACACCATTAGATTGCCGGGTCCTTGAAAGGTTTCGGCGATAAGAAAACTAATATACCATAGATTTTATAGACCCATTAGTTGCATGTCGTAATTTAATTACCAACGAAAAAAGAATATAGCTATTGACAATTTTCGAATACAATCTTGCCGGAATGTGATATGTAGATAATGAAATTTTAGCCGAATTTTATGTTAGAATTTTATTAGTCATTAATGATTGGAATTTCGGAGAAGTTTCAAAAAATCATAGTCTTGTGAGCCATCATTATCTGTAATAAATTTTGAGTGTTAATATTAAGTTCTGTGGTATTAGAAATCGGGGAGTAGAGAAAGCAATAGGTATAAATAATTACTCACGATTTTATGTAGGAAGGCTTACTGATCTTATGATACAAAAAATCTTCCAAATATGTGCATCCTCTATTCTCAAGATATTATAGAAAATTATTTAACCTCCAAAAGATCTGGCATATTTATTAGATGTGAGGAATATTTTGCATAAAAAAATATTAAAGAGTCTTCCATTTATCGATGTTGAAGATTTTAAGAGAGTCTACATTCTAATAAATACTTCCAATCTAATAAATATTCCTGTACTTTTTGATTGTAAAAAAGGTTATTTTTCGATTTTACGACTGTAGATTTTTCATACGCATCAGAAAAGTTCGACGTCTAGGTAGCTCTTAGATTTATTTCTTGAAAAATCGACGTCTAGATAGCTTTTAGATTTATTTCTTTTAAATTCTTTTAAAATTTTTCTTTGAAAATTCACGTCCAGATGGCTCTTCGACTCATTAGATTAAATTTAATTTTTGTTCAAATCCATGTTTATGTAGCTCTTAAATTAATTTCTACGAAAATTAATGTCTAACTGGCTCTTAAAAATCCACGTCTAGATGGTCTTTAGATTTATTTAAAAAAAACCACGTTTATGTGACTCTTAGATTTATTTTTGTGAAAATTAACCTCTAGGTGGATCTTCGATTTATTTCTTTGAAAATCCTCGTCCAGATGATTCTTCGTTTCATTTCTTTAAAAATCCACATCTAGATGGCCCTTGGATTTATTTTTTTAATCCATGTTTATTTATTTTTTTCTATAAAAATCCACCTCTAGGTGGCTACTATATTTATTCCTTTGAAAATCCATATTTATGTGGCTCTTAGATTAATTTCTATGAAAATTAATGTCAAAGTGGCCCTTAAAAATCCACGACTAGATGGCCCTTAGATTCCATGTTTATGTGGCTCTAAGATTTATTTCTTTGAAAATTAACGTTTAGGTGGATCTTCGATGTATTTCTTTAAAAATCCACGTTTAGGCGGCTATTCGATTCATTTCTTTGAAAATCCACATCTAGATGGCTCTATAATATTTATTTTTCTTAAATCCATGTCTATATGGCTTTTACATTTATTTCTTTGAAAATTGACGTCTAAGTGGCTCTTAGAATTATTTCGTTAAAAATCGACGTCTAGATGGCCTTAGATTTATTTTTCTTAAATCCATGTTTTTGTGGCTCTTTGATTTATTTATTTGAAAATCCACGTCCAGATGGCTCTTTGATCCATTTCTTTAAAAATCCACATCTAGATGCCCCTTTGATTTTGTTTTAAATCCATGTTTATGGGACTCTTAGCTGCATTAACGTGAAAATTAACGTCTACGTGGCTCCTTAAATTATTTATTTAAAAATCCACGTATAGATGCCTCCTCGATGTATTTCTTTAAAAATACACATCTATATGGCTCTTAAATTTATTTCTTTAAAACCCTGCGTCTACATGGCTCTTGTATTTATTTCTAGGAGCTCTCAGATTTACTTATTTAAAAATCCACGTCCAGGTGGGTCTAAGATTTACTTCCTTAAAAATCCACGTCCAGGTGGGATTTACTTCCTTAAAAATCCACGTCCAGGTGGGATTTACTTCTTTAAAAATCCACGTCCAGGTGGGATTTACTTCTTTAAAAACTCATGCCTATAGGTGGCTCTTAGATGTGTTTATGTCAAAATCGACGTCTAGATGGCTCTTAGATAAAATTTTTGAAAATCCACATGTGTGTGGCCTTTAAAATTGTTTATTTAAAAATCCACGCCCAGGTGGTCTTTAGAGTTTTTATTTAATAACTCGTAGTCTAAAATTGTTTAAATTTTTCTAAAAAATACACATTCCAAGTGGCCCTTAATAAATGTGTGAACTCAATATTTTTTTCTTCTGGCGCTTGATAATCTTTGTAGGACCACGTCAAGGTGGCTCTTGGAAAAATTATCTCTATAAAATACTCGTCTAGGTGTACCATGAAAATGATATTTTCGAAAAAAACCCACATAAAGATTTCTCTAAAAAATAAGAATTAAAAACTACAGGTCCAAGTGCTTCTTGTAAAATATTGTAAAAAAATATATAAATAAAAAACAAGCAAAAAAAGATAAGAAATTCATTATTTTAAAAAGACTTCCTCCAAAAAACCGAAATCAAAATATTGCTTCTTGAAAAATCCAACTATAGATGCCCATGGAAATAAATTTTTTTGTCGCTCAGGAAAATAATGTGATTAAATAACGTCTGGGTGTTCTTAAGAAAATGTGCCCTCGGAATTCTGCATCCTTGAAAAAAGTCTTAAACATCCACATCAAGGTGGCGCTTGTAAAAAAAATTAAACAGGTTACCTCTTGTCAGAATAATATATAACAAATCTACATCGAAGTGACCCTGGTCAAAAATCTTTAAATCCACAAAGAAAAAAATAGGAGAAACATGTTTCTACTCGATTTCCTAAAGACTTCATGCAACGGTGGCTCCCTATATTTTATTGGCGTTCCTTTTAAAAACTTTAAACAGAATAACTCACCAGAATTGACCGTAGATGTCGTTCTGCTATAATATTTCAGAATAAAAATGATAAATAAAATTAATGGCACTGAGAATTTTGTTCTAGAACGTGTGAAAATCTTTATACTTTATTCAATTTTTTTTTCACCACATTCTAGAACCCTAGCTTCCGAATGAAATGAAGTAGGTGTACAAAATTTCACTCAAATGTGTTTTAGGTCCATAGGTAACGAAAATGGGCCATATAGGTCCAGGCATTGGTATAACCCCATATAATTGCACAGGCAGATTTTGGGTGGTTTCTTTAAAAAAATGTTATTTAAACATTTTTTTTTTTTGATATTTAGTAGCACAAATATCCTTGAACACCAATTTGTGATCAAAGAAATGAGTATTCCAATTTTCAAATGAGCTTCTTGACAATACTGCAGTTCTGGCTATAGAGTAACACATGTTTGGATTAAAATCATATTTTTATCTCCCATTTCTATGGAATTTCCTCTCTACACATAAAAAACGTTATAGATATCCACAACCATAATGTTTTTAATTAATTTTACAGTAAATAAAAAAACGCTAGGCGTTATCACAATTTCCAGTGATTATATCTTGACTTTCCATGGTAAAGTGTTTGACTACAATAAACCATCGACGATGGCAAACGCTTGGTAATTTTTTTAATTAAAATTGACACTTTGTAAATGCTCAAATTGCTGTGCGACAACAAATGCCAACAATTCATTGGCATTGTTTATTAATTTTGATAAAATAAATATTTTTGCATTGATCCAGTTAGGAAAACAACACAACATCGTATGAGTGTCAATTTTGACGAATTAGAGATTTCATATTAAATGAACGACATTCGATATTGTATTCGGTGTGTTTGAATTTGTAACATGGAGCCACAATTCGAGTCAGTTGACAAGTCGCCTCTCCTGCCCATCGCCGAGTTCAAATGAGTTTCTTTACAAATTGCACAATTATGTGATGAACGAACGGTTAGGTGGCTGGCCAACTGACATGCCGGCCATTGGCCACTGGTGGTCAAAGGAATCAAAATGAAACATAATGACATGACTGGCAATAAAACTAAATGGAATAATGTAAAATAATCGCCAAACAATTTCAATCACATTCAGGCAAATGACAGTTGTAAATTGGCCATGGTGGGGTTAGTTTGTCGCTAAGGTTGGCATGCAAAAAAAAAGTTGAGAAAAAAGTTTAATGACTCGCCAAGGCAGCCATAACAATTAAAGTTTAAGAAATAAATTACTATTAATAATTACTCAAGGATTTCCGGAGAGAAATATTCAGAGAGAGAGAGAGCATGGTCCTTCTACGCGAAAATCTATGGAAAACTATGGTGTATCGTGGTTTTGTAAGGCTTACTAACATTTTGTTTCTCCAAAATAACATTGACTTCCTTTACTATTTAACCGCATTGTAACAAGTCTTTGTATTCTCTATTTCTTCTTCCTTCCCCTTTTGTCTAACCATTTTTGTAGGGTCTTGAATTGAGAACCTCTGAATTGGAACCGATTTTAGCGTCCTTGTCCAAACCTCATGCCGATGCCATCAAACAAAGAGTTCGTACACTCAATCAAACGGTACGAGGTCGTACCAAGAATCGCCAGAAACGTAAGCCCGATATCAGAGATGTTTTTCGAGACTTTGATGTAAGTTGGTTTCGTTTGTTGCAGTGGTAGTTATGTTGTTATTGTAATCAGATTTTGTTGATAGTTTTAAAGAGTGATTATTAATGGAAATTTTATAATATTACAGGAATCAAGTACCGGTACCCGATCACGCAGTGCAACACCAGATTCATTGGATTCAATACAAGGCGATGAAGTGTGGGGAAATACATCAATGTAAGTAGAAAATCGTATGTGTTGTAAATTTACGAGAAAGTGCCTGAAAGTATGCATCATACATGGCAAGAGAGTTTTATGGAAATTAAATATGGTCATACATGAATCCAAATTAACTACCATATTTGCTTTAAAAATACTTTATTGTGATTTAATTTGAAGCAAGATCAACAAATAATATGGAAATTAACAATATTTTAATCAATACGCCTTTCGATACATGTTTATAGACCAAGAAATCAAAGACCACCTCTTGGACGTTTGTAAAGAATTTCTTTTTTTAAAATACGCTAGAAGGGTTCTATATATTCCACGGAAATATTAATATTGCTTAAAAGTACTTCCTCTCTTTCTCAGACGTTTGAAGAGATCATAAATGACAGGAAATTCCTCTCCAGAAAAACTTTTCTGTAGACACTCATAAAATGTTGGTCCATCTGAGGGAAATTTTTCTTTCTAAAAAGTTTTTTATTAATTAAATGTTATTTAAATTTGTTTCTTAAAGCAGGGCCAGGCAAATGCAAGCACACGTCAATGAGTCTTATTCTCTCCACACATACAATGAGAACCAATAAAAAAACAATGTAATCAGAGAGATTGGGAGTACATAAAATTGTGATTATCTGCCCCTCCCAGTCTTAAAAAAGACAAAGAGATATTCTCTCTGAGTAGAAAGACTTTCTGAAAGATCTCTGTCTTAAAGAGGTAGTAATTTCAGTGAAATATGAGAGAAAACTTATGGGAGAATTCTTTTGGCAAATAACGAGTGAGTGCTGCAAAGTGCATGGGCTGACACCAACGCCAAACGCTTTCTTAGAGAAACCCAAGAAATTTTCTCATATAGAAAAACTAAAGCTTTTCTCATATAAGACTAGGGAGTAGGTATCCTCATAAGATACAGCCTTGCTCACAATATATGCATTAGTGGTGAGAGACACACTTGTCCTGTCAAACGATAAATAGAAAAGAGAAAGAGAGAGCCAGAAAAGAATAGAGTCAGTAATCTTTTCCCTTTCTACATATTTTTCAAAAAATAAAGATAGCAGCAGGATTTTATAACAGAAGAGCCGGTCGAAAATGCTTCCTAAGAAAGACCATTTGGACTTCCCATAGAATCTGTAAATAGTTCCCCTCCTAGGATAACATCAGGCTTTCTGAAATAATACTCTATCTTTTTGAAATATGACTCTTCTCATAAAAGGCTTGTAGGACATCTCATCTCCTTCTTTTTCATAGAAGGCTTCGTCAGAATTACAGAGGGCTCTATCAAAGGACCTAAATAAGCCCTGCCAATAGGACTTCTTATAGAAAACCGTATAACCTTGTCCTTGAGTCCTAGGATGTCTTCTTATAGAAAATTAAGAAAATCCCTATGGGCGTCTTCTATGTAAGACAGGGTCTTCTCAACTCCGATAGGTCTTCTCATGATAGAACATTCGACCTCAAAGAAGGCCTTTCCAAGGCCGTTTAAAAGTCAAATAGTCATAGATTCTTTCAGCCTCCTGGAGAAGGCTTTCCACTGAAACCCCGTAGATCTTCTTATAGAAGGCTTGAATGTCTTTTAAGGTTAAATATTCTCAGAGAAAATCGCCAATTCTTCTCTACTTTGGCTATTAGAAGAATTATTTGTTTGAAAATCACTGGCCTTTTGAAAAATATCAACAAAGCTTCCAAAAACAGAGAAGCAGTTGTTTTGGTAGAGGACCATCCAATACTTTTTATAAAACCATAAGACCTTCCGTAGAAGTGCAAACAAAACAAAGAGATCTTTGGATATATTAAAGAAGACAAGCAGCTTTTAATAAAATACCAGAAGGTCTTGTTGCAGAATCCCAAAACGGTCATAAAACGGGTTTCCATGGGGAAAATGGAGTGTCTTTCATTTAAGGCGAAAGGTCTTCTCAGAGAATCCTAAAAAACGACCTGTATAACTTTCAATGAAGTACATTTTCATAGAAGATCTAAAATAATGTATCACCAAGCGAAAACCAAAAAAGTTTCTTTCGTAGAAAATTAAACGATTTTTTTCAGAAAAAACGTAGAGATTTCCTCATTAAATTTCAAATTGAATTTTTATGGGATTCTTCAAAGTAGTCTCAAAATAATATGTAATAGGTCTGCTCTCAGAATAACATTTCACAAATGAAGCGATCAGTTAGTTCCTCCTCAGAGACTCGTTAGATTCTAAAAGTGAGAATACATAAAACGCTTTTTTAACTAGCGTAAGTCATCGGCTGGCTTTTTCGAAAAAGAACAAAATCGAAGGAAGTCAACATAAAACTCCGAAGAGTCTCAAAAACATATGTAATTACCTCTTAGTACTATTTGGGTTTGCCTAAAAGTATGCAACACACTCATGAAATATTTGTGAACTGGCAAATATTTTTCATTATTTGTCATGGTTTTTAATTTTTATTTTCCAATTTTATTTACTTTTATTTTTTGTTAACTCCAAAAATAATGTTTATTTCTTTATCTCGTTTGTTTAGACCGAGTTTTGTTAGTATCTTCGATCACAACACACCCAACGACAATGGCAATGGACACTCACCGCTGTTTTCGGGCAAAAGTCTTAAGCAAAAATTACGTCGCACCCCAAGTGCTCCCCTAAAAGGTTCTACCGACATATTTCGTGGCAATCATGTACGCTGTGATATTCCCATGTACTCGGCCGAGGGTATTGAACTGTTGGGCTTCTCGCGCATTGGTACCATACACATACCCAGAAATAGGAATAGATCGGGGTCGGATCCATCGTGTTCCGTGGGGTAAGTATTCTAATATTCCATGATATTAAGGATTACAAATTAATTTCTATTTACACTTTTAGTCGTGCCCGTGGCGAAATGATGACCCAGGACTCTCAAAGTGATAACAATACATCTTCAAGTGATTCCAGTGATGAATGCCTTTCGAATCATCAAAGGTTGTCGAATTCATCATCCCCCGAATCAACACCCCAAAAGATATTGAACAAAATCCATTTGGACACACCACCCCAGAGTGTGCAGAATTCGCCGTCATCGCGTGATGGTATTAGCTTTGAGAGTATGTGCCGTGAGACCTCTAGTCAAGATGGAGTGGTAAGTCCAGTTTTTAGAAAACGCGTTTTCCATGTTAATTGTTCCTCTCCTCCAGGATACTGTCGATAGCAGTGATTTATCATTGGAATTTTACTCCGACATTGATACAATAAACGAAACCGAATTGAAGCGTTTACAACCTTTATTCTGGTTGGAATTGGCTTCCATATTCGATCGCAATCATGTCCAGCTGGACAAACGGAAACCTGTCAAGCGCCGCCGCAAGGAGGAGGGCAAACTGTTTGGTGTCTCCCTAAATGCTCTGATACGCCGCGATCAGCAGATCACCGGTACAGATTCAACATTGGTGCCTTTGTTTCTGGAGGGACTATTGGATGAACTGAGCAAACGCGGTGCCCGCGAAGAAGGTATTCTACGTGTCGCCGGACACAAACAAAAGGTAAGTTGTTAATCCATTTCACAATTTGTTATAAATTTATTTGGTTTCCTCTCTTTTCCAGACTGAATTACTTTACCAAGAACTTGAATCGAGTTTCTATCAAAAACCAAAAAAATTCCAACAGCTCTTGAGCTCAGCTAGTGTCCACGATTTGAGCGCCCTGCTCAAACGTTGGCTACGCGAATTGCCCCAACCCCTGCTCACCAATGAACTCATCCAGTTATTCTATCAGTGTCATGCTCTCCCGCCCACAGATCAAGCCAAAGCCTTGGCCATTATTTGCCAAATGTTGCCGCACGAGAATCGCAACACCCTGCGTAGCCTGCTGCGTTTCTTGAACTATGTGATCGATCAAAAGGAAATGAACAAAATGAATTTGCACAATGTGGCCACCATAATTGCCCCGTCATTCTTTCCGCCTCGCTTTGTGCATCCGATCGATAAGAACAGCATAGAGGATCAGGTGAAAATGGCCGCACAATGTTGCCGCCTCACAAATGTGCTGATAACACGCGGCGAATCGTTGTTCCAAGTGCCAAATAATCTGATAGAAGAGTCCAAAGCATCGAATAAGAGACAGGTGAGTTTGAAGAAGGAGTAAAGAAAAATTTTACAAATATTAGATGCAAATATTTTGCAGCTTATGGTCTACCCTCAAAAGAGCACAAGGCTTCTCTCAGAAGTTCTTAAGGTTTTCTCTCAGAAAAATTTAAGGTCTTCTTCCAAAAGAGCTTAAGGTCTTCTCTCAGAAGTGCTTACGTCTTCTCAGAGCAAAAGAGCTTAAGGTCTTCTCTTCCGAAGAATTTTAGGTCTTCTCTTAAAGGAGCTTAAGGTCTTCTCATCAGAAGAGCTTAAGGTCTTCTCATCAGAAGAGCTTAAGGTCTTCTCATCAGATGAGCTTAAGGGCTTCTCATCAGAAGAGCTTAAGGTCTTCACATCAGAAGAGCTTAAGGTCTTCTCATCAGAAGAGCTTAAGGTCTTCTCATCAGAAGAGCTTAAGGTCTTCACATCAGAAGAGCTTAAGGTCTTCACATCAGAAGAGCTTAAGGTCTTCACATCAGAAGAGCTTAAGGTCTTCACATCAGAAGAGCTTAAGGTCTTCTCATCAGAAGAGCTGAAGGTATTCTCATTAGAAGGTCTCTTCATAGAAGACTCGAAGGTCTCTTCATAGAAGACTCGAAGGTCTTCTCATAGAAGACTCGATGGTCTTCTCATAGAAGATTCGTAGGTCTTTTCATAGAAGACTCGTAAGTCTTTTCATAGAAGACTCGTAGGTCTTCTCATAGAAGACTCGTAGGTCTTCTCATAGAAGACTCGTAGGTCTTCTCATAGAAGACTCGTAGGTCTTCTCATAGAAAACTCGAAGGTTTTCTCATAGAAGACTCGAAGGTCTTCTCATAGAAGACTCAGAGGTCTCTGTATAGAAGACTCGAAGGTCTCTTCATAGAAGACTCGAAGGTCTTCTCATGGAAGACTCGATGCTCTTCACATAGAAGAGTCGAAGGTCTTCTCATAGAAGACTCGAAGGTCTTCTCATAGAAGACTAGGAGGTCTTCTCATAGAAGACTAGGAGGTTTTCTCATAGAAGACTCGAAAGTCTTCTCATAGAAGAGTCGAAGGTCTTCTCATAGAAGACTCGAAGGTCTTCTCATAGAAGACTCGAAGGTCTTCTCATAGAAGACTAGGAGGTCTTCTCATAGAAGACTAGGAGGTCTTATCATTGAAGACTTTTCTCGTAGAATACTCGAAGGTTTTCTTTTGGAAGACTTAAATGTCTTTTCGTAGAAAACTCGAGTGTCTTTGTCATGGGAGACTCGAAGACTTCTCATACAGAGCTTTAAAAGTCTTCCCATAAAAGGTCTTAAATGCTTTTCCCATCAAAAACACTTTTCATACCAGATAAGAAGCTCTTCTCATAGCAGTTCCGATGCTCTTTCCATAGCAATGGAGAAGCTCTTCTCATAGCAGTTGAGATGCTATTCTAATTGCTATTAAGAAGCTCTTCTTACAGTAGGAGGAAAACTATTCTCATGGCAGATGGGAAACTCTTTTCCTCTTTTTAAGGACTTATTTTTTTAAATTTTTTTTATTTTTCATGATTTCATTCATTTACTATTTTCTTAAATTTTTTGATTTTTATTAATTCTTGTTTTTCTGTTCTCTTTCCTTCTTCCAGGGCAAACGTGGTCTTCATCGGCGGGTAAAGGCAACCACATCCCTGCTGCATGTGAGCAGTTCTCCCATCAGTAATAACATTAATAACAATAACAACAACAACAGTAGTAATAATAATAACAATAATAATAATAATAATAGCAACAACAATAACAATAATATCCATCATCACAACAATACCAGTACCATCTCCATTGGTGAGAATGGCAGCATGGTAACACATCAGCAGTCAATTAATCCAAGTCATGTACATCGTTTAATTATTTAAATTAAATTAAAAGTAAATGAAAACACACAAAATTGATGCGGGGTCAAGCATCTATGTCAAAATGGTTGTTGTCCAAACCATAGATAAAACAAAAATATAAAATTAAAAAAAATAAAACAACGGACCAAAGAGTCAGAATTCTTCCATTACAACAGTAAATATATATTTAATAACAATTTAACTTGCGATCAAAACAAAAACATAATGATAATTTAAATTAAACAAAAAATTAATTAATTAAAAAAAGAAAGGTGTCTAATCAATTTTAAATTTTATGTCATTTGAAAACGAAAAAAAATATGATATATAAAAAAATAAATATTATTGTAATTCTTTTGAGACAAAAATAAAATTGAAAATTGTGTGCATAGTTTTGAGAATGATAAAATATCTAAAAAAAACACTCAAATATCATTATTTCATTTATAAATAATATTACATTTTTTCTTAAATATATCCATACATTATAAGTTAGTTGTATGTAAACCTTCATTGATATAGCAATCTAGTTTGTGTATTATATATTATTATTTTTTTTTCATATCTCTTAGTTAAGTTTTAAAATTCTATTTTTTTCTTCTTCTTTTTTTCTTTCTATTTTAGCTATGTAAGTTTAATTCTTTGCTAGAACAAATGAAATGTTGCATAGAAGTTGACGACTTGTAATTTCGTGCAAAGGCATTTTATGTCCTCTTTTATTTTCGTCTGCTATATCATCATAATACCTGCAATTTATCCTTAGCTTTATTTAATTTCTAAGAAATCTTAGTCACATTTTTAGTGCTGTAGAGTACGATTACTCTACGATTTTATGTTCTGCATTTCATCAAAATTGCTTTTTTGTGATTGGCTTTAATTGATAATATCAAAAAGATACATTTATTTCCGTTTTTTTTTTGTTATTTTAATTTAATTTTTTTTTTTCAATAAAAAATCAAGTCAACATCCTAAATGGAAAAAATATTGAAACGTTTCAAAAAATGTATTCCAACATGGAGTCATCTGAGCACTTTTCTTCCCATTCTGTGTAAAAAGTTGGCCCAACACAGTTTCCAAAAGCCATAAAATTTGGGGATCAATGCCATTACATCTCCAATCTGGCAATGTTATATGAATAGTTCTATTCCAACCATTCAAATGCAAATGTAGTTGTGTTGACTTTTCCACATCTCGTTTTATTTTACTTTCTTTTTTAAGTTTAAAAGCGTAATTTCATAACTTTCATGAAATCCTTTTAATTTTTTCATAATTCACATCTTTTTCCCATCCTCCTTCAAATACGAAATACGATCAAAATTGTATTAAAGAAATATTTTCTTTTATTTTAAAATACATAATTAGGTTATAAAACATTCAAACGCACATTTTAGCTAAATTTTCTTTTCACGTGGCAATTCGAACGCCAATTTGTAGGCGTTCGCAAAAAAATACATAATCGAAATTTTATTTCCATTGCTTTACTTTATATCTCGTTATAAGTTCTCCATGTATTTGTATTATATAATTATAGTTTTAAAACGCTATATTTTTTGCTAGTTTTAATTTTTATTTAGTCTTTTTCTTCTATAAGTTTAGAGCGTTTGCTAATTGTATGGCAATCGATTTACTTTTAGTTAAGAAAAACACAAGAAATATTTTTTTTAATTTTTGCTTAGTTGTATTCTAAAAATAATAATACAACAACAATAAGAAAAAAATACAAATATAAAGTGTGTACATCTAGTAATTGTGTCTTCGTGTACATCAGGAATATTAAACCAATAAAAATGCATATGATATTTTTTTATAAAAATTCCTTTTGTTTTATTTGTTTCATTTTCATAAATGAATTTCATTAGATTTGAAATTCCTTTAATTGGGCGCCATCTTTATATTGTGGTCGTTTCAAATCCTGGACCTTTTCGATGGACATCTTTCTGGCCATTATACTTTTGTAATATCTAACTGCAGCCACTTTAGTTGCGAAATGTGGCTAAGAACTTTGAATACAATAAAAACAAGTTAAAAAGCAGTAAGTTAGGCCGGGCCAAACTTTGAATACCCTTCACCATTTGGAACGAATTTGGAAATTTTAAAAAAATAAAATCCTTAAAAATTCTGTTAAAATTTTAAAAATACCAAATATAGCCGTTATATTGGGGTCTATACGACGTGGACCTACATAGGCATGGTTTGCCATAAGCCATTACCATATTCAAATTCGAAACTTGAAATAAACGGTGAATAATGTAGCTAAAATCATCAAAATATCGTATATAGGAAGTTATCGTTATATCGGAGCTGTGCGAAGACCTGGACATGCATAGATAATTTTCTGTCACAAGCTGTAGCTTCCATTACGAACTTCAAATACCACATCTCAAACAATTTCGGTGGGTATTGTCAATCGCATTAAAATCGTCAAAATACCGAATATAGGGATGTACTGATATATGGAGTCTATACGAAGACCTGGACCTGCATAGACAATTTTCTGTCACAGACTGTAGTTCCCATAACGAACTCTAAATACGTAATTTAAAACAATTCTGGTGAATAATGAAGCTAAAATCATCAAAATACCGATTATTGGGAGGTACCGTTATATGGAGCTATACGAAGACGTGGATATGCACAAACTATTTTCTGTCTTAGGGTGTAGTATCCATTTCGAACATCAAATACCAAATTTGAAACAATTCCAGTGAATAATGTAGCTTAAATCATCAAAATACCGAATATAGAGAAGTACCATTATGTGGGGGCTATACCAAAACGTGGTCCTGTACAGACAATTTTCTTTCATAGGCTGTAGTATTCGTTACGAACTTGAAATACCAAATATGAAACAATTCCGGTAATAAGGGCCTAAAATCATCAAAACACCGCATATCGGGAGATGCCGTTATATGGGGGCTATACAAAGATATAGACCTTTACAGACAATTTTCTGTTTTAGGCTGTAGTATCCATTATGAACTTCAAATAGCAAACTTGAAACAATTACGGTGAATAATGTCGGTAAAATCATAAAAATACCGAATGTCGGGAGATACCGATATATTAATGTCAAAAACAATATCTTTCTCTACACCCTAGACACCAAGTGACCTCGATACCAAATCCATATCAAATTTCAGGACTTCATTTCTATTCCTTCACCAAATACCAATTTTTGCAGTATTTAGTTATTTTCGTACAGTAAAATTATGCATTATCAAAATAATCTCCATATTGCAACCTCAGATTAAAACAGTGACTTTTATATCAAATTTCAGGATTTCAACGCTGCAATTTTGTACCATTTAGTACCAAATGGTACCAAATTTTGTACCATTTAGTACAATTTAGTACGCATATCCAAAACCAACTCCTTCTCTCAACCACACACAACACTATAAATATCAGATTTCAAAATTTTATCTCTAACCCTTCAACCTTGATTAAATTTAGTACCAGTTAGTACTTTTCGTACAATTATGGTACACATTTCCAAAACCACCTCCATATCTAAATACCAGACACCAACAGAACCTTTACCCTACACCCAATTTAGTTTCACTTAGTACTTTTCGAACAATTATCGTACACTTTTCCGAAACTACTTACATATCTTTACCGCGGACACCAACAGTGTCAACCATATCATATTTGAGGAATTTACCTCTATTCATTCACCCAATACAAGATTTAGCACTTTTCGCACAAATCACAACCACCTCCATATCTCAATTCCAGAAATCAACAGAGGTTTCAGGGCCTGATTTGAGGCTTCCAGACCTATCCCTTCACCCAATACCAAATATAGTAACATTCAGTACTTTTCGTACAATCAAGTTTCCGAAACCACCTCTAAATTTAAAAACTACATTCATATATCAAACTGACTTTGCAACCTTGATTCTCATTCCAAATTTTAAGTTTTTAGCTCCATCCGTTCAAATCATACCATTTTGGAAGTTTAGTACCTGTCTAGAACTTTTGGTAACGTCAAAGTTCGAATTTTCAAAAACACTTTGGTACATCTATCCCGCACTCCATTACTGACTCGTATTCCAAATTTCAGAATTTTAACTTATTTCGTTTGTTCAAAACAAAATATTAAATTGTTAGTACATTTTTGTACTTTCGTATACTTTTAGTATGAATTCTCAAGAATCCAGTCTTCTTAGCCCCCGTGCAAAATTCCAAGCCGCTTCGCCTGGGCGTTGATTCTCTGTCAGGCAGCTTACGCTTGTACTGGAAAATCTTAGACATAGGCGCAAGTGTCTTTGGACGAGATCCATTTCGAGCATATGGACTCCATTTGGCAAGCTGAACATCATCAAGCTGTTACATCATAATATTTTGTTACGCATGGACATCGTAGGTCACAGCACCAAAAACATTGAAATTAGTGTTCAATTTTTTTTATGTAAATTACATTTAATCGGAGATATCCTTCTGATACCTTAACAAGTTAAAAAGCAGTACGTTTGGCTGGAACGAATGTGGAAATTTTCAAAAAATAAAATCCGTTAAAAGTTCTGTAAACAATTTAAAAATACCGAATATATCCTTTATATCGTGGTCTATACGACTTGGGCCTACATAAGCATTATTTGTCATGAGCCATTACCATATTCAAATTCGAAACAAGAAATAAAGTGTAACTAAAATCATCAAAATACCGTATATAGGGAGGTATCGTTATACCGGACCTATACGAAAACCTGGACCTGCATGGAAAATTCTCTGTCACAGGCTGTAGCATCCATTACGAATTTTAAATACAACAACTCAAACAATTTCGGTGAGTATTGTACCTAAAATCGTCAAAATACCGAATATAGGGAGTTACCGTTATATCGGACCTATACGAAGACCTGGACCTGCAGAGACAATTTTCTGTCACAGACTGTAGTTCCCATTACGAATTCTAAATACATAATTTGAAACAATTCCGCTGAATAATGTCGCTAAAATCATCAAAATGCCGAATATCGGGAGGTACCGTTTTATGGGAGCTATACGAAGACGTGGATCTGCACATACAATTTTTTTGTAATAGGCTGTAGTATCCACTACGAACTTCAAATACCAAATTTGAAATAATTCCGGTGAATAATGTCTCTAAAATAGTCAAAATACAGAATATCGGGAGGTACCGTTGTATGGATGCTATATGAAAACGTGGACCTGCACAGACAATTTTCTGTCTTAACTTCAAATACCAAATTTGACACAATTCCGGTGAATAATGTTGCTAAAATCATTTACGAACTTAACCTGCCTACTGGCAAAATAGACATGTGTGCCTTCTATCTCAATTCGTTCGAAAGATAGCGTGATTACAAAAGACAGACGGACGGACAGACGGATGTATCTAAGTCCACTTAGAATTTTACGCTGATCAAGAATATATATACTACCCTCCGTAGTATGGTGGAGGGTATAAAAAGTTTGGAAATTCATTGTGCAAATTTTGCTTATCGGAATATAAGAAATATTAAGTCGAACCATTTTCTGAAATATTTTCTAACTTGTTTAATTATTTTATATTTAAAATCGATTTAGATCTACCGTAAATTTTGAAAATACACTACAATTTTGCGTGAATATAAACATTTACATCCCATTTTTTAGCTATTAATATATCCACTACTAACTGAAGTTTGATATCTGTTTGTTCTATGCCAAATATAGCTTGCGTCCATTAAGTTGAGCGCCCTCTATTGACGGATAGTATTGTTATAATTACGCATTTGTCTTTGCTAAGTTTACACCAGCGGCATCTATGCCTGAGATAAACAACAGTGTATAGAATTGGATACGGCAACACCATATCATTTAACTAAGCAAAATATAGAGCATAGTTTTAGGAAGAACATGATACTAGTCGACAAAGTAGAAAAATAATAATATGTTATTTGGATCTTCCTAGCTCGCCGAGCTGAGTCGATCTAGCTATGTATGTCCGTCCGTCCGTCTGTCCGTCTGTCCATGTTAATTTGTAATCACTCTACAGGTCGCAATTATGGCCCGATCCTAACGAAATTTTGCACGAAGGTGGGGTTAGGGTCAGAATTTCTTTTGAAGACGATCGCATAATATTTAGGGGTTGAAATGGACCAAAAACTGAAAAATTTCATGATTTTGCAGTTGCTCTACAGGTCGCAATTATAGACCAATCAAAGCGGAAGTTAGCATGGGGCTAAAGCTTAGGGCTGGGCAGAAGCCTTCCAATTTTGATGGTCATCGGGTAATATTTAGTGGTTGAAATAGACCATAGCATTTGTGATAAATAAAAGTCAAATTTTCCATTAAACCGCGAATATTTTTAATGCGGGCGATATCACAAATAGACGAACAGGTCAATTCTGACCGTTACGTAGATGCCGATAGTAAAAATATCGGTTATATATAGCGAAATATATACAATGTGTGTATACAAAGGAAGGGGATGTTAGCTAGAATGCTTATATCTCCAGAATGGCTGGAGCGATTTTGACAAATTGTGTAAATTTAGAATGCCCTTTTGGCATAAAAGTATAAAATCTAAAAAAATCGCATAAAAAAATGCCAATAATGATGTTAATATAGATTTTTTAGTATTTTGTGATATTTTTTTATTTTTTCATATTTTTTATCGCATGCGATTTTTTCAATTTGACTTATAATATTGAAGTGAATATTTTGTAATATTTTTTCACCTTATAACACAGGTTGAGGATATTATATAAGTATTGCAAATATCGTCCTATCGTCACTAAAATTTTCACAAGGGTAGGGTTGGACTCAGAAGGGCTAGGCCTATTGTTTTCAAAGATGTCCGCAATATATAAGGGGTTGAAATGGACCAACATCTAAAAATTTTCCTGATTTTGCAGCCGTTATAATTGTCACAAATTGAAACCAAATAACACGAAATCTCGCATAAAGTTAGAGTTTAGGACAGCGAGTAGAATAGGACCACTAATTTTGTGTGAAAAAATAACAGCATTACTTACAGGCGATATCCGAAATATACAAAAGGCGAACTTCTGGCTTTGTTATGCAGATTTCGTTGACGAATATAGCCAAATATCGTAGACATATCAGATACAGAGGGGCTTTTTGCTTTTGGAGATGATTGCAAAATATTTAGGGGTTCAAATTAACCAAAAACAGAGAGGTTTTTCCGATCACAGAATTGAAGCCAATCAACGCGCCTGTGAAGAGAGTTAAGGCGGGGAAGAATTCTGGCATTTTGAATGACCATTGGATTATATTTAACTGTAAAATTAACCACAACAACGAACAGCCCGAAGGAGTGCATGAATGTTGAGCAAATGTCCCTAGTCAAAATCCTAATATCAAACGCGAAATCTTCTAATATGGATTTGGACATAAGGGGGCTTCTAACATATTGTAGTGTTGTAGGGTATAACATAGTCGGCCCCGCACGACTATAGCCTTTGCTTACTTGTTTCAATATGAATGGTTTTAAAAGAAATATATTTTATATGTGCTTTTGAGAAACTTTTTGAAATAAATGTATACGATATGTGTGAGTATCAAATATAAGCAATATTTCTAAATTATTTAATCGAAATGCAAAAAATCTGACGACATGCTTCCGCGCTCTTGTGCCAGACTGACAGCCTATTATCAGACAATTCTACTTAATTTGACCTATTTTGACAAATTGAAGTCCTAAACAAGTCGTAAACAAAAATCTCTCATTTATTTTAAGTCCATCATAAAATGTTACATTTAAACTAAGTGAATCAACATCTAAATTAGTACAAATTCTCAGCGAAGTTAATTCTATTAACTAAATATGCAGCCATTTATTAAAGTTGAACTTAAATATCGTTACAAAAATATTTTTACATGTCACTAATTTGACTGATGGCAATGTCCGCTACATGCAGCATAGAAAAAATGTAAGTGTGCTTAGCAAATTATTGCCGAGGGTAGGTAACAAAGAATTTGTTTAAGAAGATGCTGGTTGGACAGTTTTTTTATACCCTCCACCAAAAAAGGTATGGAGGGTATATTAAGTTCGTCATTCCGTTTGTAACTCATCGAAATAATCATTTTAGACCCAACAAAGTATATATATTCTTGATCATCGTAAAATTCTAAGACGATTTAGCCCTGTCCGTCCGTCTGTTGTAATCACGCTACAGTCTAATCGAATTAAGATAGGAAGCTAACATTTTGCACAGATCTCTCTTTTGTCTGCAGGCAGGTCGAAGATGGGCTATATCGGTCCACGATATCGTATAGCCCCCATATAACGGTACCCCCCGATATTCTGTATTTTGATGATTTTACCCACATTTTTCAACGGAATTGTCTTAAAATCCACACAAGGAGTTCATTGTGGGTACTTTATACCTCGGCAGAGAATTATCCATACAGGTCCACGATATCCTATAGCCCCCATGTAACGGCACCCCCCGATATTCGGTATTTTGATGATTTTACCCACATTTTTCAACGGAATTGTCTGAAAATCCACACAAAGAGTTCCTTGTGGGTACTTTATAGCTCGGCAGAGAATTATCTATATAGGTTCACAATATCGTATAGCCCCCATGTAACGGTACCCCCGATATTCAGTATTTTGATGATTTTAGCCACATTTTTCAACGGAATTGTCTGAAAATCCACACAAAGAGTTCCTTGTGGGTACTTTATATCTCGGCAGAGAATTATCTATATAGGTCCACAATATCGTATAGCCCCCATATAACGGTACCCCCCGATATTCGGTATTTTGATGGTTTTACCCACATTTTTCAACGGAATTGTCTGAAAATCCACACAAAGAGTTCCTTGTGAGTACTTCACCCCCTGAGAGAGAATTGTCTATACAGGTCCACGATATCGTATATCCCCCATATAACGGTACCTCCCGATATTCGGCATTTTATGATTTGACCAACATTTTTCATCGGAATTGTCTGAAAATCCACACAAGGAGTTCCTTGTGTGTACTTTATACCTCGGCATAGAATTATCTATATAGATCCACGATATTGTATAACCCTCATATAACAGTACCCCCGATATTCGGTATTTTGATGTTTTTAGCCAAATTTTTCAACGGAATGGTCACAAGGGGTTCTTTGTGAGCACTTTACCCCCCCCCCCCCCCCACAGAGAATTCTCTACATAGGTTAACGATAACGTGTAGCTCCCATATAACGGTACCCCGCGATATTCGGTATTTTGATGATTTTAGCCACATTTTCCAATCGTATTGTCTGAAAATCCACACACGGAGTTCCTTGTGAGTACTTTACACGCAGACAAAGATTTGTCTTTATAGGTCCACAATATCGTATATCCCCCCATATATCGGCATCTTTCTATATTAGATATTTTAAAGAATTTAAAATAATTTTTATTGTATTTTATTTTTTTGAAAATTTTCTAATTCGTTCCAAATGGTGGAGTGTATTCAAATTTCGGCCCGACCGAACTTACAGCTTTTTTACTTGTCATACTTCATTTAATACAGATAAAAATATTGGTATGGGCAAATTTAACATTTATATGAAATTTCGAACATTTATATCAAATTTTGTGCGAAATCATAAATTCCATATTCATCTCAGGTTTGAGAGAAATATTTAGATATAGCAAGTTTTAACGAATTGAAAATTCTGACCCTTTCGTGAGTGACGTAGCATAAGGAGATCGCAAAAATATTTGTATGTGTAAAATTTGGGGAGAGTTGGATGTTTATTTCGCTTTCTTTGAGCGTTTGGTTTTGAAACCTATGCGGGAAGGTACCTGAAGAAGTGGTCCGATCCCTCCCATTTTTATAACAGATCTTGTGTTGATGGAAATATTGAGATGTTCCAAGTTTGAATGGAATCGGATGGTAATTTCGAGTTTTATGATCGCCATTGATATTCAAAATTTTGATCCTTTGTGGGGGAGGTAATGGAAGAAATCTTTCGATCTCTATCACTTTTATAACAGATCTTGTGTTGATAGAAATATTGAGATGTGTCAATTCCGAATGGAATCGGCGTTTTGTGAGTTTTGTGGGTATTCAAGTTTCATGGGTATTCCTATTTCACGGCAGATCTTGATTTAGTACAAATAATGGGATGTGTGAAATAGGAAGAGAACCGGATACTTATTTCCGATTTTATTATCGTTTTGGTTATTTAAAATGTTGACCCTTTGTGAGGGAGGTACCACAAGGAGTGTAGAAATCTCTCCGTCCTCACACCAGACCTAGGGTTAGTAAAAATATTGTGATATGTATAATTTAAGACAATCGGACCCTTATATCACATTTTATAAGAGTTAAAATTATCCAAAATTTTGACCCTTTATGAGGGAGGAACTTGATGGAGTAGACCGGCATTGTCCATTTTCGCACAGAAATGTATCTATTTTTCAACAGAATTATCTCTAACTTGGTATATGGATTTCCTAGCGGTGTGCTTGTCCATTTATTGGCCTTTAAAAGTTTCCCAATTTTCTGTCACTTAATTACTTTTGAACCTACTTTTTTTTAATTTTTCATTTCACCACAAATTCTAACAGCGCAAAGAAAAATTCCTATGACACTAACTTTGCGCCAGTCAAAACATTGCTTAGCTTTTAAAGCATCAAAATGCAACGACGAATGAAGATGCCAGTCAAAATCTAAGAAAATCTAATGCAGGGCACAACAAAACAAAAGACAGAGTGTCTGTTGCGCCCGTCCGCAATCCAGCAGCCGCCAGCCGACCACAACAGCCATCATCTAATAAAAATAAAAACCAACCATCTGCAGCAGATTTGCCATATCCATGGCTACCGCCACGCCACGGCACGCTACCACCACCACCACCCACATCCTCCATACGAGTGTTCAACAGGCAGTTGTGTGTCTTTGATACGCTGCATTGGGAACTTTTGCAGAGGAGGAAGTAATTGGAGCATAAGATGATCATTTCATTTCGTTTCGTTTGTAAACAGAAAAAGTCTAAAAAATCCCATTCGCCATGGTATGCTGTTGTTGGTGTTGGATGCTGGAAATTAAATTGAGAGTCTTAAAAGATGGTGTCGTCATAATTCTGGTGTTGTTGTGGCTGCTGTGCATCACGATACCATTAAACAGGGAGAAGAGATCCCCTTATGAGCGGTGGCTCACATCAAAATCAAGACACAAATCCGATGCGGTGGCAAATGTTGGTGGTTGTTGTCGTTTTTAAGGTTGGCATCGGTGTCATAATCTTATTTGGAAGCGGTAAATAAATAAACATTCAATGTGCGGGTGTACGTACGTTTATGTGTGTGTGTGTGTGTGTGTGTGTGGGAATGTTAATTAATTTTATTATTGTCGTTTTAATGCCTTTGCTCTGTTCATTTTCTGCTTCTCCACCAAATGATTAAATTCTAAACGAACAAAGTTTCTTTTCAAAACATTCCAATAAATCTTAACAATGGGGCCTAGTTTAGATGGATACCCTGTTGTGGTGTGGTGTCTTCCTTCCATGTGACATTTTAGAGTGTCATTAGTTCACGGTGGCATGTGTTTGCGTTAAATAGTTGAGATGCTTTGGATGTCTAGCGATCGGCCGAGAAGAAAAGAATTAGCTTCTGTTGTGGCATTTTTATTTGTTTAATTTAAACAATGCAAATTGAGAGAACTTTTGAACTAATTTGTAAACAAATATTTTTATGGATGTTGGTATTTATGTTGTGGTTTCGGGAGAATCATATCTAATGGCCTTTATAGCTATGAAAGATACAGGAAACAAGTTTAAAAGTATCAGTCGGTATTGCCGACGCTCGGCCAATGTTCGATTATTAAAATATATTTTTTTACTTCTGAATTGTTGATCCTAATTTTTAGAAAATGCAAAAATGTGCCTGGGTATTCAATTTTCATACTTATCAATACAGATAAAAATATCGACATGGGCAAAATTATCGACATGGGCATAATTTTAGGAAAATCATTAATTCCATATTCATCTCACGTTTCTGGTGGAGATAAATATTTAGATATGGCAAGTGGTAAAGAATAGATGACTTGTTTTGCAAGTTATGATATAAGTACTGGAAATAGTGACATTTTGTGGGTGAGGTACCAGAATGGGTTCGCAGATAAATATCACCTACACAACAAATCATGTGTTAGCGAAAATGTTTGTATGTGTGAAATTTGAAGAGACTTGGATGCTTATATCGATATCTTCCTTAGAGTTTTGTTTTTCAAAATCTTGAACCCTCTCAGAAGATCTTGTGTTAGTAAAACTAATCTGATGAGAGCAATATTGAGAGGACCATAAGCTTATTTCGGATTTTATAATCTTAAAACGTTGACTTTTTTTTGAAATTATTGATCCCTTTGGAATGTATTGTTCCTAATTATACCCTCAGCCATATGGCTACAGAAGGTATATATAATTTTATACGGTCAAAACGTGCCTAATCTATTTCAGGACATTTGGAGTCGATCTAGCGATGTCCGTCCGTCTGTCTGTCTGGCTGGTGCATACGATAAGTTTCGAAGGGATTGGTCCAAACTTGGTACATCGTAATATTTTTGTAAAACTTAGATCGAGTTCGGAGACGGAGACGGTCCACTCCTTCTAGTACCTCGCCCACAAAATATCGATATTTTCAAAAAATATTTTCTGCACAGAAAAAGAAACGATAATCCAATTTAGCTCCAACTTTGCAAATCCTAATATTTGCGAAATGGACAATATCGGTCCACTCCTTCTGGTACCTCCCCCACAAAGGGACAAAATGTTGGATAATTATAGCTCTTATAAAATGTATTGTAAGAACCCGATTGTCTTCAAATTTTACACATCCCAATAATTTTATTAACCCAAGGTCTGGTTTTAAGATGGAATACATCGGTCCACTCCTTCTGGTATCTCACCCACAAATGGTCGAAATTTTCAAAAAAAAAAAAAATAAATAAATAAATAAATTAATAAATAAATAAAATTCTGCCCAGAAAGAGAAAAAATAATCCAATTTTGTTTGAACTTTACAAATTCTAATATTTGCCTCAGTTCTCGGTCAGGTGCAAAAATGCATAATATCGGTCCACTCCATCAAGTGCTTCCCCACAAAGGGTCAACATTTTGAATAATTAAAACTCTTATAAAATGTGAAGCATCCGGTTGTCTTGAAATTTCACACATCACAATATTTTTATAAACTCAAGATCTCGTGTTAAGATAGAATATATCGGCCCACTCCTTCTGGTACCTCCACCACAAAAGGTCGAAATGTTGAATATCCATTAAGCTCATATAACGTGAAATTAAAATCCGATTCCATTTAGACTTGACACATATTTCCATCAACACAAGATTTGTTATAAAAGCGATAGAGATCGGACCATTCCTTCTGGTTCCTCCCCTACAGGGTTGAAGATTTTGAAAGGCATCCAACTCTCCTCAAATTTCACACATACAAACATTTTTGCTAATACAAGGTCTGTTGTGAAGATGATAGATATTTGCGAACCCCTTATGGCACATCACCGACAAAGGGTCACAATTTTCAATACTTTTATCTGCTATAACTTGCGAAACAAGTCAGCGACTCGTTACAACTTGCCATATCTAAATATTTCTCTCAATCAGAAACCTAAGATGAATATGGAATTTATGATTTCGCACGAAATTTGATATAAATATTCGATTTTCTGGTAAATTTGTCCATAGCAATATTTGTATCTGTATTAGATGAAATATGAAAATGGAGTACTTCGGTCGACTATATCGACTCAATGTGAGTTTTTTTTAATAATAATCACATATCTCATATAAAGTGGTCGAAATAGTCCAAACTTGGCACGTCGCAATATTCATATCATATTTATTTAGATCCGATACGAAATGCACAATATCGGCCCATCCTTCGGAACCTACTACGTATAGGTTCAAAAGTTCGAATAATCATAACAGAAGTCAAATTATATTTAAATAATTGAACATTGGTTGAGGGTATACATCTGTCGGAAAAACCGACTCATTCTTTTTTTAACTTGTTTTTATATTTTTTTTAAATATCGTAATATATTAATCTTGAACACTTCGCAATTTTGATTAGACCGTTCGCCTTAAAAATATATATATTATATATATACCCCCAAAGTCAGCAACTAGCACTCGGCATAACAAAGTTATAACATTTGCCTTATGTCATTATACCCAACTCTCAACAAAATGTTAAACCCAGGTTCAAGTTCAAAGCCACGTTATCTGTTTTTTTGCTAAATAAGCATTTGCTAATGACCCAGACATAGGATACTGCAGCAAATATGAGCATTTTTCCAAAAAGATGCTGTTGTTGCATTTGTTAGGAAGTGTTAATTGTTCTCTCACGTAATGCACCGTTTATTTACTCACGTGTCTAAATGTTGTTGGTATGTCGTTGGACTTGTCGCAACTGCTACTTGTATTGTGAAGTTTGAAAGTAAACTGCGAAAAATAAACAGTTGCATGGACAAACAACAAGTGGCGTCAAATTGCATCATTGGGTAAGGTTAAACATAAGACTAGATTTTCCAATGTTTTGTTTTATTTTTGTTAAGATTGTAAATTTTTAAATGTGTCCTAAAGAAGTAATGGTTTGTAAAGCTTTAAAAAAATGATAATAATAAAGAAAAAATAAAATAAATAAATTTTATTAACAAATTATAAACTAAAAACTATTGTTCTGAAAAAAGTAAAAATGAAAAACTCTAAATTTTGTGATTCTTGTTTTATTTATTTTCTAATTAACAATTATTATATATTAACCATTTTATTTATACATTTTTATTTAATTGTTTTTTTCTTAATTTTCTTACTTATTTACGGTATTTTTTATAAATATTTTCCGTTTTATTTATTTTTAATTTATTAGTTACTTGTTTAATTATTTATTTTATATCTATTCTTTTGTTATTATTTATCATTTCATTTATTTATTATTTTAATATTATTTTAAATTTATTCCATTCACTTCAACTATAGGGTAAGTGTACCAGTAGTCGGCACTTTTAGGATTTTCGCGTTTTTAATCGCTCACCATTCTGAGTGGAACATTTCAATTATTACAAGGTTAATTTTTTCAGATTCGAAATTTTGTATAGTTTTTGCAATAATAAATAAAGTTTTAATAACTTTTTATTAAATTTTATAAATTTGTAGTTTTATTAAAACAATGCTTTTTTGCCAGTAGTCGGCACCACTTGCTAATTGTCGGTATGGCATGTTCCAACAGTCGGCATACCATTTTTTTTTGTAAGAATAATTAATAGTAATAATAAATTAATTCATTAAAATATAATATTTTTGTTTAGTTAAACTGATTCGACGTCTTTATTGTACTTTTCTTAAGAATATGAATTGTTGAGGACCTTCACAGACAAACATTTAATTTTTATTAGAATAATTCATCTTTTCTTAGTAAAATTGTGCACAAAGATAGCTGAATAAACAAAATACATTTAGTTATAATAGTTTCATTTATTTGGGCTTAAAAATAAAAAGTGCCGACTACTGGGACATGCCGAACTTAGGCACACTTACCCTATCAGTTGATACGGTCAAAACGTGCCTAGTCGAAATAACAGTTTTAAACCCTAGGTACATTTCGGGACATTTGGAATCGATCTAGCGATGTCCGTCCGTCCGTCTGTCTGTTGGGCTGGTGCACACGATAACTCTCGAAGGGAGTATCCGATTTGGTCCAAACTTGGTACATCGTAATATTTTTGTCAAACTTAGATCGAGTTCGGAGATGGGGAATACCGTCTACTCCCAAAATATCGATATTTTCAAAAAATATATTTTCTGCACAGAAAGAGGAACGATTATTAGATTTTGCTCCAATATCGGTCCACTCCATCAAGTACCTCCCGCATAAAGGGCCAACATTTTGAATAAATATAATTTTATAATATGTGATGTAAGAGTCCTATGGTCTTAAAATTTCACACAACCGAATATTTTTATAAACCTAAGATCTGGCTTTAAGATGGAATATATCGGTCCCCTCTTTCTGTTACTTCCCCCACAAAATGTCGAAATTTACAAAACAATTTTTTTATTCGGCTCAGACAGAGAAGCGATTATCCAATTCTGACCCAACTTTGCAAATACTAAATGTTTTTAGCGAAAATGGACACTATCGGTCCACTCCATCAAGTACCTCCCCCACAAAGGGTCAACATTTTGAATAATTATAATTCTTATCAAATGTGATGGAAGAGTCCTACATATGGTCTTGAAATTTCACACATCCCAAAATGTCGAAATTTTGAATATCCATTAAGATCATAAAACGTTTATAGAATCCGAAATGTGTATCCGGTTCTCTTCATATTTCACACATGCCATCTATTCTACTAACACAATATCTGTTGTGGAGATGGAATATATCGGTCCACTCCTTCTGGCACCTGCCCCACAAAGGCTCAAACGAATATATTGAATATCCATGGAGCTAATAAAACGCGAAACTAACATCCAATTGCATTCAGACTTGGTACTTCTCAATATTTCCATCAACACAAGATCAGTTTCAAGAATGGTAGAGATCTTCTGGAACCTCCCCCACATAGGGTTCAACATTTTGAAAAACAAATCGCTAAGGAAGAAATAGAAATTTCACTCATCTAAACATTTTTGCTAACACAAAATATGTTGTGAAGATGATATATATCCCACAAACGGTCACAATTTTCAATATTTTATCCGTCATCATTAGCGAAACAAGTCAGCAATTCTTTTCAACTTGCTATGCCTAAATATTTCCCTCAACCAGAAACATGAAATGAATACGATATTTATCGGAATTTATGATTTCGCATCAAATTATATATAGCTCTTCGATTTTCTTGTAATATTTTCCACGCCAATTTTTTATCTGTATTAGATGAAGTATGAAAAGTGGAATTCTTCGGTCCGCTATATCTGGTCCTCAAGCACACATCTCACATAAAGTGAAGGAAGAAGTCGATTTTTTGACGATTTTTTATATCAAATTAATCATAACACAAGTAAAAATATATTTAAATAATCGAACATAGGCTGAGGGTATACATATGTCGGCAAACACGACTGATACTTTTTTAATTAGCTTAAATGAAAAATGGAATAAGTTTAATTTGAATTTTTACAGACACACATGTCAATATCATCTCTCTTAAACATAAGCTACACGAAAAAATACTTAAAAACCCAATAACCTCTATTGAAATATTACAAAACCCCCCAAAAAGATAATTTTCAAATAATGAATAGTCGTTATAAATTACCAAATGATAATATTGTGACTAGCACAGGTTCTAGCTATGGGTATGGGGGTTTTCTTTATTTGAATTTCTATTTCCATTATTAATGTGGATATTTGAAACTCGAAAATGACCAAAACAGCTCTTAAAAGAAACATAAAGACAAGCACTTTTAATAAATTTTTGGTTGATTAATTAAATTACATTAACAGATAGATTTTATGTTATTAATTGAGAATATCAATTTTGAAATCCAAAACTTTTAATATTTGTGGCGACAATTTTAATTTGTTGCGCCCAAAATAGACATCGGAAATTATTATTTATTTGGTCACTCTACTTTCTAAGAAATGTTTCTTTGATTTAAAAAAAAAATACATTGATTCAGAATTATGATTTTTTTCTGTTATATCACAGATAATTTGAATCAAGCCGTAGTTAGAGTCGTTAAAAATACGTCTTTGGAGACGAAGTTTGATCAAAAATGAATCTTCTCCGTAGCCACGATATTAAGTGTCAAATACAAAAAAATTCCCTATCCTTTATTACAAAGAACATATAAAAGAAAAAACAAGTAAAAAAGCTGTAAGTTCGGCCGAACTTTGAATACCCTTCATAACTTGGAATAAAATTTAGCAATTTTCAAAAAAAAAAATAAATAAATAAATAAATAAAATCCGTTAAAAATTCACTTAAAATCTAAAAAAATACCGAATGTAGCTGTTACATTAGGGTCTATACGACGACATGGACCTGCAAGGTAATTTTTGTCATAAGCCATTACAATATTCAAATGCGAAACTTAAAAAAAAAATCTGTGAATACTGTAGCTAAAATCATCAAAATACCGTATATCGAGGGTATCGTTATATGGGGGCTATACGAAGACGTGGACCTGCACAGACAATTTTCTGTCATAGGCTGTAGTATCCATTACAAACTTCAAATACCAAATTTGAAACAATTCAGGTAAATAATGTCGCTAAAATCAACAATGAACCCAATATCCGGAGATACCGTTATATGGAGGCTATACGAAGGCGTGGACCTGCACAGACAATTTTCTGTCGAACTTCAAATGCTAAATTTTAAACAATTCCAATGAATATTGTCTCAAAAATCTTCAAAATACCGAATATCGGAAGGTACCGTTATATGGAGGCTATACGAAAACGTAGACCTACATGACTCATTTTCAATACCAAAAGTCCAGCGGACATAATATACATTTGAGTAAAATTTTATCAACTTACTTTATTTCGTTCGGAAGCTAGAGTGATTTCCACAGATGAAGGGACATCGCTAGATCGACATAGAATTTTATGCTGATCAAAAATATATATATTTTGTGGAGTCTAAAATGTATATTTCGACCCCATCCACCATTCTATGGAGGGTATATTAACTTTGTCATTCCGTTTGTAACTCCTCGAAATATTCATAATAGACCCTACAAGGTATATATATTCCGGATCAGCGTAAAATTCTAAGACGATCTAGCGATGTCCGTACGTCTGTCTGTCTGTTGTAATCAGACAATTCGAACGAATTGAGATAGAAGTCTAAAATTTTGCTTACATGCATAGTTTACCGTAGGAGGGTTTAGTTCGTAAATGGGCCATGTCGGTCCACGCTTTCGTATAGCCCCCATATAACGGTAGCTCCCGATATTCGGTATTTTCATGGTTTTAGCGACATTATTTACCGTAATTAGTTAAAATTTCGTATTTGAAGTTCGTAATGGGTACTACAACCTATGGCAAAAAATTTTGTATGCAGGTTTAGATTTTCGTATAGCCCCCCCTATAACGGTACCTCCAGATATTCGGTACTTTCATGATTTTAGCGACGTTATTTACCGGAATTATTTCCAATTTCGTATTTGAAGTTCGTAATGGGTACTACGGTTTATGACAAACATTTTTATATGCAGGTCCAAGTCTTCGTATAGCCCCCATATAACGGTACCTCCAGATATTCGGTATTTTCATGATTTTATTTACCGGAATTATTTAAAATTTCGTATTTGAAGTTCGTAATGGGTACTACAGCCTACGGCAAAATAATTATTATTTAAAACTTCTTATTTGAAGTACGTAATGGGTACTACAGCCTATGCCAAAGATTTTTGTATGCAGGTCCAAGTCTTCGTATAGCCCCCATATAACGGTACCTCCCGATATTCTGTATTTTGACGATTTTAGCGACATTATTCGCCGGAATCGTTTCAAATTTGTATTACAGTCTACGGCAAAAATTTTTATATGGAGGTCCACGTCTTCGTATAGCCCCATATAGCAATACCTCCCGATATTCGGTATTTTGATGATTTCAGCTAAATTATTCAACGGAATTATTCAACAAGCTAAGACGGAAATTTTTCTGTGCAGGTCTACGTCTTCGTATAGCCTCCATACGACAGTCCTCCCGATATTTTTTGAGATATTATTCACCGTAATTGTAACAAATTTCGTATTTGAAGTGCGTAATGGGCACTGCAGCCTATGACAAAAAATTTGCACTTCCACGTCTTCGTATAGTCCCCATATAACGGTTTTCATTTAAGTGGTAGTTTTCGGATTTTTTTTTTAATTTTTCATTTTCCTTCGAAATGGTTGAGGGTATTAAAAATTCGGCCCGGCCGAACTTTGCTTCTTTACTACTTGTTTATTCCTCCATATGAGACATAAATGTTGTAAATCATCAACTTTTTATACGATTGTGGTTATTCGTTTTCCATTCTTCTTAGAAGAATGTCAAGGGACAAAGTGGATAAACCAAAAGTGCCTCATAAACGAATGAAAAAACAAAAAAAGGCTACTACTTTTATTTTATTTGGTTTAATACCAAATGTATTGACCAAGTTTATGAGCTGGCAAACAAATATATGTGAACGCTTTCCAATTGCTCTTATTTTGTGTTCGTTCGTATGTGTGCGTATCTTTGTGACTTAAATCTTTGTTGTTTTTTTTTTTATTGTCCAGGTAGTAAAACGAATGAGCCATTATCTGATTTATTTGCTTCCATTTAAGTGTCGCGGTTACTGTCATTGTTGTTGTTACTGCTGTCGTTGTTATTGCCTCACACAAAATGAAAGGCTGGGGGAAACAAGGAAAAGTTTCCCGACTTCGTTGGCATTCTTTGTTGGGGATTTGAACATGGCAGAAGAATTAAAATACAATTTATATCAGGAAATCGACTTAAAACGTTGGAAGTTCAGCTTAAGTGAGATGATTTATAAATAAAAGAGAGTGGCGAAGAACCAAATGAGCGCAGGAGTGCAGATTTCCGTGGGGGGAGCGAGTAAGAGGTGATTTGGCGAACACTTTAAAGGTAGTTGATTGAATTTATAAATTTAGGAATTGATAAGGTTTACATTATTCCAGTTTGACAACTTTTTGAGGATCGATGAAATTTAATTTAGCTTGAGGGATCGAAATTAAAAATTGCGACATTTTTTGGAAGTAAACTTCTGATGAAATCTTCTTCGAAATCTATATGGAGAATGCCCATATATAGGGTATCTGACCACTTTACTTTATTTTATCATTAAAGAAATTTACGTAAGTCCTTTTATATCCGTTTATTTATATTCTCATTGATGTCCTCACATGCGCGCACACATATATAAATTTATTGACACACTTATTGCTACCATCCATGCCAAATGTCAATACTGGCGGACAGTTTATTATACAATCTTTTCGGGATTGAATACAAACCAGAAAGATGTCACAACAAATAAATTTAAAATAAGAAAACCGAAGCAGTCATATAAACAATGCCATCATCATCGTCATAATAAAACGGGTTAAGAATATTAAAGGAGCACAGTGGGGTTAAAAAAAAGCATAAATTCGTGGAATATTTTTTATGGAGATTACCATCATGTAGGTTATATTTTAATACCATACAACACTATGTGTTGGGGGTATTATAAGTTTGATTGGGCCAAAAATTATGTAACACCACGAAATATTTGTTTTCCACATAGGAAAGTATTTATGGATCTTCCTATCTCGCCGAGCTGAGTCGATCTAGCTATGTATGTCCGTCCGTCTGTCCGTCTGTTTATGTTAATTTGTAATCACTCTACAGGTCGCAATTATGGCCCGATCTTCACGAAATTTAGAATGGAGGTGGGGCTAGGGTCAGAATAGAACCATATTTCTTTTGTAAATGATCGCATAATATTTAGGGGTTGAAATGGACCAAAAACAGTTGCTTTTGAAGTTGTTCTACAGGTCGCAATTATAGACCAATCAACGCGAAAGTTGGCGTGAGGCTAGAACTTAGGGCTGGGCAGAAGCCTTCCAATTTTGATGGTCATCGGGTAATATTTAGTGGGTGAAATAGGCAACAACATTTGTGTTAAATAAAAGTCAAATTTTCCATTAAACCGCGAATATTTTCAATCCCGGCGAAATCATAAATAGACGAACAGGTCAATTCTGGCCGTTACGTAGATGCCGATGGTAAATGTATGGGATATATATATATATAGTGACATATATACAATGTGTATATACAAATGAAGAGAATGTTAGTTAGAATGCTTATATCTCAAGAATGGCTGGACCGATTTTGAAAAATTTTGCCAATTCAGAATGCCCTCTTGACACAAAAGTATAAAATCGAAAAGAAAAATCGAAGAAAAATATGCCAAAAAATATGTTAATATAGATTTTGTAGTATTTGGTGACATTTTTTTTATTTTTTCATACTTTTTATCGCATGCGATTTTTTCAATTTGACTTATATTTTGTAATATTTTTTCACCTTACAACACAGGTTGGAGATATTATATAAGTATTGCAAATATCGTCCGATGCTCACGAAAATTTTCATAGGGGTACGGTTGGGCTCAGAAGGGCTAGGCCTATTGTTTTCAAAGATTTCCGCACTATATTAGGGAGTTGAAATGGACCAACAACTAAATATTTTCCTGACTTTGCAGCCGTTATAAGGTTCACAAATAGAAACCAAAGGACACGAAATCTCACATAAATTTAGAGTTAGGACAGCGGGTACAATGGACCACTAATATTGTGTGAGAAAATACCAACATTACTTACAGGCGATATCCGAAATACACAAATGGCGAATTTCTGGCTTTTTATGCTGATTTCGTTGACGAATATAGCCAAATATCGTAGACAAGCAAATTATATAGATGAGTCTAAATTTGGAGATACGGAGGGGCTTTTTAAATAAATATATAATATTGGGCAAATGTCCCTAGTCAAAATCTTAATTTCAAAAGCGAAATCTTCCAATATTGATTTGGACATAAGGGGGCTTCTAACATATTGTAGTGTTTTAGGGTATTTATTATAATCTCCACTACACTTTGCAACAAAATAGATTTTATTAAATGCTGAGCAAGCTTAGATTATGAAAGTAGTGCTAAAGAAAGAAGTCACGTCTATCCGATTTTTGAAAAGTTACTTCTACTCCCTTCCACATTTTTTGAAGTGTTCGCATTTAGATTTCTTGGAATTTGTGTACTTTAGGTGCGTAGCGTCTTTGTCTTCCTATTACCTTAGCTTTGCCTTGTAAGTGTTCAAACTTTTGACCCTTTATGTGGAAAGTTCCGAAGGAAAGAATCATTTATTTCCAATTTTATCAAACATTTATTTCCAATTTTATGCGAGTAAGAAAATGTTGAAATTTTGTGGGATGGTACTGGAAGTAGTGGGAAGGAGATCTCTGGCTGAGAGAGATATGTGAGGTACCGAAAGGAGTGAACCGATATATTCCATCTTCTCGTCAGATTTTGTTTAAGTAAAAGTACTGGGTTGTCGGATTTTATGAGAGATATAATTATTCAAACTTTTGACCCTTTGTAGGTAAGGTACTGGAAGGAAAGTGAAAACAATGGGATATGTGAAATATTAAGAGAGTCGGATGCTCAATTCGTTTTTCATGGGCTTCATGACTACTAAAAATGTTGGCGCGTTTGGGGAGCTACCAGAAGGAGCAAACCGATATATTCGACATCTCCGCGCCAGATTTTTCATTAGCAAGAATATTGGGATGTGTGACAATAGAATTCACATTTCAACTTTTATAAGAGTTTCAATTATTCCTTTGTGGGGGAGGTACTTGATGAAGTGGGCCTATATTGTTCCATGATCTAGCACTGTCAAAAATACAGGGTGATATGAAAAAACTGCAACTGCTGTCATTTCCAAGCCACTCGTCAGACAGATGTTAAAATAATTCCAGTGATAGCTCATTATAGTGTCGACAAGCGTACAAAAGCATTTTGGTGAGAATTCTCCAGAAAAAAGTGATTCGTTTTGGAATTCAAGCGTGGATGGGTGATTTCTTTATATTTGGGTGGCTATCGTTAGAGCACTCCAGCATTTAAATGTGAATAAAACTTTTGTGTCTCGTACCGTGATACTGGTTGCGTAGCCCGACGTCAAAGAAGTGGACGAAGAGAAAACAGCAAAATCAGCAAAAATGATTCGAAAAGTAAAAAAGCGACTTGATCGAAACCCGCGTCGCAGTCGCTGAAAAATGGCTCGTGAGCTGAACATATCGCAATATTCCAATCGGCAAACATTGAAAAATGAGCTCGGGGTAAAGCCATTGAAATTTCAAAGAGTGCAAGAACTTACACAGCAATAGAAAAAAAATAGACTCAAAAGTGCTGAAGAGCTGCTTCGCTTGGCCGAAAGTGGTGAACTGTCGAATTTGGGTTTCTCCGATGAGAAAACATTCGTTGTCCAGCAGTTTGTATACAAAACAAAATTATCGTGCTTACTTGTCAAAGAGGTCGCCGTAGCAGCCGATCGTCGATCTCCACCCGTATTAATTGACCATGGCAGAATAAATGGCGAATATTATTGTGAAAATATTCTGGAGGGTGTATTAATGCCTTGGACACGCAAACATTTTGGCCGCAGACTATGAACATTCCAACAGGACTCAGCACCATCGCACTTTGCACGCGCCACCCAAGAATGGTTACAAAATTAGCTTCCTCGCTTAATTTTCAGCGCAAAATGGCCACCAAAATCTCGGGATACCAATCCGTTGGACTATTGTGTTTGGAATATTTTGGAAAACAAGGTTAGCACTAAAAAATACCAAAGAGTCGATTACCTCAAGCAAGCGATTCGCCGGGAATGACCGGGAATGACGGTCTCATTGGTCGATTGAAGGCCATAATTCATGCCAAAGGTGACCAATTCGAATAAATCTAAACTTATTGTAAAATTTGATACTATTTCCGACATTGTTTGCTTTCATTCAATAGCATTTTCCACGAATTTCTCTAAAAATGGTATTTGCAGTTCGTGATGGGTTCCTCCTCATTAAAACATGATGATGATTGTTGTCCGACGTTTGATCACCTTCACCATAGTATGGAGAGTACAGGGTTGCCCATATTTGACGGACCCATTTGGCAACGCCATAACTTTTGACAGAGATGTCACATCGCTTAATGACATACCGCGTTTGAAGCGTCAGTCCAAGCAGATTACCATGAACCAATACACGCGACGCGAGTGCTCTGAAATAGTTGAAATTTACATTCAACAGAAGAAGTCAACTGTGAAAACTCAACGTGCTTTTAAAACATTAAAAAATGTGAGAAGTGCGCCTTCTAAGAACACCATTAAGCGTTTATACGAAAAATTTTCGACTGGTAAGACACTTTCTAATCCGAAGAGGCCATATAAAAGTCGACCAAGGCGATCGGCCGAGAATATCGCTGCCGTACGAGCCAGTGTTGAGAGGTCCCCAAGAACATCCCAACAACGCCGTTCTCAGCAGTTGGGCATGGCTCGCATTGATTTGCATTTGTTCCCGTACAAAATTCAATTCACGCAAAGAATGTTGCCTGCGGACAAGCCTCGTCGATTGGAATGGGCCCAAAGGTCAGTCGAATATGGGCAACCCTGTATATTAAGTTTCTCATTCCGTTTGTACCACCTCGAGATTTACATTTTAGATCCCGCAAAGTATATATATTCTTGATCAGCATAAAATTCTATGTCGACTTAACGATGACACTCTAGCTACCGTAGGTTGATAAAACTTTGCTTAAATGTATGTTTGATCTGCAGGACTGTTGGTATTGCAAGCGGGCTGTATCGGTCCCCATATTACTGTACCTCCCTATATTCAGTGTTTTGATGATTTTAGCGGAATTGTTTCAAATTTCCACTTCGTACTTGGCACTACAGCCTATGGCAGATAATTGCCTATCAAGGTCCAGAAATGAAGCGAGGAACCCATATAACGGTATTTACCAATATTCGGTATTTTGATGATTTAACCGACATTATCAACCGGAATTGTTTCAAATTTGCACTTCGTAATGGGTACTACAGCCTGTGGCAGAAAATTAGCTATACAGGTCCAGGTCTTTGTATAGGCCCTATATAACGGCACCTTCCTATATTCGGTAATTTCGATGATTTCATCGACATTATTCACCAGAATTGTTTCAAATTTCATATTTGCACTTCGTAAGTGGTAATACAACCTGTGACAGAAAATTGCCCTTGCAGGCCCACGTCTTCGGGTAGAATCCAAAACAACGGTCTAAAAATAAAATTATAACAGAATTTTTAACGGATTCTATTTTTTAACTATTTTCCTTTGTACTGCTTTTTAATCTGTTTATTTAAAAGAAGATCTGCTGTGAATGATCTTCTGAGTATGAAAGAACGGGAAGATCTTATATCGATGGATACAGCTTTACGCAGATAACCTATATAGAGTACATTTTTACTTTATTTACCAACAGGGAGCTTCTTTTATTAACATGTACAACGCTGTACAATATGTTTATCCAACGAGGATAGTGATTCCTTCTGTAGAAAATCTTCCATCCGTTAAAGATTCGTAAGGAATTGACATTTCCCAAATCTCCGCCACTGTAAATCATTGTGGAAATATTTGCCTTGGCTACGTAATCTTTTTCCAATAAAAAGCTTTTTAACCGAATTACAATCATTGCTAAGTATGCTCGTACAGACAACAGTTGTGGAGCGTTGGTTAATGTTGTTGTTCTTCTTCTGGTTGTTGTTGTTGTTGTTCTCCTCAGTCCAGATATGTAGTTAAGTGGCAATACGAAGTTTCCTCGACAGACACTCCAAACTGCCGTCACCTTTATTGGATGATATGCCAGAACATGTGTCACCACAACAAACATACTACCGTTTGTATGAATGTAAATATGTATGTTTCATATATATATATGACTGAGCAATTGTGTATTCTACAATATCCTGTTGTTTTTTGTTCTTCATCGTTGTCATGTGTGTGTGTGTGTGTGTGCGTTTGCGAAACGAAGTGCATTTCAGGTCTTGTGACATTTTAACTTTAAATGGCCAGAGTCATCTGCAATTTATTGCATTGTTGTTACAGGGAATGATGATGATGATGACGATGGTGACAGGAAGAGTAACAATCAAGAAGTTCATCACCAGAATCATCATCTTCTTCGAGCAGCCCATCATCTGGAGAATATATCACCGGAGAATAAACAAACAAATGGATGCACATTGACCACATACATCTGTATGCATGTTTTTTTTTTTGCCTGCACCATAGATGTCAGATAGACAGCCAGACGTTAGACATATTGTCGCAAGATCAAAAACATTTCGAGATGCAGCAACTTGTAGCGGCCATTCACATAATCAGCTTTGAAGATGACGAATGTGGCCATCTAGAGATGGTATTGAGGAAACCAATGAATTGTTTCCAGTATCAGTGAAAGAATGTTTTTTCTGCTTTAATTTTCACACAATAGGACAGGGGTGGCCAATTTGAAGACAAACAAGTAAAAAAACATTAAGTTCGGCCGGGCCAAATTTTGAATACCCTCCACCTTAGGGTAAAGTAAACATTAGAGGAAATGTGGCAAAAACCATTAAAATGCCGAATGTCGTCATGTACCGTTATATTGGGGCTATACCAAATCGTGGACCTTCACATACAATGTTTCGCCAAAGGAGCTAGAACCTATTATGACCTACAAATACCAATTTTCAGACAGATCCGTGAAAAAATGTAGAATGCACCATCTTAATATAACTATTCTTGATAAATTTTTAGAATATACAGAAGCCCCGTAAAAGGACTTTCTATCTCTATCGGATGTGTAAGAAGGACTGTGGTATAATTTAATTGCATAACAAGTAAAAAAGCTGTAAGTTTGGCCGGGCCGAACGAATTTGGCAATTCTCAAAAACAATAAAATCCGTTAAAAATTCTGTTAAAATCTTAGAAATACCGATTGTAGCTGTTATATTAGGGTCAATATAACAACATGGACATGCATAGGTAACTTTTGTCATAAGCTATGCGAAAAAAAAAATCGGTGAATAATGTCACTAAAGTCATCAAAATACCGAATAGCGTTATATGGAGGCTATACGAAAACGTGGACCTGCACAGACAATTTTCTGTCTTAGGCTGTAGTATTCATTGCGAACTTCAAATCCAAAACTTGAAACATCAAACATGTTGAAAATACCGAATATCGGGTGGTACCCTTATATGGAGGCTATACGAAGATGTGGACCTTCACAGAAAATTTTCTGTCATAGGCTGAAGTATCCACTACGAACTTCAAATACCAAATTTGAAACAATTCCGGTGAATAATGTCGCTAAAATCATCAAAATACCGAATATCGGGTGGTACCGTTACATGGTAGCTATACGTAGACGTGGGCCTGCACAGACAATTTCTTGTCATAGGCTGTAGCACCCATTACGAACATCAAATACTAGCTTTGAAAGGTATTCTAATTAATATTGTCGCTAAAATAATCAAAATTCCGAATATCGGGAGGTACCGTCATATGGGGGCTTTACGAAAACGTGGACCTACACTGCCCATTTTTAATACCTGCAGATTTAATGTACATTTGAGTAAAATTTTATCAATCTACTTCAATTCGTTCGGAATCTAGATTGATTTCCACAGACGGAAAGACGGTGAATAATGCCGCTAAAATCCTCAAAATGCCGAATATAGGGAGGCACGGTAGAATGGGGGCTATGAGTAGACGTGGACCTGAATAGGCAATTTTCTCTTCGCAGGTTGTAGTACTCATTACGAAGTGCAAATACGAAATTCGAAAACATTCCGGCGAAGAATGTCGCTGAAACCAGCTAAGCACCGAATAAAGGGAGGTAACGCTATACCTTAACGTGGACATATATAGCCCATTTGCAGTATCAAAACTCCTGAAGATCAAACACACATTTAAGTAAAGCTTTATCAATTTACTTCAATCGGTTTGGAAGCTAGAGTGATTTCCACATGCGGACAGACGGGCATCGCAAAATAGATGTTGTAATATTGTTGTGATCGATCCTCCACAATGTTTCCCATCCCTGCAAAGAAAATTCCATAAAAAAAACCCAAAGAATATGACAACTCTAGATAATGCATTTATAATGTTTGCTCATACATATATCGGTCTCCAGTCATTCCTGCACAATAAGTACCCATACTCGCGTAGGTATGTATGTATGCACGTATAAATTTCAAGTATCAATTCTTCTATGTTTGTTGCCATTATAAGCCGTACGAAGATATAAACTTTTATTGTCAATATATAATCTGTGGACAATTGTTTGTTTGCCTTCATTTATATTTGATTCATGCATTCCATTGCGTTCTGCTTAGAGTTGTCAAGTTGAATGCCGTTGAATCAACAGCAAGCAACAAAAACAGACCGACAACCGCATGAATAGAGCTCAGGGACGGACAACTCGATTCAATTCATGCTCGATTCTCATTGTCATACATTCAGTTTATGATGATGAAAATTTAATTGGGTCTCTCCGTTCGACGGATGCCCCTCGTCTTTTTTTTCTCTTGTTAGTCCACTTATTGTTGATTGTCGTTCTTGGTTTTCGTAATGTCAGCTAAATTCTGCCAAAGAATAAGAAACCGAGATGACACACACACACAAAAGAAACCGAGCTGGCAACAATAATGCCGAAGAAGAAAGAAGAAGAAGAAAATAAAATGAATTGTTATTGAACTGGAATTGAATTGAGAACATGTGCCGGCTTGGCCTCCCCACATCGAACGGCATTCATATAAATTATGAGCAAATTCGACAATGATTTCGAACACGAGTCGCAACAATACACCCTCTCGGAGCACAAATGCTTTACCCTCGACAAATTGATTTCGCATTCGAAGATTCCAAGGAATTTTGATTTCATATCGAACGAAATCCACATGGACCACAACTAATCCAATTTCATTTAATCCAACTAAGAGGCAATAAATATAAGAAGTTCCGAACACACGAATGCAACGATTTTCATGGAAATCAATTCAAAAATATAATAATATAATATATTAACTAGCCACTTTGCTGCCGTGCAACATGTGTACATAATTCATAATTGTAAGCCTCGTGTTGGAGTTCGTTGTGCACCTCTGGCGAATATGATACCTAGGAGGAGAGCATAAGGATTTCAGTGGCAGTGCGAGCACATGTTGCATGGCACAAGCTAACAGAAGTATTATTCTCCTATTAATAGAATAAAATATTGGAAAAAACATCAAATTACAAATAGAAACAGCAGAATGTTCGCTCGGTTGGATCGAACACATTGCAACAACAATTGCAATGTTCTATATTAGGGAGAACGTTTCCTAAACAACGATTTACATAAGAAAGAGTAAGAGAAGGCCCAAAATCGGGCTGCCAACTTTATGTATTATGATGTATATATTGGACCTATAGCTACGGGTTAGATAAAAAATGCAACAAAGTAAAACGCCATAATTTTTACATTTTTTTTTAAATTGCGTTGAATGAAAGCAAAAAATGCCGGAAATAGCATCAAATTTTAGAATAAGTTTAGATTTGTTCGAAGTGGTCACTTTTGGCACGAATTATGGCCTTCAAACGGTCAATGAAACTGTCACACGCTGCCCGAATGTTACTCTGCGATATGTTGACTCATTTCGGGCGAAGCACTTGATCGACACTTTGGTATTTTTATACCTTCCACCTTGGAAAGGAGGGTATATTAACTTTGTCATTCCGTTTGTAACATCCATAAATATTCGTCTTAGACCCCATAAAGTATATATATTCATAATCAGCATAAAATTCTAAGTCGATTTAACGATGTCCGTCTGTCTGTCTGTCCGTCTGTCTGTCTGTCCGTCTGTCTGTTGAAATCACGATACAGCCCACATTATTTGACGTAGAGCGCCAAAATTTAGCAGAGCTATTTACATTGTGTCTAGGATGGTTGGTATTGAAAATGAGATATGTCGGTCCACGTTCTGGTATAGTCCCCATATAACGGCACCTCCCGATATTCGGTATTTTGATGATTTATGCCACATTTTTTCACGGATTTGTCTAGAAATTGGTATTTGTAGGTCATAACGGATCCCTGAGCGTGTGGCAAAACAATGCATGTATAGGTCCCCATATAAAGGTACCTCCCGATATTCGGTATTTTAGTTTTTTTTTGCCACATTTTTTCACGGATTTGTCTAAAAATTGGTATTTGTGGGTCATAATGGTTTCCAGCTTCGGTGGCGAAACATTGCATGTATGGGTCCATGATTTGGTATAGCCCCCATATAACGGTACCTCCCGATATTCGGTAATTTGATGATTTTTGCAACCTTTTTTCACGGATTTGTCTTAAAATTAGTATTTGTTGGTCATAGTGGGTTCCAGCTTCGGTGGCGAAACATTGCATGTATGGGTCCATGATTTGGTATAGCCCCCATATAACAGTACCTCCCGATATTCGGTATTTTGATGGTTTTTGCCACATTTTTTTTCACTGGTTTGTCTAAAAATTGGTATTTGTTTGTCATAATGGGTCCTAGTTTGTGTGGCGAAACATTGTAATTATAGGTCCACGTTTTGGTGTAGCCCCCATATAACGGTACCTCCCGATATTCGGCATTTTAATGGTTTTTGTCACATTTCTTCTAATGTTTCTTTTACCCTAAGGTGGATGGTATTAAAAGTTTGGCCCGGTCGAACTTACTGTTTTTTTACTTGTTTAGTATCTAACGGATTGGAATCCGGAGATTTTCGTGGCCATTGTGCGCTGGAAATGAGGCGAAGAACCTCATTTTGTAACCATTCTTGGATGGAGTGTACTGAGTGCGATGGTGCTGAGCCCTGTTGGAATGCCCAAGGCCCAAACCATCACTATGGCTGGTGCTTGAGTTCTGGTTCAGCTAACCTCTTTGGCAAGTAAACACGATTATTTTGTTTGTTTAAAAACGGCTGGACATTGAATGTTTTCTCATCGGAGAAAACCAAATTCGGCAGTTCACCACTTTTTTAGCTCTTTTGAGTCTATCTTCTTTCTTTTGGGGTGTAAATTCTTACTCTTTTTGAAATATCAATGGCTTTGCTCCGAGATCATTTTTCAATATTTGCCGAATGGAATATTGCGATCTCTTCTGATCACGAGCCATTTATTGGCCGCTGCGACGCGGGTTTCGATCAAGTCGCTTCTTTACTTTTCGAACCATTTCTGCTAATGTTGCTGTTTTCTTTCGTCCACTTCCTGACTTCGGACTACGCTACCAGTATCAAGGTAAGGAGCGATGGTACGAGACACAAAAGATTTATTCACTTTTAAATGCTGGAGTGATCTAATGATAGCCACGTGTTGCTTTCCAGCCAAAAATCACACTATCACGCTTTAATTCCATCACGAATAACTATTTTTCTGAAAAATTTTCACCAAAATGCTTTTGTACGATTGTAAACAATGCAATGTGCTGTCACTAGAATAGCCGCTGTCGGACGAGTGACTTAGAAATGCCAGCAGTCTGAAGTTGGTTGCAGTTTTTTTCTCACCCTGTATTTGGAATTTGATGATCGTTTTGGTTATTCAAAATGTTGATCCTTTGTGGGGGAGGTACCAGAAGAAATTTTCCGATTTCTATTATCTTCATAACAGATATTGTGTTATCTAAAATATTGAGACGTATGAAATCTGAAGAGAATCGAATGCTTATTTCGGATTTAATGATCGTTTTGGTAATTCGAAACTTTGACCCTTGTGTGAGAGGTACCAGCAGGAAAGGTTCGCTCTCTATCATCGTCATAACATATCTTGTGTTAATGGAAATATTGAGATTTGCCAAGCCTGAATGGAATCGGATGTTATTTTCACATTTTAAGAGCTTCATGAATATTTGAAAAAACTTGACCCATTTGTGGGGGAGGTACCAGAAGGAGTGTACCAATAAATTTCATCTTCACACCAGACCTTTGGCTAATGAACATTTTGTGACCTGTGTAATTTGCAGACAATCGGACATATACGTCACATTTTATAAGAGTTATAATTATTGAAAATTTCGTCCTTTTGTTGGGAGAGGTACCAGAAGGAGTGGACCGGTATATTCCAGGTCTTGGGCTAATGTAAATATTGAGATGTGTGAAATTTGAAGACAATCGGACTCTTATATCACATTTTATAAGAGTTGTAATTATTCAAAATGTTGACCCTTTGTGGGGGGAGGTACTTAATGGAGTAGACCTATATTTTCCATTTTCGCACCTGACCTAGCTGTGATTCAAATATTAGGTTTTGCAAAGTTGGAGAAAAATCAGATTATCCTTTCTTTTTCTGTGCAGTAAATAATTTTCTTTGAAAATGTTGACATTTTGTGTGGGAGGTACCGGGGAAAGAGGGCCGATATTGCCCATCTCCGAACTCGATTTAACCCTTCGAGAGTTATCGTGCGCATCAGCCAGCCAGATAGACAGACGGACGTACATCACTAGATCGACTTCAAATGTCCTGAAACCGATTTGGTCCAAAGAGACCTAGTGTCTCTATGAAAAAAAGAAAATACCTCACAACACCATTGAAGCCAATCGACACGCCTGAAAAAGAGTTACAGGTAGGAAAGAATTCCAGCATTTTGGATGACCGTTTGATTGTATTTTTATGGACCACAATAACTAACAGCACGACGGAGTGCGTAAATATTGGGCAAATGTCCCTGGTCAAAATGCTAAGGGTAACATCTGGGCAGTGCTCCGTGACATAATTTCAAAAGCAAAATCTTCCAAATTGAAAATACATTGTAGTTTTGTAGGGTATCACATTGTCGGCCCCGCACGGTTATAGCCTTTGCTTACTTGTTTACACATAAATTTGCTGTCAGCGATTTTTAGGTTTTATACCCTACACCACAAGGTGGTCAAGGTATTATGTCTTTGTGCATTTGTTTGTAACAGGCAAAAGGAAACGAGATAGACCCATAGTTCCTTTTGATGATCTGCATAGAATCACTTTCTGAGTTGATTTATGCATGTCAGTCCGTCTGTCCGTCTGTCCATGTATTTTTGTGAACAAAATGCAGGTCGCATTTATTATTCGATTGAGATGAAATTTTCCAAACAACATTTGTTTGGCCCAAGGACGAACCCTATTGAAATTGGAGATAATCGGTAAAAATTTAGATATAGCTCCCATATATATCTTCGTCCGATTTGCCTTTTATTGTGCACCAAACGTGTAATATCAGCCAGAATAGTATGGAATTTTGCACATGCAACCAAATTAGGCCTGAAAATAAGCATGCCAAATTTGATGGAAATCGGTTCAGATATAGCTATAGCTCCCATATATATTGTTCATCCGATTTGTTGTATTTGTTACCCACAGCCGTAATATGCACTCCGTAACAACGATATTCAGGGAAATATATCAAATACAGCTCAGAAATACCTTTGCTAAATGTTATCGAGATCGGTTCAGATTTGGATATAGCTCCCATATATAACTTCGTCCGATTTACCTTTTATTGTGCACCAAACGTCTAATATTTGCCCAAATGGGATGATATTTGGCACATACGACTGAGTCTAGAAGGTAGTATGCCAAATTTGGTGGAAATCGGTTCAGATATAGCTATAGCTCCCATATATATTGTTCATCCGATTTGTTGTATTTGTTACCCACAGCCGTATTATGCACTCCGTAACAACGATGTTCAGGGAAATATATCAATTACAGCAGAGATATATATTTGCCAAATTTTATCGAGATCGGTTCAGATTTGGATATAGCTCTTTATCTGATTTCAAATTAATTTTGCACCAAATGATCAATACAAGTCCGAATTTAAAATATACAAATGCTTCGGCATATTTAGTCCTTTGAACTTAATAATCCTAGGGTGTATGATTGAATTCTCCCATAAAAACTTTTAATTGTTATGTGGAGCTCACCTAATTTACAAAGTGGTGTAGGGTATCATAAAATCGGCCCCGCCCGACTTCAGGACTTTCTTTACTGGTTTTTTTTTCCAGACGGGAGCCACTGTGCCTTCTTCACATATTAATTTTCGAGAACAAAATATAATGATTGCCATGAAAAAAATTGTGCAGCATATTCCTGCAATGCCTTGAGGTAAATACACTTGTTTCAAATGTAACATTCTTACCTTTAGAGTAATACCAGATTATGTCTTGAACAATAGAGCGAAACAAATCCTAAAAACTAAATTTGATTCATAGGTAAAAATTTATCTCTTTGAGGCACAAGAAAATCTTCGTCACCTGGTGGCAAAAAGAATAGAAGAAAGCGAAAACCAAACTACAAAAGTAACGCCCATTTACTCCGAATATGTTTATGTTGAACTGAGGTAGCTCCTTTCATATGTATGTATGTATGAACCTATTGACTGTTGCTGCTTCATTCAGCACAGTTGGAGTCACACCAAAGGCCACAAAACCAGCCAAAGACAGGCATTGTCTCAACTACCGCAACAAATGGGAGGCAGTAGCAACTGTTGAACTCATAAATAATGCTCTCAGCAGATCAATGGCAATAATAATGATGATGAAGGCTCTCGGGGCTATGGTGCATGAAATGTGTTACAAATTTCCCATTCTTTCCCTTTTTGTGTTTTCTGATGCTTAAGGAGTTGTTGTTATTGTTGCAAACAGAATTGCCATTGAAACTGTGCAGTTAAGACGGGCGGGGCGTTGAAGCGTTGCTGGCAGTTGTTTTGTTTGACTGATGCCTCTAAATGAGCCGTAGTTTGTGAAACAGCCAATAATAATATTTAGTACCGAGCAAGATGAGGATCAGTGATGCGATCATTGCTGCCATGTGTTGGAAATAAATGAAATGTCTTATATTTTGGGGGGTTTGGATGTGATGGAAAGATAGAGATTATCGTTTTTATCATTGCTGCCATGTGTTGCAAATAGAAAGAATGTCTTCTATATTGGCGTAGATTAACGACAAATTTGATCAGGGTTATATGAAGAGAGTTGTAATGAAAATAAATTAATGGAATTATTTATTATTTTTTGACATACATATATAAAATACATATGAAAATAGAACGTTAATATCAACTTAATCCACTAAAACTGGGTATTGCAAACTCTCCGATTCAATGCCGTGCACCGGAAAGATATTCTGGCGTAGGAGTTTATGGTAGATTATTGATAAAACCAAGGGGACTGATGATGATTGGTGGCTCTTTACGAACCCATGGTCTTCCTTTCTTTTCCATTGGTAGTTTTCCTCCAATTTTAAATAAAGGTTTTTTAAAAACAAACCAAAATTGGGATTAAGTCAGACCAACTTGAAACCTCAAGATTGTCGATATTTTGAACTATTTCGTCAAAATTTATAGTCGAATGAGCTGTATTTGCTTTTTTTTTGGTTTAAACAGTGTTTTCTAATTATAATTATATTGAAAATTCCCAAATCGGTATATCCCGGCAAGAAAACCATCTCCTATAAGTGTTCAATATTATTATATGTTTTGGATTATAGTTTATATACCGGTAATCTCAAATTTTAGAGATTTTGAAGCCAACCAATTCGACTATAATTTAAGTATGTCTTTTGTGAAGAAATATGCATATCTCGAAAATAAATGGCACCTCTTGAAAAAGGATAGAGATATTCATACAAATTAAACGGCTCAAGTTAGTACAACTACTTTTTGAAATTCGAAAGCTACCATTAAAAAAAAATCGAATTGCAAATTCTCTATCTACTACTACTATCTAGCGAAACCACATCGGTCAACGGGTTTGGAATAATTAGCGGGGAAAGAAGACCCTGTTGTTCGGGCAGAGCGAACTTTGAAAACTCTCTAAAATTTGGAAGCACAAATTCTGTCATTTCTACTCCATCAATTACCTCCCCCACGTAGGGTCAAAATTTTGAATAATTATAAATTTTATAAAATAAAAAAGTCTGATTGTCTTTAAATTACACACATCACAATAATTTTTATTAACCAAAGACCTGGTGTGAATGTAGAATGTATCCGTCCACTGCTTCTGATACCTCCCCCCAAAGCGGCAACATTTTCAAGACCCATGAAGCTCCCATGAATTTAGACTTAGAACATCTCAATATGCTTAGCAACACAATATCAGATATAACAAGTAAAAAGCTGTATGTTCGGCCGGGCCGAACTTTGAATACCCTCCACCACTTTCAACGAATTTGGAAATTAAAAAAAAAAAAATAATAATAAATAAATAAAATAAAAAATAAATACATAATAATAATAAATAAAATCCTTTAAAAAATCTGTTAAAATCTCGAAAATACCGAATGAAGCCGTTATATTAGGGTCTATACGACGACGTGAACCTGTTACCTAGGTAACTTTTGTCATAAGCCATTACAATATTCAAATGCGAAACTTGAAAAAAAAACGGTGAATAATGTAGCTAGAATCATCAAAATACTAAATATGGGGAGGTACCGTTATATGGGGGCTATACGAAGACGTGGACCTGCACAGACAATTTTCTGTCATAGGGTTTATTATCCATTACGAACTTCAAGTATAAAATTTGAAACAGTTCCAGTAAATAATGTCGCTAAAATCACTAAAATACCGAATATCGAGAGATACGGGCTATACGAAAACGTGGACCTGTATAGACAAATTTCTGTCTTAGGCTGTAATAAATACCAAATTTGACTTTAAATACCAAATTTGAAACAATTCCGGTGAATTATGTCGCTAATATCTGTCATAGGCAGTAACATCCATTACGGACTTCAACATTTTTTTAAATTTTTTTTAAACAGTTCCGGTAAACAATGTCGCTAAAATCATCAAATTGCCAAATATCGGGAGGTGCCGTTATATGGGGGCTATACGAAAGTATGGACATGCACGAACATAGGCCGTAGTATCCACGAACATAGGCCGTAGTATCCAAATTTGAAACAGTTCCGGTGAATAATGTCGCTTAAATCACCAAAATACCGAAAACAGGGAAGTACCATTATTAAACATGGACACACATGGTCCATTTTCATAATATACATTGGAGTAAAATTACACGAAGACGAGGACCTGTAAGAGCAATTTTCTGTAATTAGAAACTTCTAATTTCAAATTTGAAATATTTCCGGTGAAAATATGGCACACAAAATCAAAATACCGAACATCAGGAAATACAATTATATAGGAACTATACCAAAACTAAGACCTATATTGATAGTCCTATGCTGGGATGTTTCTTCATAATGGGAACACATGCTAATTGGGAGAAATTTACATCGGAGCCCAACCTAAATCTAAAACTATTTTGACAAATTTTGGCATGGTATTCTTAGGCTGTATCTGATATCTTTCAGTGAATATTATTGTTATAGAATGCATATTAGTGCTGTGAGGGGCTTAGCTATATCCAAATCTAAATTTCTATATTATAAAACAAGTAAGCAAAGGCTATAGTCGTGCGGGGCCGACCATGTGATACCCTACAACACTACAGTATGTTAAAAGCCCCCTTATATCGGAATCCATTTTGGAATGTTTCGCTTTTGAAATTATGTCATGGAGCATTGCCCAGATATTATCCTCAGCGTTTTGACCAGGGACACTTGCCCTATATATACGCACTCCATCTGAGCCTAACCCTACCCTTTTTCGTGAGGATAATATAATAACCCCAACCTGTGTTGTAAAATAAAAAAAATATTACAAAATGTACAATTCTATACTATAAGTCAAATTGAAAAAATCGCATGCGATAAAAAATATGAAAAAATAAAAAAAAAAATCACAAAATCTATATTAAATTCACAAAATCTTTATTAACATCATTATAGGCATCTTTTTAATTTTAATTTTTTAATTTTTTTAGATTTTATACTTTTATGTTAAGAGGGCATTCTGAATTGACAAAATTTGTAGAAATCGGTCTAGCCATTCTTGAGATATAAGCATTCTAGCTAATATCCCCTTCCTTTCTATATATACATTGTATATATTTCGCTATATACCTGCGATATATTTACTATCGGCATCTACGTAACGGTCAGAGTTGACCTGTTCGTCTATTTGTGATTTCGGCGGGATTAAATAAAATATTCGCGGTTTAATAGAAAATTGGCTTTTATATACCACAAATGTTATGGTCTATTTCATCCACTAAATATTCCCCGATGACCATTAAAATTGAAAGGCTTCTGCTCAGCCCTAAGCTCTACCCCTATGCAAACTTCCGCTTCGATTGGTCTATAATTGCGACCTGTAGAGCAGCTGCAAAATCATGAAATTTTTCCGTTTTTGGTCCATTTCAACCCCTAAATATTATGCGATCATCTCCAAAAGCAATTGGCTTCTATTCTGGTTCTAGCCCCACCTTCATTCTAAATTTCGTGAAGATCGGGCCATAATTGCGACCTGTAGAGTGATTACAAATTAACATGGACAGACGGACGGACGGACATACATAGCTAAATCGACTCAGCTCGGCGAGATATTAAGATCCATATATACTTTCCTATGTGGGAAAGCAATATTTCGAGGTGTTACATAATTTTTGGCCCAATCAAACTTATAAAACATAGTGTTGTAGGGTATAATTAAGCTCAATATGAACTACAATAACTATGCTTCAATAATTATAAGCCTACTTTTGTCTATGGCTCACTATATGACTCTTCCATTAACTATCAGATCCACATGTAGTTGTTGTTGTTTTTGCCAACACAAGCTATAAATTATTTCGAAAATTTAGTGTAGGTTGAAGGTCTTAATTGGCCTTAATCGGATACTAAATTAAGTGGTGCAGTATCGTGGCATTGAAACGAGTGTACATCAGACCAATTGAATGTTATTATATTGGAAAAAGAGAGGGAAATTTTAAGAGGAAACGTAAATGAGGAAATTAAACGCAGTTCAACTAGATAATATCATTGATACTTCATTAAATAAATAAATGTTTTTTTATGAAATTTTGATCTCCATGTAGGTGTTCATAAGGATATGTGGAACTCTTTTCCTATTGTTATTAGACAAATAATAATAATTGAATTCATTCATATGGGACATGCCAATTTACAGTAACTCTCAATTTACTTCCTTTGCCAGAGAAAACCCTTAGCTGTAAATTAGTTCTCTTCATTTCAGTTAATAATCGACAACCGCATTTCCTTACATCCCGATGAACATTGTACGGGAACAATATAATCAATTAAGTTTCAATTTTCTTATCAGTTACACGTACAACTTGGCATCAATAGAAATGTACGTATGTGTATTAGTATGTGGGTGTCTGTGTGTATATGAGATGCGGTTAGCAAAGGAGTGTCATTCACAATTTTAACTGCCACTAAAGGAACATCAACCCGCTAGCAGCAGAAGACGACGAAGAAGAACAAGAAGAACTATAAATTATCTGTCTCGGTACACGCGTGTCGGTTATATGAATGCAAGGAATCATGGCTTTGACAGTTGTACACAAACGAACTAGGCATTCGTACATGTGTATGGGTGGTGGTCGGTCATGTATTTGCACTCATTGGGGTACAGTGGGAAGAGGTGACATATTTTTAATCAATTGGAAGACATTTTTATATTTTTGTCGTGATTTTAGTGCCTTTTTCCGAATTTGTAACTATGCACTTCATACACAAACTTTTATTGCCCTCCACCATAAGGTGGTGAATGCATGTATCGGATTTCAATATTTAAACGATTTCCTTTTTAAATTGCAAAAGCCAGTGGAATCGGTCGGAGAATACAGTTAGGACACCAGAGCTACACTCCTGGATCTTTAAGGATGACTAAAGCCATCTCCATGATTTTTCGAAGGATTGTAGGCTTTAAAAAGGCCGACTATTAAAAAAGACATGGATTTTCGAAAGGACCTAAAGAATATTGGATATTCTAAAGAACTCTTTATTTTCTAAAGAACTTTGAAATTTTTTAGGACCTTGGATTTTTAAATGTTCCTTGATTATTAAAAAAAATATTTTTTAAAGCACCCTGTAGAAATGAAAGGTCCTTAATTTTTTTTAAAGTCCGTAGACTTTTGGGTTGAACATGGATTTTTAATGGAAGGTGAATTTTTTAAGTGCCTCAGAATATTTTGAAGGACCTCGGATATTTAATAGATTTAGAATTTTTTAAAGGAGTTTTAAAGGAATTTTTAAGATGTGGAGCATTAAAGTTCCCGTTTTTAAGAGAACAGTGGATTAATGTAATTTTTAAAGGACTGTGTTTTTTAAAGGACCTTATATTTTTAGGAAATTTGCTATTTCCAGATTTTTTAAAAGGATAGTGAATTATTTAAATGATTGTTAATTTCGTTTTAAAATGACTATGAAATATTTTAAAGGCAAGGAATTTTTACAAGGATTCTGGATTTTTTAAGGATCTTGGATTTTTAATTAACCTAATTTTTAAACAACTGTGGATGTTGTAGAGGGCTCTGAAATTTTGGATCTTGGAGTATTTAAAACAAGTAAACAAGTTATATAGTTCGGCTGGGCCGAAATTTTAATACGGTCCACCATTTGGAAGGGACTTGAAAATGTAAAGAAAATTCCGTTGAAAAAAAGCCGATATAATTTTGCGAATTCCAAATATCATAAATGTTACAGTTATATCAGGCTATACGAAAACGTATACCTTAACAGAAATTTATCTGCCAGAGAAGAAGATACCTATTACGAACTCCAAAAACAAATGTTTAAGATTGATTGAGATACCACGAAGACGTGAATTCCGAAATTTCAAATTATTCTGGGGAATAGCAAAAATCGTCAACATACAAAATATCTGTAGGTCTAACACTTAGACTTATTTGTATATCTGTAAGGATGTACCCTTCATACTGGAACATTTTCTCCCAATTTACAGCAAAGTCGGGTTGAAATTGTCACTAAAACACCCAAATTTTATAAGGACTCTGAAGTTTTTTTAAGATCAAGGACTCGTTAATTCACATTTTTTTAAGGACCAAACATTTTAAAAAATTTTTACGTTTTAAAAAATCGTCGGTTTGTTTTGAAGGACCGTAGATTTTTTAAATGGTTGTGGATTTTCTTAAAGATTAAGGTTTCTGTATATTTTAAAGGATCGTAGATGTCTAAAGGATCGTGCATCTTTAAAAGGACCTTGGATTTTATAAGGAACCGTGGATTTTTTAAATAACCATAGAATTCTTTAAGGACCTTGGATTATTTGAAGGACGTTGGAGTTTTGAAATGTTTTTAAGTAACTAGGATTATTAGATAAAAGCGGGACTTTTAAAAGACCAAATAACTAAGTCAAATCGGTTGGTCTGAAAATGTGGAATTTGCAATACAAGCATACAGTGGCCCAATCTGTATTAGTATTATATGTTTTTAGGGTATTTTACCTGGTTGTAACGACCCCGATCAGTATGAAATTTGTTCTAGTATCCTTAAAAAAGACAAAAAACAAGAACTCAAATATCTCCCAAAACCTAGACCTCCATCGAAATTATTAGCCAGTCGTGTTCTACCGACTAAGATTACCCTCGGAAATATTGAATATCAGGACTTTTCAAAAATTTCGAGCCATATCAAAAAGTTTGCTTATACTGGAACAATTCTGCGGTTTTCAGTTGGAGATATTTTACGTAGACATGTGCGGTCATATGGGGCTATATCAGTTTATTTACGTGTGTCGGAAACTTTCCCATTAATACATTTTCTACGCCAATTATTGCTCTCTTTTTTAGGTCTCAACCGCACTACATCGTGTGATCATTAGCTCGTCCACGCTTTTCCATTAAAGGTATGCAATGACGCTCGTATGCCATGTGATTAGAAAGCTTCTCAATCTTGGCGTGCTCCATTCGCTAAACACTTATCGACAGGCTTCCAATATGTTCAAACCGAGAGCAACCCTTACTTCTGAACCGTCTGAATCATCAACTCTATTTCTTTGTAACCAACAACAAAGCCGGATAACAACAACAATCCGAAAACATTGAAGATGGGAGAACAATATCGATAGTTCCATGCTGATAGCAATTAAATAAACTCGAAATAAGAAGGTCACCTCTAAATTATTTCCGTTGATTTTAGAAAGAATTCTCTTTAGACTCAGGACCTCTTTCGTTACCTCTCTTGACCTTTAATGTTTCTATATTTTAGAGCATCTCATGTTTTATACCTAGCCATCGAAAATCGCCTGTACCCACAGTACTCCAATAAAATGATGTGTAAAAAACACGCTCGTTCTAAACTCGTCGTTAGGCAGGATTACTCTCCTCGTTCGTATGAATGCAAATGCATCCAGGGTGTATATCCCGACCTGTCTGCTCTGTGGTAATTGATAGTAAAGTTACTCAGCGAGCACACCCTCCCAGTGACACGGATGACAGACAATACCACAAAGTTACCTACTTGCCGTGGCGTGGCCTGGCTTCGTTTGGCGTGGTGTGGCAGCTGTAGAAAAGTGAAGTGACTCGAAGGTTGCCACAAGTGTAGCAAATAGTTTGAACTTTTGCAGTCGATGACAACTATGTCGGTACGTACGTATGTTGGCTATGTAGGGGTATGTCTGATCGGTGTGTCACGTTGTGTGTGAACGCAACAACACCACAAATTATTCATGTGCAACATATAACGCTGGCTGCATGTTGAGGCTAAGACAACAGGTTTGGTGTGGCAAAAAAAAAAAAAAAAAAACATTGTTGTTATAGTACCACAACGGAACTGAAGGGAGTAATTGTGACGTCTAGTCATTCTGGTCTATTAGTGGGTGTAGTGCATGTACCTTTGTTTTTTAGTCGGCAAGGATATGCAGTACAGATATGGTCTATGGATCCAGAAGTATTCAGCATCTATTTAATAAATTAAACTGCTCATTTGTCCTTCTTTTGTTCTATTCTCTCTGTGTGAGTGTGTGTGGATATAGCCAACGTGTTCGTATAGACAAGTTATAGCAAACTGAATGAAGGAATGGCAAGGTGATAAGGGAAGGGTTGCTTAGATAAATTGACCATTTTAGTGGAGAAATTCACAAAAATGATTATGTTAGGAGGGCTCATAAAGTAAGGAGCCCCAAAAAATTAATGTAAAATTAAATGTATATAATAACAACTTCTAATCTATTCGAAAACGGAGGTATCATTAGCAATTTTTTTTAATTTTTTTTTTACATTAGGACCTTCAAATACGAAATTTGAATAATGTCGCTAATATCATTAACATACCGAAAAAGGGGGTACTGTTATGTAGCGGCTATATGAAAACTTGGGCCGACGTGAACCATTTACTTAACGCGCCTATTGGCAAAATATACAGGTGTGCAAAATTTTAGCATAAAGTTGGGACAGACATATTTACAATATGGCTTATATAAATATTATTATTTTACCCTTTGTTGGGGACGAAAGATTAGGCCGATGAGTTCAATATTCGCACTAGAACTAGTACAGATGAAGGTATAGCATTGTTCCAAGTTAGAACAATCACTAAAAATTTTCAAATTTTAAGGTATCAAAAGGACAGGATCGAATATGCCATGTTAACATCAGATCTCAGATCAAAAGTGGTGCGGCGTCGACTACATAGTAGAACATATGTTAGGAATTTACGTAAAGTTGATAAACATTATAACCTACAACACTATGTGTGGGGTATTATAAGTTTGATTGGACCAAAAATTATGTAACACCTCGAAATATTGATTTCCCACATAGGAAAGTAGAAGATTCATATCTTCCTATCTCGCCGATCTGAGTCGATTTAGGTATGTATGTTTGTCCGTCTGGTCATGTTAATTTGTAATCACTCTACAGGTAGCAATTATGGCCCCATCTTTACGAAATTTAAAATGGAGGCGGACTAGGGCCAGAATAGAAGCCCATTGCTTCTGGAGACGATCGCATAATATTTAGGGGTTGAAATGGACCAAAAATTAAAAAATGTCTTGATTTTGCTGTTGCTCTACAGGATGCAATTATAGACCAATCGACGCGAAAGTTAGCATGGCGCTAAATTTTAGGTGTGGGCAGAAGCCTTCCATCCGGCGAAATCAGGAAAAGACGAACAGGTCAAGTCTGACCGTAACGTAGATGTCGATAGTAAATTTATCGGATATATATAGCGAAATATATACAATGTAGGGAAACAATGGAGGGAAATATTAGCTAAACAGCTTACATCTCAAGAATGTCTGGACCGATTTCGACAGATTTTGTCAATTCAGAATGCCCTCTTGGCATAGAAGAATAAAATCTAAAAAAATCGCATAAAAAGATGCCAATAATGATGTTAATATTGATTTTGCAATATTTTGTGACATATTTTTATTTTTTCATATTTTTTATCGCATGCGATTTTTTCAATTTGACTCATAATATTGAAGTGTATTTTTTGTAATATTTTTTCAATTTACAACACAGGTTGGGGTTATTATATACAGATATTCACGAAAATTTTCACAAGGGTAGGGTTAGGCTCAAAGGGCTAGGCCTATTGTTTTCAATGATGTTCACAATATATTTAGGGGTTGTAATGGGCCAACAACTAAAATTATTCCTGATTTTGCAGCCGTTATAAAGGTCACAAAGGACTCGAAATCTCGCATAAAGTTTGAGTTTCGGAAAGCAAGTAGAATGGACCACTACTTTTGTGTGAAATAATACCAGCATTATTTACAGGCGATGTCCGAAATACACAAAATGCGAACTTCTGGCTTTTTATGCTGACTTCGTTGACGAAGTAAATCATATAGATGAGTCTAAATTTGGAGATACAGAGGGGCCTCTTGCTTTTGGAGATGATCACAAAACATTTAGCGTTTCAAATGAACCAAAAACAGAAAAAAAATTATGATAGCACAATTGAAGCCAATCGACACGCATGAGATTCACTTCTCAGGATAGGGAAGAATTCTAAATGACCATTAGATTATAATTATCTGTAAAATGGACCACAGCAAGTAACAACCTGATGGAGTGCGTAAATATTGGGTAAATGTGTTTGGTCAAAATGCTAAGGGTAATGTTTGGGCAGCGCTCCGTGACATAATTTCAAAAGCGAAATCTTCCAAAATGGAGTTGGACAAAAGGGGGCTTCTCACATATTGCAGTGTTGTAGGGTATCACATGTATCACATTGTAGGCCCCGCATGACTATAGCCTTTGGATAATTGTTTTTAATTGTGTACTTTAGCTTTGAAGCAGTTATAATTTGAAATCAAAGGGACCAATATGGGGGATCGATTCCCCCAAATTTGTAGGATGCAATTGTACCTCTCGGACCAAAAACATAGCTATAGAGTGCATATGACTTCGACAAGGATTAAGTTCAAAATATATATAATATATATCAAAGCAATAGATATATTGGTACCGTTTTTTTACTAAAGATCGAATTTGCGTGTTCGGTCAATTGAGCACAAATGCATCCGATTTAGGCAGATGTGACATATTTGGTGAAAAATAAACTTCAAATCGGATAATGATAATTTGAATTTAAGCTGAATTCGGTCGGATGTGCCGAAAACCACCCTATTTGAACTAATATTAGACATACGGCGCACAACAAAATTGAATCGGACGCCATATCCGTATATATGGGAGCCATATCTAAATTTAGACCGATTATCACCAAATTCATTTGGGTTCGTCCTTTGGTCAAACAAATGTTCTGTGAAAAATGCCATCTCAATGGGACGATAAATACTAACTGCTCGCTTATCAATATACCTGCACAGACGGATCGACATGCATAAATGAACTCAGAATGCAATTCCATTGAGATCATAAAAAAGGCTATGTGTTTTTCTCGTATTCTTCTGCATGTTACAACAAAAAGAATAAAAGCAGCTAAGCTTGGCAGGATTTGAAAATTTTCAACCAAATTCCAAAAAATACCGTTTAAATGATGAGATTTATACGGGGGCTATACGAAGACATGGACAAGCATAGGTAATTTTTTGTCAAAGGCTGTAGTACCCATTAAGATCTTCAAATAGGAAATTTGAAACAATTCCGGCGAATAATGTCGCTAAATCATTAAAATACCGAATAAAGTTAGGTATCGTTATATGATGCTATACGAAGACGTGGAACTTCATGGACAACTTTCTGTCATAGACTACCCGTTACGAATTTCAATACGAAAATTAAACGTTTCAGTGAATAAAATTTAAAACAATTCGAGTGAATTATGTCGTTCAAATAATCAAAATACCAAAATATTGAGTGGTACCATAATAAGAGGGCTATAGAAAACGTAAAAATGTGCACCTTCGGTTGGCCACCAGAACTCAAGTACCGGCCATGGTGATGGTGTGGGCCGCCATAACAGTCGATGGTTGCTCTCTGCTCGTATTAATCGACAGTGGCATCAGAATAAATGCAGAATATTATCGCCAAAAGATTCTGGAGGGTGTATTAAAGCCTTGGAGACGCAAACATTTTGGCTGCAGACCTTGGACATTCCAATAAGATTCAGCACCATCGCACTCAGCACGCGCCTCCCAAGAATGGTTACAAAATGAGGTCTCTCGCTTCATTTCCAGCGCACAATGGTCACCAAAATCTCTGGACACCAATCCGTTGGACAATTGTATCTGGAGTATTTTCGAAAGCAAGGTTGGCACTAGAAAATACCAAAGTGTCGATCACCTTAAGCAAGCTCTTCGCTGGGAATGGACCAAAATACCGCAGAGAAACATTTGGGCAGCGTGTGACGGTTTCATTGGCCGTTTGAAGGCCATAATTCGTGGCAAAGGTGACTAATTTGAACAAATCTAAACTTATTCTAAAATTTGATGCCATTTCCGGCATTTTTTGCATTCTTTCAATAAAATTTAAAAATATGTAAAAGTCATGGCGTGTGACTTTGTTACAGTTTTTTTATCTCATCTGATGTATACCTTGCAGGGTCTATCATGAATATCAGTGTGGGGTAGTGTATAAAAGTTATTTGCCCAATTTCACTATAAGTCCCCAAAGTACTGAAATATCTATTTCCATTATAGATCAAAAAATATTTGCAAGAATGTTGTCAAAGACGTGAAAATATATCGTAGTTTTTTATGAAAAAAAAAACATTCTACCCAAACAACACTCGAAATTTATATATTGCAATTTATATATTGCAAATTTACGTTTTAAAGTTAATTTAAAACGTTTCCATTTTGAGTCGAAATATCTCTCAATATTTCAATTTTTTGTAAGTATCAAAGAAAGAAATATTTTAAATCAAATTATTTGTGGACAAAGCTGCATATTGGCAATCTTTCCCCTGCAAAATAGTTTCTTGTTACTCCACCACAGTTTTCAAGTTACAGAGTTAGTGTTTTGCCAATAATTAAAAGAGTGTAATTAAAATTGCACGTACGGAGCATACGACATGGTTGCACTCATTCATAGATACCTTAAGAGTGTGTGATTTTTTGCTTCCTTTCTCTCTCTCTCTCTCTCTCTCTCTTCGGATGACTTTACAACTGCAATTATTCCATTGCAAATATCTACTACCCAGTCATCACTGTCTACTGAGCTTTGCTTGCAATTATTCGGGTTTTCTACTTCCATTCCTGACATCTTTGTAAGGGTTGCATTTGGTGTTCTACTTCGTCGTCGTCATCGTCATCATCGCCTTCTTCATATTTTTCAAGTTGAGAAACGTAAAACCATTTTTGGAAAATAAATTTTTTTCATCCTTCATTTTGTGTTTCTCTTCTTCGGTTTAAACGTCAGGATTAAATGTGGCAAAAGCGCATCAAATTTAATTAGACAGGTAACCGTAGTAATCGTCACACCACATGAAGACGTTTGACGTCTGAGCTTGAGACGACTTCCTTGAGGATGATGATGCTGCCGCTGGTGTAGTAGCTTGTAGAATTTTTACTGGAGCGCATAAAATTGGTATTTGTGTTAAGAATTCATTGCGAGCTAGTAAAATATAATGCAGGCTAAGTGGTAAAGGATTTTAATGTTGTTAAGAGAGATATAGAGAGAGAGACAGTTTCTCTAATGAGAGTGATGGAAAGTATAAAATTGTAGACTAAGAAAGTTGAGGAGAAAATAATTTCTATTAGGTGATTTTTAGATATCCTTATATTGGAATCTTAAATTATATCATCAACATTAAGAACCCATAAAGTTATTATATCACCTTTTAAAAATGAAAAACCTAGGGCAGTGAGAATTTAATTGTTAAGAAAATTAAATTTTTGAAATTCGAAAACGGTTCTAAGAATAAAACAAGTTAAAAAGCAGTATGGGCAGATTTTTGAATGCTTTCCATCATTTGGAAAGATTTTTTAAATTTCAAGAAAAAAGTAAATCAGAACAAGTGAAAAGGCTGTAAGTTCGGCCGGGCCATCATTTCGAACGAATTTGGCAATTCGCAAAAACAATAAAATTCGTTAAAAATGCTCTTAAAATCTTTAAAATACCGAATGTAGCCATTACAATGCTCAAATGCGAAACTTAAAAAGAATCAGTAATAATGTAGATAAAATCATCAAAATACCGAATATCGGAAGGCACCGTTATATGGGGGCTATACGAAGACGTGCACCTGCACAGACAATTTTCTGCCTTAGGATGTAGTATACATAACATTACGAACTTCAAGTACCAAATTTGAAACAATTCCGGCAAATAATGTCGTTAAAATCATCAAAATACCGAATATCGGGAGGTACCGTTATATGGGGGCTATACGAAGACGTGGTCCTGCATAGACCATTTTCTGTCATAGGCTGTAGTATCCATTACGAATTTCAAATACGAAATTTGAAACAATTCCGGTGAATAATGTCGCTAAAATCATCAAAATACCAAATATCGGGAAGTACCGTTATATAGGGGCTATACCGAAATGTGGACCTACATGACTCATTTTCAATACCAAAAGTCCTGCAGACATAACACACATTTGAGTAAAATTTTTCAATCTACTTCAATTCGTTCGGAAGCTAGAGTGATTTCCACAGACGGACAGACGGACGGACATCGCTAAATCGATATAGAAATTTATGCTGATCAAGAATAATTTGTGGGGTCTAAAATGTGTATTTCGAGGTGTTACAACCCGAATAACAAACTTAATACAGGGTGAGCTGAAAACTACAACCAATTTCAGACTGCTGTCATTTCTTAGCCACTCATCCGACAGTTGTTAAAATTATTCCAGAACTCAAGCGCCAGCCACGGTGATGGTGTTAGCCGATGGTCACTATTCGCTCGTATTAATCGACCGTGGCGGCAGAATAAATGCCGAAAATTATCGCGAAAATATTCTGGAGGGTGTATTAAAGTCTTAGGCACGCAAACATTTTGGCCGCAGACCTTGGACATTCCAACAGGACTCAGCACGCGCTGGTTACAAAATGAGGTTCCTCGCTTAATTTCCAGCGCACAATGGTCACCTAAATCTCCGGATACAAATCCATTGGACTGTGGTGTCTGAAGTATTTTGGAAAGCAAGGTTGGCACAAAAAAATACCAAAGTGTCGATCACCTCAAGCAAGCGCTTCGCCGGGGAATGGGCCAAAATACCGCAGAGAAACTTTCAGGCAGGGTGCGATGGTTTCATTTGGCGTTTGAAGGCCATAATTCGTGCCAAAGGTGACCAATTCGAACAAATCTAAACTTATTCCACAATTTGATGCAATTTCCGACATTTTTTGCTTTCATTCAATAAAATTAAAAAAAAAATGCAGAAATTATGGCGTCTGACTTTGTTGCAGTTTTTTTATATCACCCTGTAGACCCTCCCTAGCATGGTGGAGGATATAATGACTGATGAAATAATTGAATATTTCTCCTTATGACCTTGATTTTTGGTCCTATTTGCTTGATCGAATTTCCGGTTTCTTCCGACTGAAAGGATAATTTTTATCACCCCAATTAATTTTTTCCCTTTTAACCACGACAATCACAATGGAATCCGAAACAACAAGAATTTCCCGCATTTCAGTTAAGTGTGTCTCGAAATAAAAGTTTTATTGTCTCCAGCTTTTTTCACAACTTTCTCAAATACGAATGAAGGACAAACCAAAAAAGGGTTTTACCGCAACAAACAAAGAGATAACCAACAATTTACTAGATAAACAGGGCAACATGACAAGGATTGATGGGGAAAATGGCCATAAAAGAAATTAAATTTTCTTGTTAAGATCTTGATTGTGCAACCGGTAATGTTTAGTTAGTGCAGCCATAAAATTACCGACGATAAATATCAAAAAAAAAAAAAAAAAAAAAAAACAGTTTTTCTTTCCTTTCATTGGGGTTGAGCAAAATTTCCTAACAATTTTATGGATTTTGTTCAAGGTTAGGAAAATAATAAAATTACCAAAACAAAGGGAAAAAGGATAAAACATTAATTTAATAAAATATTTAAATAAACATTAAAAACCCATTCACTAAAGGTAAGACTTTAGATTGTTCTTTGAATAAATATCGATTAAAGGTTTTCTGTTGTAGTTATAAAGATTTTTAATGGCGCCTCAGATCTGTTAAAAGATTGAAAATCTGAAGGACTGAAAAGACGTTCTAAAGGATTCTGTAGATATGATTTCCTTTAAAACAATATTTTACATGTATATCGATTATTTATGTGTGAGGTTCCGAAAGGGTTGGCCAATAGTGTCCATTTCGTATCTGATATATGAATCACTGTCAAAAACGGTCAATTCCATCTGGACACCAGGCTCGATAAAAATATGGACATGTGAAATTTGAAGGCAGTGCAATGCTTATTACGCATAGGTTATTCAAAATTTCAATCTCTGTGGGGGAGGTGCCAGAAGAAGTGGACCGATATATCCCATCTTCGCACCAGATTTTTTGTCAATAAAAATACTAGGATTTGTGCAATTTGAAGACAATGGGATGCGTATTTTTGTTCAAAATTTCGACATTTGTTGGGGTGGTACCAGAAAGAGTAGGCCGACATCCATCTTCTTTACGCCAGATCTTGTGTTGATAGAAATACTGAGATGTGCCAAGTTTGAAGGGTATTATATGCTTATTTCGCATTTTACGGGCTTTATGTCTATTTCAAAATTTTCTCTTTGTGGGGCGGACCGATATATTCCATGACGTATGAAAATGGAATACTTTGGTCGACTATATCTGGTAACTCATGCACATTTTGACATTTTCTAAAAATTATCAAATACCTCATTAAAGGGTCACATCGGGGATGCATAGCTTACAACATTGCGTTATTTAAACCCAGGAGATGTGCTAGGACAGCTGTCCTCAACATACGGTGGCATACTCATCCCAGACATCAAAATTGTGTAAATTGCATAAGTAACATTCTCTATGGCGTAAACGAAGAAATTAAGCCTCGTTGTTGAGCTCTTAGTCTCAAACAACGCCTTTTTCGCGAACTGTGCGTACAAATGGTGTTCAAGAATCTTCTTGCACATATTTTCCAATAATTTAAAATGGTGTTTCTCATTGTGACAAAAGTCCTGTCCTCCTTTTCAGGGTTACTACTTAAGGCTCCATTATTTACCAATACCCCAGCCCATTAATCGGATTGGTTCGAAAGAAGCTTTTACTGGATATTCAATTGGCTGGTATGTAAAGACTGGTTACCACAGGGGTTATGTTTCTCAAATTGGTTTTGCCACCTGAAAACAGAAGCTTTTAACAGTTCACTTTGTGGGAAGTGTGCTGATGGAGAAAACCATTACGAACTTCAAATATCAATTTTGACACAATTCCAGGGACAAGTGTAATAAAAATCATGAAAATACCGAATATCTATCTGTACAGTTTATCAAAAGTTAAAACTATATTGCCCATTTTCAATACCAACAAGTAAGCAAAGGCTATAGTCGTGCGGGTCCGACCATGTGATACCCTACAACACTACAATATGTTAGAAGCCCCCTTATGTCCGAATCCATTTTGGAATATTTCGCTTTTGAAATTATGTCACGGAGCGCTGCCCAGATATTACCCTTAGCATTTTGACCAGACACATTTACCCAATATTTACGCACTCCATCGTTCTGTTAGTTGTTGTGGTCCATTTTACAGATAACTATAATCCAATGGTCATCTAGAATTCTTCCATATCCCTAACTCTCTTCTCAGGCGTGTCGATTGACTTCAATTGTGTGATCAGGACTTTTTTCTGTTTTTGGTTCATTTGAACCGCTAAATATTTTGCGGCCACTCTGTATCTCCAAATTTAGACTCATCTATGTGATTTGCTTGTCTACGGCCAAAATTTATGTAACAACTCGAAATATTGGTTTCCCACATAGGAGAGTATATACGGATCTTCCTATCTCGCCGAGCTGAGTCTATCTAGCTATGTATGTCCGTCCGTCCGTACGTCTGTCCATGTTAATTTGTAATCACTCTACAGGTCACAATTATGGCCAAATCCTCACGACATTTATGATGTAGGTGGGGCTAGGGCCAGAATAGAAGCCTATTACTTGTAGAGATGATCGCATAATATTTTGGGGTTAAAATGGACCAAAAAGTGATAAAAATTCCTGATTTTCCAGTTGCTCTACATTTCACAATTATAGATCAATCGATGTGAAAGTTACCATAGGGCTAAAGTTTAGGGCTGGGCAGAAGCCTTCCAATTTTGATGGCCATCGGGTAACATTTAGTGGGTGAAATAGGCCATAACATTGGTGTTAAATAAAAGCCAAATTTTCCATTAAAACGCGAATATTTTTAATACCAGCGAAATTACAAATAGACGAACAGGTCAATTCTGTTCATTACGTCATAGATGCCGATAGTAAATATATCGGATATATATAGCGAAATATATACAATGTGCTTATATCTCAACAATGGTTGGACCTATTTTGACAAATTTTGTCAATTCAGAATGACCGCTTGGCATAAAGGAATGAAATCTCAAAAGAATCGCATAAAAAAGATGTCAATATAAATTCTGTAATATTAATATTTTGTGACATTTTTTTTTAATTTTGTCATATTTTTATAGCATGCGATTTTCTCACTTTGACTTAATATTGAAGTGTATATTTTGTAATACTTTTTCACCTTACAAGACAGGTTGGTGTTATATATACAGATTGCTATTATATAATCGGATCCTCACGAAAATTTTCACAAGGGTAGTGTTAGGCTCAGAAGGGCAAGTCCTATTGTTTTCGCAGATGTTCGCAATATATTTAAGGGGTTGAAGTGGACCAAAAACAGAAAATATTTCCTGATCACACAATTGAAGCCATTTGGATGACCATTAGATTATATTTAGCTATAAAATGGACCACAGCAACTAAGAGCACGACGGAGTGCCTAAATATTGGGCACATTTCCCTGTTCAAAATGCTAAGATGGTCGGCCCGCACGACTATAGCCTTCGCGTACTTGTTTTTTTTTTAAGTTTTGTTCTTAACTTTTACAATTTTATCCAATAGGATTTTTGCGAGTGTAAGGTGTATGCAAGTTGTGAGAAGACTGAATGTTTACTATTGTGATTTCTGATTTTGAGAAATATTAACCATTTGATTATATCTAAACGAAGCTAGCTACTAGATATGTTTCTTTCTTCAATGTACACTGAATTTAAAAAAAACTCTCTCCAACCAAAAAAAAAAAAAAAAAAAACATAGCTAAAATATATTGAATACTTTAAAACATTCCTCGTTTGCCCAGACATAATTGAGGTACTTTAGCACTGGAACACCACAGCGCCAGAACATGACAAAAAAACGGCAACATGAAGAGGTTTTTGTTGTCCAAAACTCTTGGATATTCACTCTTCATGTTGGATACAAATGAGTCGGTCATTGAATGGATTCAATGATAGGGATTGATTTGGATGCAGGATGCTCTGATGACCCTATCATTGAACACAGACGGAGTTGAAGTTTAGAATGAATAGATGGATGGATGTTAAGGGAAAAAATGCATCGGTGTAATGTTCCAAATAAATGGTATAGTTGTAAAGTCTCACACACACACACACACATCCACAAAAATGTTGAGCATGCCAGCGCACACATCTACACACCAATGCCAATAAAATAGCACAAAAAAGGAAAGACAATTGTCTAAATGCCCGTATAGATTTGATTGTAATGTCGGTCGGTCGGTCGGTCTATCTGTTGTTGGTCCCTGTCATTTACAACACAAAGAGCCAAAACAAAACCAGTAAGGAAAGCTCAAAAGTCGGGCGGGGCCGACTATATGATACCCTACGCCACTATGCATATTTAGTAGAGCTCTCGTAAAAGAAAGGTTTATATTGGGCATTTCTGAGCTCTATGAGACATCTGGTACACAATATGATTATGGTAAAGTGCATATTCCGAAAGTTGGAGATTTTAAAGATTTAATCACCAAATCGGATGAAACATACATATGGAGCTAGAGTTATATCTGAACAGATTTTCACCAAGTTTTAAATGTTAACTTCTAGAATGAATTCGCTCGGAAGTGCAACTTTTCATTAAGTTTGGGCTGAAATTAGCCATTTAGTGAACAAGAAACCTAAAATCGGACGAAGATATATAGGGAAGCTATATCCAAGTCAGATCCGATCTTAATAAGAATTGAGTCATGTATTGCTAGGCAGAATCTAATATCTCGTACCAAATCTCATTTGTATGGGGTGTATATTACTAATGTGAGGGACTTAAACACCAAAATCGGATGAAACATGTATATGGGAGCTATAGCGACATCTGAAAATTTCTTCACCAAATTTTAAAATTAACTTCTGGAATGAATTCGCTTGAAATTGTAACATTTCACTCACTTTGGGCTTAAATTAGCCATTTGGTGCACAAGAAACCTAAAATCGGACGAAGATATATAGGGGAGTTATATCCAAATCTGAACCGATCTTGATATAATTTGAATTATGTATTTATGGGCTGAATGTAATATCTGGTACTAAATATCATTTTTGTGGGGTGTATATTACGAATGTGAGGAACTTAAGCACCAAATCGTATGAAACATATATATGGGAGCTATAGCTATATCTGATCCGAATTCCACCAAATTTGAAGCACATATTTGTAGGCTGAATTCGGTCGGATGTAGCAAAATTCACACTATATAGACTGATACTAGCCATTTGGTTCACAAGAAACCTAAAATAAGATGAAGATATATATGGGGGCTATATATAAATTTGGACCGATTTTAACCAATTTCAATAGGGTTCGTCCTTGAGCCAAACAAATGTTATTTAGACAATTTCATTTCAATCGAATAAAAAATGCGACCTGTATTTAGTTTAAATAAGTAAAAAAGCTGTAAGTTCGGCCGGGCCTAACTTTTAATACCCTCCACCATTTGGTACAAATTTGACAAATTTCCAAAAAAAAAAAAATAAAATCCGTTAAAAATTCTGTTAAAATATTAAAAATACCGAATGCCTATACGACGACGTGGACCTGCATAGGCAACTTTTGTCATAAGTTATTACAATATTTTAATGCGAAACTTAAAGAAAATATCAGGGGGTACGGTATATGGGGACTATACGAAGACGTGGACCTACATGGCCCATTTTCTGTTTTATGCTGCAGCATCTATTACGAATTTCAAATGCCAACTTTGAAACGATTCCGGTAAATAATGTCGCTAAAATAATCAAAATACCGAATATCGGGGGGAATGGTATATGGGGGCTATACGAAGATGTGGACCTTAATGACCCATTTTCTATTTTATGCTGCAGTATCTATTACGAACTTCAAATACCAAATTTGGAACAATTCCGTTAAATAATGTCGCTAAAATCATCAAAATACCGAATATCGGGGGGTACCGTTACATGGGGGCTATACGAAGACGTGGACCTACTCAGATTATTTTCTGTCTTAGGCTGTAGTATCCATTACGAACTTCAAATGCCAAATTTGAAACAATTCCGGTAAATAATGTCGCTAAAATCATCAAAATACCGAATATCGGGGGGTACCATTATATGAGGGCTATACGAAGACTTGTACCTACATGGCCCATTTTCGAACTTAACCTGCCTACTGCCAAAATATACATGTGTGCAAAATTTTAGCCTTCTATTCTATTCTTCTTAGAATTTTACGCTGATCAAAAATATATATACTTTGTTGGGTCTGACATGAGTATTTCGAGGAGTTACAAACGGAGTGACAAAATTAATATACCCTCCATAGTATGGTGGAGGGTATAAAAATACATGGACAGACGGTCGGACATACAGACGGACATGCATAGACCGACTCAAAATGTGATTCTATGCTGATCACCAAAAGGAACTATGGGTCTATCTCGTTTCCTTCTCCATGTTACAAACAAATGCACAAAGACATAATACTATATGGTGTAGGGTAAAATACTCAGCATTGAATTGGAAAACGGCAAGAAAATGTTTGCAGCAATAAAACGAAATCGTCCACAACAATCAGCTTTAAGCGTGTTAAACATGTACGTACAACAGTTCGGACAACACTCGCAGTAAGAACAGTTCAACAGCAAAAAAGGAAAACAATAACAACACCACCACCATCATCATCATCAACATTAGCAGACAACAGCAACAACATAAATGTTGCAACAACAACAACCCAACACATAATCTCAACAATTATAACAACAGAACCGAATGAAGTGCAACAATGAATGCGAATGTGAATGCCGGAGAAACATTCTTCTTTGCAACTTTGCAACTGGTTAGCTAGTCAGCCAGCCTAGCTAGCTAACTGGATGGTTGGTTGGCTAGTTGGCTGGCTGACTGGCTGGCCTCGTTTGCCAGAGAGTAACTTTTTGTGGCCAATGTCAATGTCAATTTTACTAAAGTAACATTGAATCGAAATAGTAACAACAATAGCTGCATGCAACAACATCAAGAATTACGATAGGAAAATTTGTGTGTGTTTTTGTTGGTTGGACTGGTCAAAGTGGAGAAAGAAGCACAAAAAATGGGTTCATATTGCAGTGAAACGGCATTTTGTAACGACTTCACCAGATATCGATGCAGACGAGGTAGGTTGTTGCAGAGGTGGTTAATTATCAACCTATGTTAATAAGAGAGTAAAGTTATTGACTGACTGACCTAAAGATTCATCAACGTCCAGAGGAAAAGGCTGAAGCAAGAATATTAAAATTTGGATAAGGGTCACTCTTTATTCGAACCGTACGAAAATTATTAAAAGGTACTAAATATGGTAAACTTAGTCGTTGAGGAAGTAGTTGAACTAGAATTTTTTAACTTGGAATGAGGGACACTGATGAAGTGTATGATAAATGTACCAAATTTGGAAATTCGTACTATAAGTGGACGACTAGTACTAAAATGCTACATTATTGGTACCATTTCGTGTCTGGCGAACGATTAGAGCTAAAAACTTGACATTTAGAACGGGAATTAAGGTTGAGGGGTACAATCGATGTAAGGAGGTAGTTTTGGAAGTGTGTACTAATGTATACGAAAAGTACTAAACAGTACTAAATTTAGTACAATTTGAATATGGAGGAACGGATGGAGCTGGAATCCTAAAATTTGAAATTAACATTACTGGCGGAGTGTAGGATTAGGATATGGAGAAAGGTTTCGAAATGTATATGTAATGTATGTACTGTGCACGAAAAGTACTAAATGGTACTTTGGTACAATGAACCGATGGAGTTGGAATTCTATAATTTAGAAATAAGATTACTGTTGAATTGTAGGACTGAGGAATGTGGGTAGTTTTGAAAACTTGTACTTATGTGTACTAATTGGTACTAAATTTAGTACAAATTAAATTTTTGGAGAACCTATAGAGTTCGAATCCTGAAATTTGGGAATAAAAATGAAATTGCATTGTAGGACTGAGATATTTCGTCAGTTTTGGAAGTTTTTGCTTACGTGCACTAAATGTACAATTTGGATTTTGGCTATCCAATAGAGCTGGTATCCTGAAAGTTGGAAATAAAATTACTGTCGGAGTGTAGGATTGGGAAATGTGGGGGTAGTTTTGGAAATTTGTACAGCTATGTACTAAATAAGGTACAGTTTGTATTTGAGCGAAGCAACGGGGGTGGAATCCTAAAATTTGGAATTTGGATCACTATGAAGTGCAGGATTAGGGTATGTAGAAAGCTCTGGAAACTCGTATTTATGTGAACTGAATGGTACTATAATTGGTAAAAATTGGAATTGTGATGAATCGATAGAGCTGGAATTCTGAAATTTGGAATGAGAGTCACTGATGGAGTGCAGGGCAGATACCAAACCAAACGATTATTGGACATTTGAACTTTAAATTTAAGAAATGTTGAAAATCGTATCATTTCGTGTTATGTGAATGGATAAAGCTAAAAACTTGAAATTAATTTGAATCAGGGTTGAAAGGCAAGTTAGATAAATGAGGGTGGTTTTGGAAAAGTGTACTAAGTGGGGGTACTGTACTAAATGGTACTAAATTTGTTTACAGTTTGTTTACAGTTATTGGGGTCCCTTCGGGTTTCGATTTTAGTTAAAAGCTTCGTACATCGTAATTTTATTGTCAAATTTAGATCGAGTTCGGAGATGGGCAGTATCGTTCCACTCCTTCTGTTACCTCACCCACAAAAGGTCATAATTTTCACAGAAATTAATATACCTTATAAAAAAGGATCATTATACTTTGTGGTAACTTTGAAAATCCCAATATTTTGATCAGTTCTAGATTAGGTGCGAAAAGGGACTATATCGGCATACTCCATCAAGTACCTCCCCCACAAACGGTTAACATTCGGAATAATTATAAATCTTATAAAATGTGAAATAAGAGCCCTATTGCCTTCTAATTTCGCACATCCCAATATTTCTATCAACAAAAGATTTGGTCACGTCTTTGTATAGCCTCATATAACGGTATCTCCCGATATTCGATATTTTCATGATTTCAGCGACATTATTTACCGGAATTGTTTCAAATTTCGTATTTGAAGTTCGCAATGGGTACTACAGCCTATGAGAAATATTTTTATATGCAGGTCCACGTCTTCGTATAGTCCCCATATGACTGTAACTCCCAATACTCGGTATTAAATTAAAGTCGTAATGGGTAGTACAGCCTATGACAAAAAAAAATCGTATGTAGGTTCACGTTTTCGTATATCCTCCATATAACGGTACATCGCGATGTTCGGTATTTTGATGATTTTAGCGACATTTTTCACCGGAATTGTTTGAAATTTGGTATTTGAAGTTCGTAATGGGTACTACAGCCTATGACGAAAAAGTTCGTAATAGCTTTAATTTAAGTGGTAGTTTCCGGAAGGTTTTTGAAAATTTTCAAGTTTCTTCCAAATGGTGGTGGAAGGTATTAAAAGTTCGGCCCGGTCGAATTTAGCTGTTTCTACCCTACATCACAAGGTGGTCAGGGTATTTTGTCTTTGTGCATTTGTTTGTAACAGCCAAAAGGAAACGAAATAGACCCATAGTTACTTTTGATGATCTGCATAGAATCACATTCTGAGACGATTTATGCATGTCCGTCTGTCCATGCGTTTTTGTAAACAAAGTACAGTTCGCATTTATTGCCCTATCTAGATGAAATTTTGCACAAATTATTTGTTTGGCCCAAAGACGAACCCTGTTGAAATTGGAGATAATCGGTCAAAATTTAGATATAGCTCCCATATATATCTTCGTCCGATTTGCCTTTTATTTTGCACCAAACGTGTAATATCAGTCCGAATAGTATGGCATTTTGCACGTACGATCAGATTGGACCTGAAAATAAGTATGCCAAATTTGATTGAAATCGGTTCAGATATAGCTATAGCTCCCATATATATTGTTCATCCGATTTGTTATTTTTGTCCTCTGCAGCCGTAATATGCACTCTATAACAACAATATTTGGGAAAATATATCAAATACAGCTCAGAAATACATTTGCTAAATTTTATCGAGATCGGTTCAGATTTGGATATAGCTCCATATACGACTTCGTCCGATTTACTTTTGATTGTGCACCAAACATCTAATATTTGCCCAAATTGGATGAAACTTGGCACTGACGACCGAGTTGAGTCTAGAAGCTAGTATGTCAAATTTGGTGAAGATCAGTTCAGATGTAGCTATAACTCCCTGTTCATCCGATTTGTCATATTTGTTATTCACATCCATAATATGCACTCCGTAACAACGATATTCAGGGAAATATATCAAATACAGCTCAGAAATATCTTTGCCAAATTTTATCGAGATCGGTTCCGATTTGGATATAGCTCTCATATATATTTTTATCCCATTTCAAATTAATTGTGCACCAAATGGGCAACACAAGTCCGAATTTAAAAGACACAAATGCTTCGGCATATTTAATCATAGCGTGTATGATTGAATTCTCCCATAAAAACTGTTAATTGTTATGTGGAGCTCTACTAAATTAGCAAAGTGGTGTAGGGTATCATAAAGTCGGCCCCGGCCGACTTAAAGACTTTCTTTACTGTTTTTTTACTTGTTTTTGGTTAAATTTGTCGAAAATATTGAGAAATCTCATTCCAACGTACAACACATTAAAAATCTCGGAATTCATTTCAGACAATTTATGTCTCAGCTAATAACCTTGGTACATTACTTATTGCCTTTTAATAAATTTTTATTTCATATTTTAACAATAGCCTCAATCAAGCCTTAAACGCTAAATGTCACTTTGTCCCATGCAGTTCATTGTCAAAATCGTATATTAAGGTATTGCTGCTAGAATTCAGAAATTTCGCCAGAGTGTGAATAAAGTTTTACTAAAAGGATATTTAAGGTATTAAACCCAAAAGATCTTAAAACATTACAAGGAACATTAAGAGAGAGAGAAGCGAACATTTCCGTATGCAGATTCATTTTGGTTAAAAAATTACATATTTGCAGCAAAGACTTATGAATATTGTGCTTTTAAAAGCATAATTCAAAATTTGGTATGTTGTTTTGTCTATCAAAGTTAAAATGTTCAGCCTTGCCGCGCCCTACACACCAAACGGGAGTCAAATGACACTAATATTATACCGAAACTTAGGCAACATTTTTTCTTGAGTGCAGGCCGTTATGAAAGCTTCTCTGAAAAATCACAATTTATTTGCTGTTGTGAGATTTACTGGTTAGCCTAAATAATAATTCCCCATTTTCATTCCAAAATGTTACAAATCGTATCTGCAAAATCTTACCAAACTTTTTCATAACACCGCCTTAAATATCGCACAATCATGCCGACATTCGGATGTCTGGAATGTTGCAACAAACATTCATTGATTATCCAATGGAGAGCAGTTTGAAATGCGGCAGTCAGTCGTTGTACAACCAGGACGATGTAAACTGTTTCACAAACACACACACACACATTCAGACATAACAAATAATACTGGTGGTTTGTACGATGGACAGGCGGCACTCACATGCAAACAGACAAAAATTCCAACACACAATAGTTGAGACAAAAACTCTACTACCAACCTCTACACATCTGAGGGGGTGTCCATAACGATAAAGAACTTATGTTTATTGGCCATGAGGGTCGACCTTGTTGTCCACTGCGCCATTATGGGGTTAGAAGTTGAAAGTTTGGGATTGAAATTGAACGAGACTAATTAAAGACCGACGTAGGTGGTGATGGTCGGTCATGTGGATGGTAAAATGTCATTACATTCCGTCGGACATGTTATTACTGCCCAAAAAGGTCATATACCCAATGTTGTAGAGAGGCAGGAAGAGGGGGATAGAGAAATTACTTTTAGTAGTTCATAAAAGGATTAATTGGTATTTTTGCTGAGGGGATTTATCAGAAATTATATAAACTTAATTTGCCGAATTTTTGGCTGTCTATTTGTGGAGACTTAACATTTTAAAACGATTTAGGTAATTTATTGGCTGTATACATATTGGGTAATAATAAGAAGGGTTACATGATGTAATACAACGCATTCCATTTTTATTTCGAGTGCAAACATAAAATAGGATATATTAAATTGTTTAGTAGTAAGATTGGGTTCGTATACTTTTAAAGCAATTTTTAAATATTACTCGGTTGAAAGTGTATGTAGTAAAAAACTATGAAAAATGTGGAAGGTTATCACTGTTTGTGAGAGACATGAAGTTAGGCGAAGTTTTAATGATAAGTAAATATACAAACATAATTACAATACCTCTAAGGCTACCAAAAACTTAAAAAAACAACAAAAAAAAAAAAAATAAAATAAATTAATAAATAAACAAGTAAGCAAAGGCTACAGTCGAGCGGGGCCGACCGTTGAATACCCTACAACACTATAATAAACGATACAGTTTATATAGGCGAGATACTCGAAACAATTCCACAAGATATTGTGACAAATAATAAAAGAAATCCATCAGGTTTCGTTCTCTAATTTTGCGAATAATAGCAACTTAAACTAATTTGCTCATTTCCAATTTATTGGAAGATGTTGCACTTAAATGGTCTTCCTAGATCTGGAACCACTATTTCTAAAGACCTATAATCTCTCAGAAGTGGCAAAAGATTAGCATTTATTATTGGTTTTTGACTGAAACGCATATATATGATACAGCCATTTGACTATATTCTTCAACGAAATCAGCGTTAACGAAATAGTCAGAAGTACGTCTTTCCTGTATTTGTGAATTCTCCATAAAGTCACTGGAATGGACATTTTCGTATTTTGTCTACAAAAGTTGGCAAACTATTTAACACATTCAATATTTTTGGATGCCCATCAAAACTGCTTGGCTTTTGTAATGTCCGGTAACCCCCATTCAAATATGCCTGAGGATCGGGCGATAATTACGACCTTCAGACAATTTTGCAGTTTTTTGGTCCATTTCAACCCCTAAATATATGGCGATCATCTCCAAAAAGAGTAGGCTTTTATTCTGACCCTCATATTATCTCCATGCAAAATTTCGTAAAGATCGGGCCATAAATGCGATCTGTATATGATATCTTGATATCCTAACTACTTAGTTTTGTTAGCTGTAGAAATATTACCAAATGTTTAATTCAAAATGAAAATATGACAAAATTGAAAAAATATGAGAAAATTTTACAAAATCAATATTTTCATCTTTAGAGAGATATTTTCATGCGATTTTTTAGAGGTTTTTTCTTTCCTGCCAAGAGGCCATTCTGAGTTAATGAGAACTGTTGAAATCGGTTCAGCCGTTCTCGACATATAAGAGATCTTTCAAGCATATCTTCTTTGATAGACATATATATCGCACATATTTTGCTATATATCCGATTTGATGGATGTTAACATCAATGTAAAGATCAGAAGTAACCTTGTCATGGCTTTGTGATTTCGCCGAGATTTAAAATATTCGCGGTTTAATGAAAAATTTTGAATTTTTATATTATCCGATATTATCCGATGACCACCTAAATTGGTAGGCTTCTTCCCCGCCCTAAACTCTAGCTACATGCGAAATTCCGCGTCGATTGGTCTATAATTGCGACCTGTATAGCTGCTGCAAAATCCGACATTTTTTCAGTATTTGGTCCATTTCAACCCCTAAACATTTGGCGATCATCTCCAAATGAAATAGGGTTCTATTCTGACCCCAGACCCACCTCCATTCTAAATTTCGTGAAGATCGGGCCATAATTGCGACCTGTAGAGTGATTACAAATTAACATGGACATATGGACGGACGGACATACATAGCTAGATCGACTCAGCTCGGCGAGCTAGGAAGATCCATATATACTTTCCTATATGGGAAACTAATATTTAGAGGTGTTACATAAATTCTGGCCCAATCAAACTTATAATACCCCCAACACATAGTGTTGTAGGGTATAAAAATTTAAATGTTGAAGAGTAAGTGCAGAATTCTGAAATTTAGAACGGTGGCCACTTCCCTTTATTTTGAATAAATTCAAAATGTTTCTAAAAATTCATTTTGTAACAAAAATTCTGTTATTGCAATATAGTCAGGCTTGATTCCATTGTTGTTGTTTTTATAAGAACAACATTTGTTTATTAGTGTATATTTGGTGTGAGACCTAAGGAACTACATAGTGTACTGTTATAGATGGATTTCTGGATTTTTGTACGTGGTTATCTCTGACGAAGTTAGAATTTTCTGAGAAATGCTTAAACCTTATGTTTAGAAAACTGCATTTCCGAAAGTGTTAAGTGCAGTATTTATACCCTACAACAATTTTAGTTGGGGGAATTGAAAGTTTGACTGGGACAAAAAGTTTGGTCCTAGATGTTATATCTAGCTATGTGCGTCCACCCGTCTATCTATGTTAATTTTTAATCATGATTCAGATCACAATTATGGTCCGCATGCAGTTGGGCTTAGGGTCAGAATGGAAGCCTGTTGTTTTTTAAGATGATCATAAAATATTTAGGGTTTGAAATAAACCAAAAACAGAATTTTTTCTGAATTTACAACGGGAACTAAATTGTTGAGCTAGAATTAAGGGGGCAGAAAGCCTACCATTTGGAAAGTCACAAATACATGAAAAGGTAACATCATCTCACCAGATATACAGGGTGAGATGAAAACACTGCAACCGTCCGACAGCTTTTAAAATTATTCCTGTGTCACATCATTATATTGTTTACAAGCGTACAAAAGTATTTCGGTGAGAATTTTACAGAAAAAAGTTATTCGTGATGGAATTCAAGCGTGATAGTGTGATTTCTTTATATTTGTCTAGAAAACCATAAGTGGCTATCGTTAGAGCACTCCAGCATTTAACTGTGAATAAACCTTTTGTGTCTCGTACCATCGCTCGTTACCGTGATACTGGTAGCGTAGCCTGACGTCTAGGAAGTGGACGGAAGAAAACAGCGACATCAGCAGAAATAATTCGAAAAGTAAAGAAGCGACTTGATCGAAACCCACGTCGCAGTGACCGAAAATTGGCTCGTGAGCTGAACATATCGCAATATTCCATTCGGCAAATATTGATGAACTCGGGGTAAAGCCATTGAAATTCCAAAAAGTGCAAGAACTTACACCGCAACTGAAAGAAAATAGACTCAAAAGAGCTAAAGAGTTGGTTCGCTGGCCGAAAGTGGTGAACTCCCGAATTTGGTTTTCTCCGCTCCGATGAGAAAACATTCGTTGTTTAGCAGTTTGTAAACAAAACAAAATGATCGTGTTTACTTGCCACAGAGGTCAGCTGAAAATGTGCACCTTCGATTTTCCATCAGAACTCAAGCGCCGGCCATGGTGATGGTGTGGGCCGCCATAACTTCCGAGGGTCGCTCTACGCTGGTATTAATTGACCGTGGCATCAAAATAAATGCCGAATATTATTGCGAAAATATTCTGGAGGATGTATTAAAGCCTTGGGCATGCAAACATTTTGGCCACAGACCTTGGACATTCCAACAGGACTCAGCCCCATCGCGCTTAGCACGCGCCACCCAATAATGGTTACAAAATGATGCTCCTCTCTTCATTTCCAGCGCACAATGGCTCGGACCAGGTTTCAAGATTTAAAAAAAAAAAAAACGCTCCAAGAAAGCAAAATAAGAATCCAACTCTCTATAAATTTCACACATACAAACATTTTTGCTAACACAATATCTATTGTGAAGATGCTATATATCTGCGAACCCCTTCTAGTACCTCACCCACATAGGGAAACAATTTTCAATACTTTAATCGGTCATGAATTGTGAAAAAACTCAGCGATTCTTTACAACTTGCTATATCTAAATATATGTCTCTCAACCAGAATCCTGAGATGAATATGGAATTTAAGATTTCCCATAAATAGGATATAAATGTTCGATTTTCTTATATATTCATAATCATATTTATATCATATTTATTTAGGTCATTGTCCATGGAATGGACAATATTGACCAATTCTTTCAAAACTCACTCCATAGAGGGTTAAGATTTTGAAAATTCATAACAAAAGTCAAAATATTTTTAAATAATCGAACATTGGCTGAGGGTATACATCTGTCTTACTTTTTTTCACCCTTTATTCTCACTCATTCTGGTACCTAATGTCGAGACGTTGGGTTATATGACAGTACAGTGTTGAGCAGTGTTTTTGCATCTATTTTCCCTTCCTACTGGGAACACAAGCTGTAAATTTACAGAAAATTAGTAAAATTGAGACATTTCCTTTAAACCCCCTTAAATCTCCCAGACAGGGACTACGCAGCATGTATACGACACCAAAAAAAAAAAAAAAAAAAATGAAAAAAATATTTTTAATAGATTTAAGTTACAGGATAGATCAACTGATTAACAGTTTATGAAACTACTTAATTTCGTTCGGAAGCTAGAGTTATTTGCACAGACACACAGAGGTACGAGCGTAAAATTTTGTGTGGGGTCTAAAGTTTTTAAATATTTCAAGGAGTTACAAAGGGTATGACAAACTTAACACAGTGGTGGAGGGTATAAAAGTTCAACATTGATTTTGAGTATGGAAGCAACAACCGAAACCGATTTTTAGAATTTTGGATAAAATCGACAAATTGAAAATAAAGAACTTAAATATAGAATTTGCTCTATTAGACAAAAAGGTGCAGGATAAGGAACTATTTTTAAATTTATATTACTACCGTCCGCGAAGTTATAGCCTGCAGAAGAACACATTTAAATAGTCTGATGTAAAGTGGGCGAATTTAAAAAAAAAAAAAACTTAAATGGAGTTTTATAAAAATTAACATATTTAGCATATTGCAGTAAAGAGATGTTGCGAATAAATTCAAGTATTGAAGCTATTCAGTTTGCGCATTCCCCTTTACGGACTTTCAATACCAACTCTGATTTGGATGTCGACCTCACATCAAATCCTGAAGGCTGATACATTCGAAATTATCCTTAAGTATCAGTCAAATCACATGCACTCTACAAAAGCGAATGCTCGTACACGCACACACACACACAAAGTCATGTGTATGTGGCATATACATCTGCATCCTACATGTCTAGAAGCAGTTAAGAAATTCCCCCGGCAATAACAACAATCGTGCAATTCGCCAAAAAACAACAGCAACAACAACGAGAAAAAAATCGCCCAAGAAGAATGCCAAAAAGATGCAATCGCAATCAGAGGCAAACAACACAACCCACAGACAATGAAAAACTACAGAATGCTCTGCGCCAAACAAAAAAAGCAATTTTGTTATTTTTGTTGGCGGTTAGGTAGTTAGTCGTTGTTGTTGTTGTTGCTGTTCCTGGTTGGTTTTGTTTGCCTGCAAAGATTCAATAAAGGAAATTGAAATTCGATTTGGAGTTGTGCTATTAAATTGAACACAAGATTGCACTCAATGGCATGCAGCAGCAGCAACAGCAGTAGCAGCGGCAGCGATTGCTGCATTGGCAGCAGGAATGGCAATCAGAACGAATAACGACGGCGACAATAACAAGAACAACAACAACAGAAATGCCAAAGTAACTGCTGGAATGCTCAACAACGCCACAAGGAATTGATGCTTGGGTGGTTTTGGGCCAACATCGAGCCAAGTTAATACAAATGAAGCAACCACATCCATGGTTTCATCTGCATCCAGTTAGTCGGGCGAGATAGCAAGCAAGCGAGTAAGAAGTAAAGTCCCCCATGAAAATGATGCAACCACGAATAGCTACGGCCGGAGAATTGTCACAATTTTTCTGAAAACTTGTCTTGCTCTTAGCGAAAAGGGTTAATTGAGAGGAGATTTACATTGATGAAAGTGAAAACAAGGCGAGAACCTTGAAAGTGCATACAAGGCGAGAACCCAGGACAGAAGACAAATCACTCAATTACAAAGAAATGGTATGCTTACAAGACAGATGTTGATGGATATATATATATATATATATATATATATATATATATATATATATATATATATATATATATATATATATATATATACATATATATAAATATATAAATATATATACTACACTACACAAATACTAACCTTAGCTTGATCAGGGACATTTGCCCAATATTTACGCACTCCGTCGTGCTGTTAGTTGTTGTGGTCCAGTTTACAGCTAAATATAATACAATGGTCATCCAAAATGCTAGAATTCTTCCCTTTCCTTAACTCTCTTGAAGAGAGAAGAGAGTCTCTTCTCAGACGTGTCGATTGGCTTAGATTTATCTGAACGATTTGCTTGTCTACGATATTTGGCTATATTCGGCTAAGAAATCAGCATAAATTCAGCTTTTCGGTAGGATGGAAATGTTGGTAGTGGTCCATTCAACCCGCTGTCCTAAACTTTAACTTCATCCGAGATTTCGTGTCCTTTGGTTCCTATTTGTGATCTTTTTAACGGCTGCAATATCAGGAAAATTTTTAGTTGTTGGTCCATTTCAACGCCTAAATATATTGCGGACATCTTTGCAAACAATAGGCCTAGCCCTTTTGAGCCTAACCCTACCCTGAGAAAATTTTCGTCAGGATCGGACGATAATTGCAATCTGTATATAATATCCCCAGCCTGTGTTGTAGGGCGGAAAAGTATTACAAAGTATACACTTCAATATTAAGTCAAATTGAAACCAGAAAAGAAAGTCCCAAACTCGGGCGGCTCCGACTTTATAATACCCTACACCACTTTGCTAATTTAGTAGCAATCAACAATCAAAAGTTTTTATGGGAGAATTCAATCATGCTATGATTATAATTATAATTTAAACTTCAAAGGACTAAATATGCCGAAGCATTTGTATCTTTTAAATTCGGACTTGTATTTACCATTTGGTGCAAAATTAATTTGAAATCAGATAAAGATATATATGGGAGCTATATCCAAATCTGAACCGATCTCGATAAAATTTGGCAAGGCTATTTCTGATCTGTATTTGATATATTTCCCTGAATATCGTTGTTACGGAGTGCATATTACGGCTGTGGGTAACAAATATAACAAATCGGATGAACAATATATATGGGAGCTATAGCTATATCTGAACCGATCTTCACCAAATTTGTCATAATACCTTCTAGACTCAATTCGGTCGTATGTGCCAAATTTCATCCTATTTGGGCAAATATTGGACGTTTGGTGTACAATAAAAAGTAAATCGGACGAAGTTATATATGGGAGCTATATCCAAATCTGAACCAATCTCGATAAAATTTAGCAAAGGTATTTCTGAGCTATATTTGATATATTACACCAAATATTGTTGTTACATAGTGCATATTACGACTGCGGAGGTCAAAAATAACAAATCGGATGGACAATATATAGGGAGCTATAGCTATATCTGAACTGATTTCGATAAAATTTGGCATATTTATTTTCAGGCCTAATTTGGTTGTATGTACAAAATTCCATACTATTCGGGCTGATATTACACGTTTGGTGCACAATAAAAGGCAAATCGAACTATATCTAAATTTTTACTGATTATCTCCAATTTCAATAGGTTTCGTCCTGGGGCCAAACAAATGATTTGTGCAAAATTTCATCTTAATCGGATAATAAATGCGACCTGCATTTTGTTCACAAGAATACATGGACAGACGGACGGACGGACTGGCGGACTGACATGCATAAATCAACTCAGAAAGTGATTCTATAGAGATCCTCAAAAGTAACTACGGGTCTATCTCGCGTCCTTCTCCATGTTACAAACAAATGCACACTATGTCGTGTAGGGTATAAAAATCGCATGCGATAAAAAAAATAAAATAAATGTCAAAAAATACAACAAAATCGAATTAGATTTTATTCTGTTAAAAACTCTTAATATCAAACTTGGAACATTTCCGCGGAAAAAAAGTGTAGCAAAAAAAAAAACACATGAAAACACTGAATATCCGGAGGCACCGTTATATGATGGCTATACCAAAACGTGAACCGATATATCTCATGTTAAATACTAATTATCACAATGCACACAATGCAAACAACTGTGCTAAATCCATAATACTTCTACAGACAGGCTGACGGACATCGGTAAATCGACTTCGAATTGTATACTGATCGTGCATATATATTCTTTATGCGGTCCACGATGAATATTTAGCAGTATTACAAACGGAATGACAAGTTGGAGAGTTTAAAATCGTAGACTTTCTTAAAATTTTGAAAAAAGGATTTCAAGATTTCCTTTTCAAAAGTCATACAATTTTAAGAATATTTTCAATACTTTTTGGTTAAAAATCGGCCTATTTTAGGAAAAAAGAAGTCTTCCAGTGTCTCTCTAAAAGCAAATCTTGAAAATTCAAAAAAAAAATGATTATTGGTCAAAAATCATAGATCGGCAATAATCGGTCAAAATTGAGATATAGCTCCCATATATATCTTTACCCGATTTCAATGTCCAAATAGGAAGTATTTCGTAATATGCACTTCACAACAATATTAGATACCGGATAACACATACAGCTAAAAAATACCTGGGAAATATTTAAAAATATATTTAATAATTATTTTAATTTAATATTTTAACAAGTAAGCAAAGGCTATAGTCGTGCGGGGCTGACTATGTGATACCCTACAACACCACAATATTATAGAAGCCCATTTTGGAAGATTTCGTTTTTAAATTATGCTGTTAGTTGTTGTGGTCCATTTACAGCTGAATATAATCATCTAAAATGCTAGACTTTTTTCCTGTCCTTAACTCTCTTCTCAGGCGTGTCGATTGGCTTCAATTGTGTGCTCAGGAACATTTTTCTGTTTTTGGTTCATTTGAACCCCTAAATATTTTGCGATCATCTCCAAAAAAATATTAAAAAATAAAAATATGTCACAAAATGCTACAAAATCGATATAAACATCATAATTAGCATATTTTTATGAATTTTTTAGATTTTATACGTTTATGCCAAGAGGGCATTCTATTTATACAAAATTTGTCAAAATCGCTCCAGCCATTCTGGAGATATAAGCATTCTAGCTAATATCCTCTTCTTTGTATATATACATTGTATATATTTCGCTTTATATATCCGATATATTTACTATCGGCATCTACGTAATGGTCAGAATTGGTCTATTTGTGATTTCGCCGGGATTAAAAATATTCGCGGTTTAATGGAAAATTTGACTTTTATTTAGCAAAAATGTTGTGTTAAATATTATCCAATGACCATCAAAATTGGAGGGCTTCTGCCCAGCCCTAAGCTCTAGCCCCATGCTAACTTCCGCGTCGATTGGTCCATAATTGTGACCTGAAAGGCAAATGCAAAAACAGGAAATTTTTCAGTTTTTGGTCCATTTTAACCCCTAAATGTTATGCGATCACGTCCATAAGAAATGTGGTTCTATTCTTGTTCTTTCTATTAAAACTCGCATATTCTTGGTAACAAATTTATTTCATTGTTTTAAAAATATCACAGTTTTTGTACCGAAGTCCTGGAAAAACTATATCTAAAATGGGCGATGTTTGGTCTAAAAATAATTTCCTTAGGAAATCTACTTTGTGCTAGAAAATCTTGTGAAAAATTATCCTAAAGATCCATGATTTTATCCAAGAAGGCTTTTACTCGAAACCTTCGCAAGCATAATATTTAACATTCAGGATATTTGGATAGGAGATCTTTGGAAAAGCGTTAATTTTCCTAAAAATGCACAGTTTCAGTTCAATTTCCATCTTCATTCAAATTTTCATAACCCTTTTTCCGTTTCAACTCAACAATTCTTGGTATTTTCGTATCCCTTCGTCGACACTGGTGTTTACTGTGGCAATAATGACACGTATAGAGTAAATGCCTCTGTGTTGGCTGTCGTCTGCTGCCGGTGATGCCGTTCCTGCTACTGTTGCACCCTGGCCGTGGGGGTAACGACGTTTTGTGGCAATGCCACTGCTACTGCCACTGCGATCTTGTGGTGACAATATGGTAAAAGTTTACTCATTCATTTATCGGTCTAATGATTTTCACTGATGCATGCCACAAACAGACACACACTCGGTACACATGGACAAACATAGCATCAGCAGCAACAACAACCACACACATATTGAAGGCACACTTTTAAAGGGGCAACATTACTCTCAATCACCAGACGGGACAAATGCGAAAGGCACGAAGAAACGTTTGTTAGAAAATCTGGTTTTCCTATTTCCAATGCATTTGCTTTGATCGCCGTACATAGCCCACCTACAAGTAAACAAGTTTGCCTTTTGAGGGTACCCTTTTAGTTATGATTGTAAGTAAGTACCTACATTTTTTCCTTCTTCTTTAACATATTCTATTTGTTTTTCCGTATGCTCTTTCTGTAGGAAACGTTTCGTTAAGGGGTATTAGTCTGTGAAAGTGTTGGGGAGACAAATAAAAAAGTCTGCCACTTCATGGGGGATAGAAATGAGCAGTAGCTTAGTTGTAGGGTTATCATAGAATTAGAAAAAAAAAAAACTTTAAAATATAGAATTTATTGAAAATGGCAAAGACATTTTCTTATTTAATAATATTTGTGGGTGAGGTACCGGAAGGGGAGGAGGTACCAGAGAAAGTGGGTCGATAAAAAATATTGTGTTGTGTGTAATTTGAAGACAATCGGGCTGGTACATCACATTTTATAAGAGTTATAATTATTCAACATTTTAACCCTTCGTTTGATATCGAATAAGGCTTTTGAGAAAGGATATCTTCCACAAGTCTTTGACTGAAACCTTTTCTTAGGGCTGACATAAAATGCAGGCACATATCTTCGTTAGATAGAACACCTTCCACCGATCGTCTATAGATAGGCAACTTTCCACATGCTCTCTACAAATAAAAGATCCTATAGACTCCCTATAAAAGGATCCTTGGTGTCTCTCGACTTTGAAAATGCTGAACGCTTGAAAGTCTTGCTTCAAAGCTCAATTTGATCGCGTGTGCCAGATTCCATCCTATTGGGGAAAATATTAAAAGTATAACAAGTAAAAAACATAAAGTTCGGCCATTAGGACCCACAAATACCAATTTTTAGACAAATCAGTGAAAATATGTGACAAAAGCCATCACAATACCGAATGTCGGAAGGTACCATTATATGGGGGCTATACCAAATCGTGGACCTATATATGTAATGTTTCGCCACCGTAGCCAGAACCCATTATGACCTACAAATACCAATTTTCAGACAAATCCGTGAAAAAAATGTGGAAAAATCATATAATAATACCGAATATCGGGAGGTACCGTTATATGGGGATTATACAAAAAAGTGGACCGATATATTCAATACCAACCATCCTAGACACAATACAAATTGTTCTGCTAAATGTTGACACTCTACGTAAAATAATTTGGGCTGCATCCTGATTTCAACAGACAGACAGACGGACATCGTTAAATCGACTTATAGTTTTATGCTGGTTATGAATATATATACTTTATGGGTGAGGGTATAAAAAGTAGAGTAATGAGTGACTGATTCTTTAAATCCCGGGCGAAACGGCAAAAGCTAGAGCTTTTGAAATTTAGCTTGTGGATTAATTTTGGTGTATGGGGATGAGTTGAAGCTGGGGTTTTCAAAATTCGAATTCGAATTAATCCATATAAAGGTATCCAAAGCTACGTCTGCGGGAGACCTTAATAAGTAGTCAAGCTCGATCTAAAAGAATTTTCGAAGCTACGGTTGTCAGAGACCTTAATTAGTACTCAAGCAATTCCACAAGGACATGCTATGCTCCAGCAGGACCCATAAAGATATTTTAATCTTCATTTATGAGTTATCTTAATAAGTCTGCTAGAATGATCAACAAGTACAGGGTTGCACATATTCGACGGACCTATCGTTTAATGACATACCGCGTTTGAAGAGTCAGTCCAAGCAGATTTTTACTATGAGCCAATACACGCCACGAGAAGTAGTTGAAATTTACATTCAACAGAAGAAGTCAATTGTGAAAACTCAACGTGCTTTTAAAACATTAAAAAATGTGAGAAGTGCGCCTTCTAAGAACACCATTAAGCGTTTATACGAAAAATTTTCGACTGGTAAGGCTCTTTCTAATCCGAAGAGGCCATATAAAAGTCGACCAAGGCGATCGGCCGAGAATATCGCTGCCGTACGAGCCAGTGTTGAGAGGTCCCCAAGAACATCCCAAAAACGTCGTTCTCAGCAGTTGGGCATGGCTCGGCCCACTTTACAACGGATTATTCGCATTGATTTGCATTTGTTCCCGTACAAAATTCAATTGACGCAAAGAATGCTGCCTGCGGACAAGCCTCGTCGATTGGAATGGGCCCAAAAGGTCCAAAGGTCCGTCGAATATGGGCAACCCTGTATATGTAAGGCTACGTCTGCAAAAGTCTTTAATAAATAATGCGACAGAATGTATAAGGATATGCAAAGCAACTGATGCCAGTGACCTTAATAAATACTCAGGCAGGATCTACAAGGCTTCTTCTCAGAATTTAGGAATTAGTACTAAAAAGTACTAAAATTTGGTACCATTTGGTAATATGTGAACGGATAGAGCTAAAATCATGACATTTATTATAAGAAATAAATTGGGGAAGTAGTGTTGATTATAAGCAGGTAGTTTTGGAAATGTGTACTAAGTGTAACAACTTTAATAATTGGTACTAGATATCGTATAATTTAAGTTTGGGTGAACGGATGAAGGTAGGATTTTGAAATTTTCGTATTATTGGTTGTTAAGATACGTAGGTGGTTTGGGAAATATATACTAAAATACTACAAAAAGTACTTAATGATACTTAATTTAGTATTTGCGGAAGTAATAGAAATGAAAATCTGAAATTTGAAATGAAGGTCTTTGATATTGTGTAGGATAGACGACGATAGACGTTTTTTTGGAAATTAGAACAATAAGTGTACCAAACGTACTAAGTTAATTACAATTTTACATTACAAATAAGAAGATAGCTTTGAAAATGTATACTAAATGTAAGAACTGTACTAAATGGTACAATTTAGGTTTTAGGTGACCGGATGTAGTTGTAATTTTGAAATAGTGATATTGGGATCACAGTTAGTGTGTAGGGTTTTGGGTTGAAAATGGCTTTGCTAAAATTAAAATTAAGAATGACGATAGACAACCCCAAGAAACCAAATGACCTGAATTTTAGCAATTCCGACTGAAGTCATCCTAGAAGCATGCACTTAAAATTGGGTGAAAATCGGTTCAGATATAGCTATATCTCCCATATACATGTTTCATCCGATTTGGGTCTTAAGTCCGTCAGATGCGTAATATGCACTCCATGACATTTGATACCGGACATCAGATACAGCTCGAAAATACTTCTGCCAAATTTTATCGAGATTGGTTCAGATTTTTATATACCTTGGATATACATTTTCATCTGATTTTATGGTTATTGCCCACCATATATGTAATATTAGTCCAAATTGGATATATTTCTTTATATTCAACCGAATTTTCCCATTCGGCGAATCTCTGTCCGGTATAACTATTGTTCCAATAAATATTTTTATACCCTCCACCTAGGAAGGTACCCTTGGAGGGTATATTAACTTTGTCATTCCGTTTGTATAATCCCTAAAAATTCATCGTAGACCCCATCATGTATATATATTCATAATCAGCATGAAATTCTAAGTCGATTTAACGAAGTCTGTCTGTCTGTCTGCCTGATACAGGCCACATTATTTGACGTAGGGCGTCAAAATTTAACTGAATAATTTGTTTTGTGTCTAGGATGGTTGGTATTGAAAATGAGATATATCGGTCCACGTTTTGGTATAGTCCGCATATAACGGTACCTCCCGATATTCGGTATTTCGATGATTTTTGCTACATTTTTTCATGGATTTATCTTAAAATTTGTATTTGTTGGCCATAATAGGTTCTAGCTCGACGTTTTGGTATAGCCTCCATATAACGGTACCTCCCGATATTCGGTATTTTGATGATTTTTGCCACATTTTTTCACGGATTTGTCTGAAAATTGGTATTTGTAGGTCATAATGGGTCCTATTTCGTGTGGCGAAACATTGTATGTATAGGTCCACGCTTTGGCATAGCCCCCATATGACGGTATCTCTCGATATTCGGTATTTTGATGGTTTTTGTCACATTTTTTCACGGATTTGTCTAAAAATTGGAATTTTTTGGCCATAATAGGTTCTAGCTCCGTTAGCGAAATATTGTATGTGTAGGTCCACGTCTTTGTGTTGACCTATAAAGCGGTACCTCCCGATATTCGGTATTTTGATGATTTTTGCCACATTTTTCCACGACTATGTCTAAAAATTGGTATATGTGGGTCATAATTGGTTCTAATGTTTCCATTACCCTAAGGTGGAGGGTATTAAAAGTTCGGCCCGAACTTAATGTTTTTTTACTTGTTTAATATAATCCTTAACGAAGTCATGTAATGCACTATACAACAATGTTATTTGGTTCTAGAGGTACAAAGGGCTTTGTCAAATTTGTTGAAAATCTATTCAGAGTTGATGCATATGCAGTTCCAAATTTGTTACTACTTTAATGCCATGATTCGCATTCAAATAAGATCTACTTCACAAATATTCCCAGTATAAACTTTTTTATTACGGGAGCTCTGTATAGTGGTGTAGGCTATCATAACGGCGGCCCACTCGACTTTTCACCTTTCCTACTTCTTTTAGTCGAGTTGGCTACGATTTAAGTTATCATCCCACTGGAGAGGGTATGAAAAGTTCGCCCATTGGGCTCCGTTTTACGGGGACGGAAATCCCATTACATTTTCATTGAGTATATTTCAGTGTTTGCCTTTCAATAAAGTCACCGTCATCCTTCTATTTATCCTTGCCAATATTTGAGATGTAATCATCAAGGAATGTGTTTGCAACCTTCTGAAAAAAACACATTTTTATATATGGTCTCCAATATACCGGACCATTCTCCAAGATATGTGGCTGTGGTTATTTCCTAACCAGTCTGCAAACATGGCCATCAACATGCCATTGGTTAGTTCTTACGAAGAGCTTACCTGCAATGCCAGCATAACATCTGTGTTGACTATATATGTACTTACGTTCCCGTCCTGTGACAAGTACTTCTTAAGGATATCTTCGTTTGGCATTAAAAAGGATTTTCACTTTGATTTCGATGCAGGAGGAGGAGGAGGAGGAAGAAGACGAAGAAAAAAAAAACGAAACAAAACGCACCCAAAAGAAGTGAGATTTACTTGCATCGACAGGCATTATTGCGAATTACAAAGTGATTAATCTTGTGTTGGATGTGGACCATTGATTTCAAGTATTTTCCTAAAGAGTTCTCTAAGTTTGGCTCTTTGTGCTGTAGGTGGGAAAAAAGGATTGAATGTTTCAAATAGTTGGTTGTTTTCTCTGTGGATTTGGAAAATAATTACCAGTATTAAAGAAACGGAAATGAAAGTAATAAATTTTTGAAAAAGTTAAAGGTGAGTTGAAAAGTGGTTTTGGCATTTTTTCTCCACTGCAGGTGGTTAAAAAAACAATTAAAAATTAAAGATACGTTTAAATAAAAATAGTTTAAAGAATGAGAGGATAAAAATATATTTAATTAGAAACATTGTTAAATATCTACAATCTACGGAAGACCCTTAATCTGTAGAATATATTCAGGATGTAGTTTGCCTGCAGAACAACTTTGACATGACTTCTGTCAATAGGAGTTCTTGAGGAGGTCTTCTTTAAAGATAGGACTTTTCTATTTTTTTTTTTAGTCCATAGAATTCCATTTAAACACCTTTTCTGTCTATAGAAATCCTTCGAAGAGTTTTCCTGCCTATATGTAAATATATTCTTTCATTAAAATAACTTTAAAATATCTCCAATAAGTGTTCTCTCAAAGAATGTCGTAAAAAAAGTTATTTATTCAAAAGAAGACATCCAAAAGTTCTTCTTCTCAGAGAACATATTTTTATACCATACACCACATAGTGTAAGGATATTATGTCTTTGTGCATTTGTTTGTAAAAGGCAAAAGGAAGCGAGATAGACCATAGTTTCCTTTGAGGATCTTCATAAAATCACTTTCTGAGTCTATTTTTGAATGTCTATCCGTCTGTCCATTTAAGAAATAGAACTGGTGACAATCGGTTCAAATTTAGATATAGCACCCATATACAGCCATAATTTTTACATTTTTTTTTTTAATTTTATTGAATGAAAGCAAAAAATGTCGGAAATAGCATCAAATTTTAGAATAAGTTTAGATTTATTCGAATTGGTCTCCTTTATGGCCGTCAAACGGCCAATGAAACCGTCTCATGCTGCCCGAATTTTGCTCTACGGTATTTTGGCCCATTTCCGGCGAAGCGATTGTTTGAGGTGATCGACACTTTGGTATTTTTTAGTACCAACCTTGCTTTCCAAAATACTCCTGACACAATAGTTCAACGGATTGGTATTCGGAGATTTTAGTGGTCATTGTGTGCTGCAAATGAAGCGTGCTGAGTGCGATGGTGCTGAGTCCTGTTGGAATGTCCAGAATATTTTCGAGATAATATTCGGCATTTATTCTGATGCCACGGTCGATTAATACGAGCGGAGAGCGACCATCGACTGTTATGGCGGCCCACACCATCGTCATGGCAAGCGCTTGAGTTGTGGTGGCCAACCGAAGATGCACATTTTCAGGTGGCCCCTTTGACAAGTAAACACGATCATTATGATTGTTTACAAACTGCTGGACAACGAATGTCATCTCATCGGAGAAAGCCAAATTCGGCAGTTCACCACTTTCGGCCAAGCGAAGCAACTCTTTAGCTCTTTTGAGTCTATTTTCTTTCTGTTGCGGTGTAAGTTCTTGCACTTTTTGGAATTTCAATGACTTTGCCCCGAGCTCATTTTTCAATACTTGCCGAATGGAATGTTGCGATATATTCAGCTCACGAGCAATTTTTCGGCCACTGCGACGTGGGTCCCGATCAAGTTGCTTCTTTAGTTTTCGAACCATTTCTGCGGATGTTGTTGTTTTCTTCCATCCACTTTCTTGACGTCGGGCTACGCTACCAGTATCACAGAACGAGTAATGGTACAAGACAACAAATTTATTCACATTTAAATGCTGGAGTGCTATAACGATAGTCACTTGTGGGTTTCCAGTCAAATATAAAGAACTCACTCTTTCACGCTTAAATTCCATCACAAATGCCTTTTTTCTGGAAAAGTCTCACGGAAATGCTTTTGTACGTTTGTAAACAATATAATGAGCTGTCACTGGAATAATTTAATAGCTGTAGGAGGAGTGGCTTAGAAATGAGAGCAGTCTGAAGTTGGTTGCAGTTTTTTTCATCGCACCCTGTCTATCTAACAGACTATTGAGTATTGTGCTCTTTATAGCATATGTTTAAATATATTTTACAAAATACCCACTCAGCAATTCGTGATCATTTTCTCTTTTGGAGAACTTCTACTTAAACTTGTGACATTGTGTGGTCCATCTTTTCTGCTATTTTCATTTCCCATAGCCGCCACCTATAACAATAATAATAGCATTAAATATCCGATCATTTAACTTTTAGTTTTAATATCAGTCTCCGGTGGCAGCATAAATATTCATTGACAAATTAATCGGCATTTGCCAGCGATAAATCATTGCTAACATGTCATAATTACAAATGATGTTCATTCACAAAATACGCCTCTGTACATGGCTTCGAATTTACCCCTTCCATAGCACCATTCTCCATTGCCGACCAACCTCAGCTCCACCTCGATCTTGACATTGTTTCTTTCTCTGATTTCAAATTGAATGTCTTCCTCAGAAAATTGGCAGTTTATTATCTTAATAACGTAATTAATATGCAACGAAATCGAGCAGGCGCAGATGATTTAAAGCGTTCAGTTTGAACTAGAAACCCATTGCAACATCATATCCAAGCCAAACCACGACCAGAGTCTGTGAAAGCCACCAACGATCATCATACGAGACGAGTCAAAGCGAGCAGCTTAAAAACCACAACACACAGAAGCCTCTGCGTCTGCGGTCGTTGGTTGTTCCCATTTGTTTAAATTGAGTTGTACGCACACACCGCGATTCGGCCAAAGCGCCACAAACTAATTTAGTTTTCATTTTAACATAGCCATCGAACAGTAACTCAAGAGGATCATTCATGCCCAGCAATGGTGTATCAAAACCACTGGAACGGACTCCTTCTGCCATCGTCATTATCATGCTAAACGGAGTTTTGTCATAAATTGCTTTACTTTGTTTAAATTGAAAATATTTATGGAAGACCTGTATTCGAAAAGGAATACAGTAAGAAAAGGTCAAAAGACGGGCGGCGGACTATATGATACTCCATAACACTATGTGTATTTAGTAGAGCTCCCGCCACAAAAAAGTTTATATTGGGAACTTATATGAAGTAGATCATACCAACTATGATCCAAATAACACTGCTGTATAGGGTATGATATGACTTCGATAAGGATTATATTAAATAATATATATTGGAGCGATAGATATACCGGACCGAGTTTAACCGAATGGTAAAATTCGGTTGAATATTAAAAAAAATTATCCGATTTGGGCTGATATTATATATATGGTGAGCAATAACTAAAATAAATCGGATGAAGATGTGTATCGAAAGTACATAAAAATCTGAATCTATCTCGATAAAATTTGGAGGTATTTTCGAGCAGCGTCTGATGTCCGACATCAAATATCATTGTTGAGGTGTGAATATTACGCATGTGAGGGACTTGAACTGCAAATGAAATGAAAAATATATATGCGAGCTATAGCTATATCTGAACCGATTTTCACCCAAATCGGAAGCGCCTGCTTAAAGGCTGAATTTCGTCGGATGTTCAAAATTTAGTCCATTTGGCTGATATTAGCCGTTTAGCCTGAAATCGGAAACGATGTTCTCCAAAATTGATGTACTTGCTTCTAGACTGAATTTGGTCCCGTGTGCCAAAATTCAGGTCATTTGGACTGATATTGACCTTTTGGTGTCCAATTAACCCTACATTGGTTTAAGATATACAGGGTGAGATAAAAAAAACTGCAACCAACTTCAGACTGCTGTCATTTCAAAGCCACTGCAAAGACAGCTGCTAAATCATTCCAGTGACAGCTGATTATATTGTTTACACGCGTACAAAAGCATTTTGGTAAGAATTTTCCAGAAAAAAAGTTATTCATTATGGAATTCAAGCTTGATGGTATGGCTATCGTTAGAGCACTCCAGCATTTAAATGTGAATAAATCGTTTGCGTCTCGTACCATCGCTCGTTACCGTGATACTGGTAGCATAGCCTGACGTCAGTTTGTAAACAAACAAATTGATCGTGTTTACTTGCCAAAGAGGTCAGCTGAAAACGTGCACCTACGATTGCCCAGAACTCAAGCGCCGGCCATGGTGATGGCGTGGACCGCCATAAAAAGCGATGGTCACTCTCCGCTCGTATTAATCGATCGTGGCATCAAGATAAATGCCGAATATTATCTCGAAAATATTCTGGAGTTGTTTTAAAGCCTTGGGCACGCAAATATTTTGGCCGCAGACCTTGGACATTCCAACAGGACTCAGCACCATTGCACTCAGCGCGTGCCACCCAAGAATGGTTACAAAATGAGGTTCCTCGCTTCATTTCCAATTCGTGCTAAAGGTGACCAATTCGAACAAATCTAAACTTATTCTAAAATATGGTGCTATTTCCGACATTTTTCGCTTTCATTCAACAAAATTAAAAAAAAAAGAAATGTAAGAATTATGGCAAATTTAAAAAATCGCATGCGATAAAATATATGATAAAAATGAAAAAAAAAAAAAAAAAAAAAAAAAAAGTATTCACTGTATTGTTATCATATTTTTAACCGATTTTTTTTTAGATTTAATCATTTTCTGGCAAGAGACCATTCCAAAATGATAAAAAATTGAAAAATCAGTCCAGCGGTTTTTGACTTATAAGCAGAATAACTAATAACTTGCTATACATCCGATATGTAGGCTATCAGCTTTACTTCACATATTTGTGATTTGACCGGGCTAAATATTCGCGGTTTATTGGAAATTTTCGTATCTTTTTATATAAAAGTTGTGATTGATTTTACCCGCTAAATATTGCTTGATGACCGATGAAATTGGTAGGCTTCCCCCTAGCCCTAAACTGTAACTGCATGCAAAATTCCGATTGGTTTATAATAAAGCAACAGCAAAATCAGAATCTTTTTTGTTTTTGGTCCCATAGTTTGCGATCATCTCGAAAAACAATAGGATTCTATTCTGATCCTAACCCCAGGACAGGCGTACGTTCTGTAAAGAGGCCATACTGAATTGGTGAAAAATCAGTCCACCCGTTCTTGAGTTATAAGCGGCATAACTAGAATTCCCTTCTTCGACTTATATTGATTGCATATATTTTGATGACTAGCCATATTGGTAGGCATCTGCCCCACCTAAATCTCTATCCCTGTAACAAAAAATTCGTCGATTAGTTTATAATTGTGACACGAAATCAAGAAATTGTTTCTAAATATTTTGCGATCATCTTCAAAAACAACATGCTTCTATTCTGACCTTACCCCTAATTTCATACCGCATTTCGTGCGAATCGGGCTAAAATTTCGACCTGTAGCGTGGTTATAAATTAAGATGGACAGACAGATGGACACACATAGCTAGTTCGACTCAGCTCGGTCAGATTGGAAGATTCATATATAACATCCTATGTCCAGTACCTAAAATTAAAGATGTTACAAAATGTTGGTCCAATCAAACTTATAATACTACAACACTATTGATGTGGGGTATAATTATGAATTTTATAACAACACTTTTTAAGGAATTCAAGGTCACTTTCTGGCCAAAATAAAATATCGTGGGACAATTTTTAAATATTCAAAATATGTTTCTTCTGTATATAATTTGCTTGTAGGATTAAATATGTTGCTAAAAATTACATATTTCTGTTGGTTATAACCCCTCCTTCCAGGATACAGTGAAGACCCTACCTGAGTATTCTTTATTATTTGCCATACATAAATACTTTGAGGCATTCTAACATTGTAATCACAAAATTGGCTTCATTACAGATTTCTGTGTGTTTTTCTCCATAAAACTTAAAGACATTTTCGTTTTAACTTCACGAAACAAAATTTCCTCCCCCTTGTTAGAAATTTTAAACAATTCCAAGACTTCATTAATTTTAAAAATCTTAGAAACTTTATATCGTTGATGGTTGATATTTCTCATTTCATTTTCTTAGTTTTTTTTTGTTTGCTTTAGCCCACATAAATTTTTATTTTTTTTTTCCTTTTTTTTGGAAAACTTAACTTATGTTGAGGTTTTCCTCTGCTTTAGTATGTAATCTACCTTTCGTACCACTCAAAACCACAAATTGTTATTTATATCAACTGTGGCACGAACGAACGAAATTTCAGTCCACCCCCATCTATTGACTGCCTATCTGCCTGTCTGTCGGTCTATCCGAGAAAAAGATGACACTACAGCCTGTTTGGATTGGTGGGTATCATCGTTATCTTCGAGTTTTTCCCAAAGTAATTTCTTGATGCAAAATTTTGTAAAGGTGGACCGACCGATCAGCCAAAGACATTGCCAACGACTATAACACATGTTGCCGCCACCACCAATGCCTTTCTGTTGTCCTCGACATCGTCTGCGTCGTTGTCTACGACGTTGTCAACATCTCTGAAGTGAAGTAATTTTTACTCAGGTTTCTTGACATCACCGACACCGTCATCCGTTGTCTTCTGGTCCAAGATGATGAGGATAGTAAGAAGACATTTGTGCATGGCTAAAATTTGTGTGTCTGTGTTGGTGGTTTTGTTGGGTTGTTGCTGTTTTTGTTTTCGGTATTTGTCATCAATGTCAGATGCAGCAGTTGAATGAAATTCAAGTAAAATCCACGCTTGGTTGTTCTGGTTGTCATCATCATTAAGTGTGGCATGTGTATTTTGTGGTGAAAACAAGGCATAGGGGAGGAGGAGGTCTTGCAACCAGCCATAAGTTGTAAGTAAATATATAGATAATATGGGTACACACAAACACTGTGCTTTATATGTATTTATTTATGTATGAACACACACGCATTGTAAATTATGAAAGGTGGCAATAGGGCAACGGAAGTTAATCATTGGGGAACGGGCCTTTCTATGGGTTCACAATGCCCAAATTTTCTTTTACACTCATCCCAAATTATAATTTTGCATTCAACATCTTAATGTTGAATGAAAATATACGAAATCGGCAGTAAATTTATATAGGAATCTGTAGTGGAATTCTGCAACTCATTTACTGAGTTATCGAAAAAAGTCGGTAAAATTCTAATTCTTATAATTTCGCTAATTAACGGTAATTTCATTAAAATTGGTATGGTGGATTAAATACTGTCGACAGGAAATATATATGGAAGCTATATTAAAATCTGAATCGATTTCAATATAATTTGACAAATATATTTTTATACCCTCAGCCATATGGCTACAGAGGGTATACAGGGTTGCCCATATTCGACGGACCCATCTGGCAACGCCATCATCGCTTAATGACATACCGCGTTTGAAGCGTCAGTCCAAGCAGATTTTTACCATGAACCAATACACGCCACGCGAGCGCTCTGAAATAGTTGAAATTTACATTCAACAGAAGAAGTCAACTGTGAAAACTCAACATGCTTTTAAAACATTAAAAAATGTGAGAAGTTTATACGAAAATTTTTCGACTGGTAAGACTCTTTCTAATCCGAAGAGGCCATATAAAAGTCGACCAAGGCGATCGGCCGAGAATATCGCTGCCGTACGAGCCAGTGTTGAGAGGTCCTCAAGAACATCCCAAAAACGCCGTTCTCAGCAGTTGGGCATGGCTCGGTCCACTTTACAACGGATTATTCGCATTGATTTGCATTCGTTCCCGTACAAAATTCAATTGACGCAAAGAATGTTGCCTGCGGACAAGCCTCGTCGATTGGAATTGGCCCAAAGAGTCATGGGTCCGTCGAATATGGGCAACCCTGTATATAAAGTTCGTAACGGGTACTACAACCTATGACAGAAAATTATCTGTGCAAGTCTACGTCTTCGTATAGCCCCCATATAATGGTACCTCCCGATAATCGGTATTTTGATGATTTTAAAAAAAATTTTGGTATTTGAAGTTCGTAATGGATACTATAGCCTAAGGCAGAAAATTGTCTGTACAGGGCCACGTCTTCGTATAGCCCACATATAACGGTACTTCCAGATATTCGGTATTTTGACGACTTTAGCTACCTTATTCACTGATTTTTTTGAAGTTTCGCATTTGAATATTGTAATGGCTTTTGACAAAAGTTACCTATGCAGGTCCATGCCATCGTTTAGACCCTAATGTAACAGCTACATTTGGTATTTTTAAGATTTTAAGCATTTTTAACGGATTTTATTGTTTTTGAGAATTGCCATATTCGTTCGAAATGGTGGAGGGTATTCAAAGTTCGGCCCGGCCGAACTTACAGCTTTTTTACTTGTTATATCAACATTTTGCATTTGAAAGTTACCGATTTTTGTCGATAACTCAAAAAATGAGTTAGAGTTATTGAATTGAACATAAATAACGTAATTGGCGCATCAAATACACGAAAACGGCCCAAAATATGTATGGGAGCTATATCCAAATCTGAACCGACTTCCTTAAAATTTTGATAATTTTTTTACCAAATTCAGTTGCACATGCCTAATTTTAAGACATACAAAATCTAAATATTTTGGAGTTACTTCTGATTTCCATTTCTTATTGATATATAATATCTTTTTGAAAGTGTTGATATGTGCGTGATGGACCGAAGCGTTGCACTTCATCTAATACTAATATGTGATGTGCAAAATTTAATAAAAATCCAACATATATTTCCTATTTCAACCTTTTGTGGCGGAGGCATCAGAATGAGTTGGCCGATGAATTCCATACTCACATCATATAATTGGTTGAGAAAAATATTTATATACCAAGGTGGTTTCGCAAATTATGAGAGATATATGTATTGAAAATTGTGATCCGTTGTGGGGGAGGTGCCAGAAGGTGTAGTCGATATCTACCCAGAAATAGTGCTAGTAGAAATATTGGTATGTCCAAAAATGAAGATAATCGGAATCTTTTTAGGGTTTTATGAGCCATTTGTTATTCAAATGGTGATCCCTCTGTGCAAGAGAAGGACTGAGCCGGATATTGTGGTTGTAAAAATAATGAAGAGAATCGAATGCTTATTTCACATTTTTTAATGACCCTTTGTCGGGGAGGTACTGGAAGGAGTGGTCCGACATATTCCATCCTCACACCAGATCTTGTGTTGCTAGAAATATAGAGATGTGTAAAATTAGAAGATAATCGGATGTTTATTTCGCATTTAATTAGACTTATAATTATTCAAAATGTTGACCCTTAAAAAGGTGTTTGCTCCAAAGGGACCTAGGGTATATTCCATTGTACCGAATCTTTTTCAAGATATTTGAAGTCCATCTATGGCCGTATCAAATTATATATACCCTTTATAGGCATATGGCAGAGAGTATAATAAATTTGTGGATCCGTTGGGTTACTCAAAATTTCGACCACCACTAAAGGTGAATCCAGAAGGAGTGGACCTGTATATTCCATCTTAACACCAGATAAAAATATTGGGATGTGTGAAGTTTGAAGAATATAGGATTTTTACATCACATTTTGACCGTTTGTGGGGAAGTACTTGATGGAGTGGACCGATATTGCCTATTTTCGCACCTTACCTAGCTCTGATGAAAATATTAGGATTCACAAAGTTGGAGCAAAATCGGATTATCCTTTCCCTTTGTGTGCAAAAAATTATTTTCTTTAAAAATTTTGACATTTTGTGTGGGAGGTTTGACAATAATATTACGATGTACTAACTTTGGATCAAATCGGATACTCCGTTCGTGCGCACCAGCCAGCCAGACAGACAGACGGACGGACGGACATAGCTAGATCGACTCGAAATGTCCTAAAACGGATTTGGTCCAAAGAGACCTAGGGTCTACAACCGTTATTTCAATGAGGCACGTTTTGGCCGTATCAAATGATATATACCCTCTGTAGCTATATGGCTGATATGAAGGTTGTTTTTCTAAGAGCTGTCTGATGTGAACATTAAATAACACTTGCCAAATTTTGAAATGTTTAAAAAAACTATTTTTTATTTGGTAGATAATTTCTTGTCATTTAACATTAAAATATAATTTCGGGCAAATGGCCACCATGACTATTTTGCTAAGAAGGTCATTCTGGAGGTCCAATGTTCAACCACCTTTTCTGGTATTTGAGGGAGTATTTCGACAATGACACATTGAATATTGGTTTCCGAAGCGTCAATCGTGGCTTGTTTAACCACGTAGAACAACGTCTTCGGGTAGCCCCACAAAAATAATCGAGTAGCGTCATATCAAACGAACGCAGAGGTCAATTCACTCGTCCATTTCTTGAAATAATGTTCTCGTTTAAATGTTCCTTCCATAAGTCAGACAGTAAGACAAGTGGCACAATCCTGAATTTAATTTTGTATGGCACCAAATCCAAATGCCTTCCCAAAATTTCACATAAAGTCGATGGACAAAATCCTATTCCTTGCGCTCGACGAAGAATCGGGCTCATCGAACTCAAATCTTCGGTACGTATGATTAATTTCACTATCGTTCTCATACGCCCCAATGGACACACTAATTCTACTCTAAATTTATTTCAAAAGGCCCCCACCATAAATTTCAATTTTCTCTGCACATTCCCGATCTATAGTTGCCATACACACATATTCCGCATATTTGTAACTACTATGTGTTAAATGTGAATTTTGTAACAATGAAAACCTCAACAACCGCATTCAAGTTATTTACGCGAAACAGTTCTGGAATCTTTCGTCGGTTGCTCGTTCATGTGACAACGCCAGCTAGCATGTTTGTGTGCGGGTGTGCGTGCACGTGTGTGTGGGAAAGTGAGTTAGTGCCGAGTGCATTTGCGTGAATAAAATTAAGACAAATATCTCAGGAAAAAATGTCACATATCATTTACACAGACATCCGTGTCGAAAAACGCACGAACACACACACGAAAACTCTGACATTCACACGCAAACACTTATTCTTTGTGGTTGCCATGGATATGTGTTTTTGTGTGCTTATGAGGGATTTTATAGAAAAGTGGACGAAAGAAAAATATAAACATGTTTAAAAAATAAAAAAACGAAGAAATTAATAAATACATAAATAAATAGAGAGGGAAATTAATTTATAAAAATAAACATATAAATCTATAATTAAATAAATAACATTATAAATAATCTAGCAAGTGCTCGTTACTTCGTCATTGAACAGTTCACCTTAACATTTTAGATTCGTTCCAATAGTTCGTGTTAGGCCTTTTTATACCCTCCACCAAAAAAGGTATGGAGGGTATATTAAGTTCGTCATTCCGTTTGTAACTCATCGAAATAATCATTTTAGACCCAACAAAGTATATATATTCTTGATCAGCGTAAAATTCTAAGACGATTTAGCCCTGTCCGTCCGTCTGTCCGTCTGTTGTAATCACGCTACAGTCTAAACGAATTAAGATAGGAAGCTAAAATTTTGCACAGATCTCTCTTTTGTCTGCAAGCAGGTCAAGTTCGAAGATGGGCTATATCGGTCCACGATATCGTATAGCCCCATATAACGGTACCCCCCGATATTCGGTATTTTGATGATTTTACCCACATTTTTTAACGGAATTGTCTGAAAATTCACACAAGGAGTTCCATGTAGCTACTTTATACCTCGGCAGAGAATTGTCCATATAGGTCCACGATATCGTATAGCCCCCATATAACGGTACCCCCTGATATTCGGTATTTTGATGATTTTAGCCACATTTTCCAATCGTATTGTCTGAAAATCCACACACGGAGTTCCTTGTGAGTACTTTACACGCAGACATAGATTTATCTTTATAGGTCCACAATATCGTATATCCCTCCATATATCGGCACCTTCCTATATTAGATATTTTAAAGATTTTAAAAGAATTTTTATTGGATTTTATTTTTTTGAAAATTTGCTAATTTGTTCCAAATGGTGGAGGGTATTCAAAGTTCGGCCCGGCCGAACTTACTGCTTTTTTACTTGTTTAGTACTTAAAATGCACAATTTTTTTCAGTTTGACAGTTTTTTTTTCAAAGTTTTAAAAGGTTGTACCTTTTATTCAAGTATTCCTTTTTTGGAAAGAATAATAGGAAAATAATTATTTTTTTACTCCAGAAAGTCTTCAAAATCTTTCATTTTGAAGTTTATCGAGGAGGATATTAGTAAAACGATTGCACAATGGACCTACAACTATTCCATCAACGTCTCCATATGTCTAATACAGATAAAAATATTGGTATGGGCAAAATCTAACATTTACATCCAAATTTTATGCGAAATCATAAACTCCGATAAATCCCATGTTCATCTCATGTTTCTGGTTGAGGAAAACTTTTAGATACAGCAAGTTGTAAAGAATGGTTGATTTGTTTTGCAAGTTATGACAGACAAAATATTGCAAAATTGTGACCCTTTGTGGGTGAGGTACCAGAAAGGGTTCGCAGATATGCAGGGTAAGATGAAAAAACTGCAACCAAATTCAGACTGCTGTCATTTCCAAGACACTCGTCCGACACCTGTTAAAATTCTTCCAGTGACAGCTAATTATATTGTTTACCAGAAAAGCATTTTGGTGAGAATTTTCCAGAAGAAGAGTTATTTGTGATGGAACTCAAGCGTGATAGTATGATTTATTTATATTTGGCTGGAAAACCACAACCCGCAGTGGCCGAAAAATAGCTTGTGAGCTAAACATATCACAATATTCCATTCGGCAAATATTGAAAAATGAGCTGGGGCCCGGGCAAGCCATTGGAATTCCAAAAAATGCAAGAACTTATAGCGCAACAGACAGAAAACAGACTCAAAAGAGCTGAAGAGTTGCATTCCTTGGCCGAAAGTGGTGAACTGCCGAATTTGGTTTTCTCCAATGAGAAAACATTCGTTGTCCAGCAGTTTGTAAACAAACAAAATGATCGTGTTTACTTGCCAAAGAGGTCAGCTGAAAGTGTGCACCTTCGGTTGACCACCAGAACCCAAGCGCCAGCCATGGTGATGGTGTGGTCGCCATAACCGCCGATAGTCGCTTCTCGCTCGTATTAATCGACCGTGGCATCAGAATAAATGCCGAATATTATCGCGAAAACATTCTGGAGGATGACCTTGGACCTTGGATATTCCAACAGGACTGAGCACTATCGCACTCACTACGCGCCACCCAAGAATTGTTACAAAATGAGGTTCCTCACTTCATTTCCAGCGCACAATGGCCACCAAAATCACCAAATACCAATCCGTTGGAGTATTGTGTGTTGGAAAGCATGGTTGGCTCTAGAAATAGCAAAGTGTCGATCACCGCAAGCAAACGCTTCGCCGGGAATGGTCCAAGATACTGCAGAGCAACATTCGGGCAGCGTGTGACGGTTTCATCGGCCGTTTGAAGGCCATAATTCTTGCCAAATGTGACCAATTCGAACAAATCTAAACGTATTCTAATATTTGATGCTATTTACGGCATTTGTTGCTATTATTCAATAAAATTAAAAAAAAAAAAAATCGGAAAAATTACGGCTTTTGACTTTTTTGCAGTTTTTTATCTCACCCTGTATATCATCTTCATAACTGGCCTTGTGTTTGAAAAAATGTTTGTATAAGGGAAATTTGAAGAGAGTTGGATGCTTATTTCGCTATGTGGGGGAGGTACCAGAAGAAATTATGCGATCTCTTTTCCCTTTTTTATAACATATCTTTCAATAATGAAAATATTGAGTTGCACCAAGTCTGAATGGAAACAGCGGTGTTAGGTGATGTACTTGATGGAGTGGATCGATATTTTCGCACCTGACGTATCACTGTTGACAATATTGTGATTTAGAAAGTTTTTTTTTTAATTTCAATGTTTTGTGTGGGAGGTGCCAGAAGGAGGGAACGATATTGCCCATCTACGAACTCGATCTTTATTTGATAATAATATTACGATATACCAAGTTTTCACCAAATCGGATACTCCCTTCGAGAGTTATGGTGCCAGACAGACAGACGGACGGACGGATATCGCTAGATAGACTCCAAATGTTCTGAAACTGATTTGGTCCTAGGGTCTAAAATCGTTATTTCGACTAGGCCTATCGACACTTTGGCCTATCAAATGATATAAATCCTCTGTTGCCATATGGCTGAGCGTATAATTAGTAACACTTAGAACTTCTCTAAATATTATTGTATGCATTTGCAAAACAATCATCGGATAACAACACATAGAGGCCACAATATTGATTTTCCGGTTTTAAGATCTGTAATTTCCATCATTTCCAAATTTAGTATCATTTAGTTCAATTTTAGCACGCATATCCAAAACCAGCTTCTTTTCATAACCAGCCAACAACAGTGACCTCAATAATAATATTCACGATTTAGTACTATTTAGCACATTTCGTACAATTACAGTACACATTTCCAAAACCATCTCCATATCTCAATTGCAGGTACAAAAAGAGGCTTCAATATTTAATTTGAGTATTCCAGCCCTATCCCTTCACTCAATACCAAATTTAATAACATTTAGTACTTTATGCAAAAAATATTGAATACATTTCAAACCAAGTGCTATATCTCAAACACAGATACCACCAGAAATCTAAATACCAAATTTCAGAATTTTATTTCAGTCACTTCACAGAATAACAAATATAGGACCATTCAGTACTTTTTGTACAATTTTGCTACACAAGCACTACCTTTTCACCCAATGCCAAATTGTACCAATTCTACAGGGAGAGATAAAAAAACTGCAACAAAGTCAAACGCCATAATTTTTACATTTTTTTTGAATGAAAGCAAAAAATGTCGGAAATGGAAATTTTAGAATAAGTTTAGTTTTGTTCGAATTTATCATCTTTGGTACGAATTATGGCCTTCAAACGACCAATGAAACCGTCACACGCTGCCCGAATAGTGCTCTACGGTATTTTGGCTCATTTCGGGCGAAGCGCTTGTTTATGATCGGAACTTTGGTATTTTTAGTGCCAAACTTGCTTTCCAAAATACTCCAGACAAAAATAGTCCAACGGTTTCGTATCTGGAGTTTTTTTTGGCCATTGTGCGCTGGAAATGAAGCGAGGAACCTTATTTTGTAACCATTCTTGGGAGGCACGTGCTGAGTGCGACGGTACTGAGTCATGTTGGAATGTCCAAGGTCAGCGGCCGAAATGTTTGCGTGCCCAAGGCTTTAATACACCCTCCATCGGGTGTTATGGTGGCCCAGACCATCACCATTCCCGGCACGTGAGTTTTGGTGGTCAACCGAATGTGCACATTTTCAGCTTACCACTTTGGCAAGTAAACACGATCATTTTGTTTGTTTACAAACTGTTGGACAACGAATGTTTTCTCATCGGAGAAAAATAAATTCGGAAGTTCACCACTTCCGGCCAAGCGAAGCAACTCTTTAGCTCTTTTGAGTCTATTTTCTTTCTGTTGCGGTGTAAGTTTTTACACTTTTTGGAATTTCAATGGCTTTGCCCCGAGCTCATTTTCCAATATTTGGCGAATGGGACGCGGGTTTCGATCAAGTCGCTTCGTTACTTTTCGAACCATTTCTGCTGATGTTGCTGTTTTCTTCCGTCCACCTTCTTGACGTTGGGCTGCGCTACCACTATCACGGTAACTCCCACTTAAATGCTGGAGTGCTCTAACGATAGCCACTTGTGGTTTTCCAGCCAAATAAAAAGAAATCACACTATCACGCTTGAATTCCATCACGAATAACTTTTTTTCTGGAAAATTCTCACCAAAATTCTTTTGTACGCTTGTAAAAAATATAATGAGCTGTCACTGGAATAATTTTAACAGCTGTCGGACGAGTGGCTTAGAAATGACAGCAGTCTGAATTTGGTTGGAGTTTTTTCATCTATAGGACTATTTAGAACTTTTCATGCACCCAACACATCACAAACCTATCACCAACAGGGGCCCCAATAGCCGTTCACCCTAAACCAAACACATTTTCATACTCACCTTCATATATCCAACCTTGACTCTCATACCAAATTTCAAGTGTCTAGCTCTACCCGTTCACATAACACCAAATGGAACCATTTTAGAAGTATAGTACCATTTTAGAATTTTTCTAGAATTTTTTTTTTTTAGTTTAAAGTTCGAATTTCCAAAAACCCTGCACTCTATCAGTGACTCTCATTCCAGTACTAATTTATTCCGTTTGTCCAATACAGAGTATTCAATTTTTAGTACATTCTAGTACTAAAGAAACTTTAGAAAAAACATTATAGATTTAAACGTCTATCGTTACCTTTCTTAGAAACATTCAACTTCCTTAACAGTGTAGTCTTTGTTCGCCAAACATGTATGACATACCCCATATGTTTGGTGATATATTGTTAAGTTCACCAAGGCCATATGTTTGGCTCCAGCCAAAACAAAAGCGATATATTGGTTCTTTTTCTTTTATCCACTCTCCATCCATGCAGTCAGTCAGTCAGCCAGCCAGTCTGTTCAATCAATTATAAGACGGACAGAGGGTAGAAAACATGACAACGATGTCAACAGCATTGTTGTCGTAACAACGGTGTAAAATTGGTTTATTATGAATGTTAATACACCGTTTCTCGCTTAAGTTTTCTTCTTTTTTATGGTGGTTTCCGATGATTGGAGGATGTCTGGAAGGCAGTAAAAGATATTTTGCAAAAATATTAAAAAAAAAAATGTCACATGAATGTGTTACCGAAAAATGCCCTTAAGCTATTTAAATAATATGGCCCTGAATTGATGGTTCGTTCCTTGGCTCCTTGATCTTTGTGAGAATGCGAGCGACCACATCGAGGTGATTATGTTAACACAAATGTACGGCGAGGAGCTTCTGAAAAAATATATTCTTTCACATATTGAATGAGAGATAATTAGTTTTGTAATTGTTTGCATATTCCAATGAAGCCGCGGGCTGGCGGAAAATATGATTTCAATAAAATATGTTATGACATACGACCGGCATATTTGTGGTTTTCTTTTGTCAATATCCATGGCAATTGACACTTGGCATACCGTTGGCCGTTGATGAAAAAACTGTGGGATATAAATGTTTGATATTTTAAATTTATTGTGTTAAAAGTTTTGTATTATTTAAAATGTGATTTAATAACGCATTACAATAATATGTTCATTTTTATTTAGTGGGTGCTTAAAACAGCTGCTTTTCATGGAAAGCAATTAAAACAAGGATAAGTTTGGCCAGGAAGAAGATAACTTACTGTGACTGGTTTCGAAGGCGAATATTTGGCCAAAAACACGAAAAGCGGTAGAAAATGAAATATACCAAGGTTTCCGATGAAGGATTCGAGGCATTGCTAGCAATAGATAACAATAAGTGGTATGGTAATATTTTTAAGAGCTTTGGAAGAGGATCAATTTTGAAACATTTTTTGGGGTCACCCTTTGTGTAGGGGAACGAGACACGTCGTGTTTCCTCGCCAAAATTACCATTTTAATACCCTATACCGCACTGTGGTCAGGGTATTATATCTTTGTGCATTTGTTTGTAATTGGGAGAAGGAAGATATAGTTACTTTTGAGGATATTCTTAAATCACTTTCTGAGTCGATTTTTTCTTAATTGCAGGTACCAACAGAGGCTTCAATATTCCTTCACACAATATCAAATTTATTACCTTTTATTACTTTCGTAAAAATATAGGATACGAGCGCCATATCTCAAATACAGATACCACCAGAAATCTAAATATCAAATTTCAGAATTTTTTTTCAGTCCCTTCACCGAATAACAAATATAGGACCATTCAATACTTTTTGTACATTTTTGTTCACATGTCCATACTACACAAGCACTACCTTTTCACCCAATGCCAAATTGTACCAATTATACAGGGTGATATAAAAAAATGCAACAAAGTCAAACGCCATAATGTTTACATTTTTTTTAAATTTTATTGAATGAAAGCAAAAAATGTCGGAAATAGCATCGAATTGTAGAATAAGTTTAGTTTTGTTCGAATTGGTCACCTTTGGCAGCCAAGGGAACGGGCTTGGAATAATTAGGGGGAAAGAAGACCCTGTTGAGCTTGTCTAGGATATTCTTAAGTCACTTTCTGAGTCGATTTATGCATATTAGTCTATCTGCCCGTCCGTCTGTCCATGTATTTTTGTGAACAACATTTAGGTCGAAGTTATTATTCGATTGAAATTTTTATATTAATATTATTGATGAAATTTTCTAAACAATGTTTGTTTGGCCCAAGGATGAACCCAGGATGAAATTGGGGATAATTGGATCAGAGTTAGATATAGCTCCCATATATATCTTCTACCGATTTCGGGTTAATTGTGCACTAAGTGACCAATATTATTCCAAATGACCAGAAGCAAGTAATCCAAATGTTGGTGAAAATCGGTTCAGATATAGCTATAAGTTTTAAGTCCCTTACAGGCGTGGTATGCACTCCACAAGAATAATATAAATTATGGAGCTCAAAAATACCTCTGTCAAATTTTATGGAGATCGATTCAGATTTGGATATAGCTTCCATATATATCTTTATCCGATATCACGTTTATTGTGTACCTAATTTATTGTGTACACAAATGGACTGAATTTTGGCACTTCCGACTTAATTTAGTATAGAAGCAAGTACATCAAATTTGCTGAAAATCGACTGAGATATAGTTACCGATTTATTGCTTAAATCGCTCACTTTCGTAACATGCAATCTACAACAGTGGTATTTGGCTATCTGATGCCAAGTGCCTAAAATGTTGTCAAGATCGGTTCAGATTTGTATATATGGGAGCTATATCTATCTTTTTTCCGATATTACGTTTTTGGTGCAACAAATGGCTAATATCAGCCCAAACGGACTGAATTTTCGCATTTCCGACAGAATTCAGCCTAAAAGCAAGTACTTCCAATTTAGGTAAAATCGGTTCAGATAAAGCTATAGCTCCAATATATAGGGTGATATGAAAAAACTGCAACCAACTTCAAACTGCTGTCATTTCTCAGCTCATTATATTGTTTACAGGCGTAAAAAGGCACTTTGGTGAGAATTTTCCAGAAAAAAAGCTATTCGTGATGGAATTCAAGCGTGATAGTGTTATTTTTTTATATTTGGCTGGAAAACCACAAGTGGCTATCGTTAGAGCACTCCAGCAATTAAATGTGAATAAATCTTTTATGGCTCGTAACATCGCTCGTTACTGTAATACTGGTAGCGTAGCCCGACGTCCAGGAAGTGGTCGGAAGAAAACAGCAACATCAGCAGAAATGTTTCGAATGGTAAAGAAGCGACTTGATCGAAACCTGCGTCGCAGTGGCCGAAAAATGGCTCATGAGCTGACCATTTACAATATTATATTCGGCAAATATTGAAAAATGAGCTCGTAGTAAATTCCAAAAAGTTCAAGGACTTAAACCGCAACAGAAAGAAAATAGACTCAAAAGAGCTAAGGAGTTGCTTCGCTTGGCCGAAAGTGGTGAACTTCCGAATTTGGTTTTCTCCGATGAGAAAACATTCGTTGTCCAGCAGTTTGTAAACAAACAAAATGATCGTGTTTACTTGCCAAAGAGGTCAGCTGAAAATGTGCACCTTCGGTTGGCTACCCGAACTCAAGCGCCGGCCATGGTGATGGTGTGGGCCGCCAAAATAGCCGATGGTCGCTCTACGCTCGTATTAATCGAAAATATTCTGGAGGGTGTATTAAAGCCTTGGACATTCCAACAGGACTCAGCACCATTGCACTGAGCACGCGCCACCCAAAAATGGTTACCAAATGAGCTTCATTTCCACCGCACAATGGTCACCAAAATCTCCGGATACCAATCCGTTGGACTATTGTGTCTGGAGTATTTTGAAAAGTAATGTTGGCACTAAGCACTCAAACAAGCGCTTAGCCGGGAAGGGACCAAAATACCACAGAGCAACATTCGGGCAGCGTATGACGCTTTCGTTGGCCATAATTCGTGTCAAAGGTGACCAGTTCGAACAAATCTAAACTTATTCTTAAATTTGAAGCTGTTTCCGACAAATTTGGCTTTCATTCAATAAAATTTAAAAAGAAATGTAAAAATTATGGCGTTTGACTTTGTTGCAGGTTTTTTTATCTTACCCGGCAGATATAATATCGGCTTAAATTGGATAGATTTTTTGATATTCAACCGATTTTTATCATTTGGTGAAACTCCGTCCGGTATATCTATCGCTCCAATAAATATTTTTTAATATAATCCTTATCGAAGTCGTATCATGCACCATACAGCAATGTTATTTGGTTCAAAGTTGGTGTTATCTACTTCACATAAATTCCCAAATTTTAACATTTTTTCTGACCTTTCCCTATTGGTTTTCTAATGTAACCGGTCTTGAAATTCACATTATTAATAAAATCTACCCAAGCCCACCACTAATTTGAGATGTGCTTCTCTCTTTGTTATTGCAGATTCAATTTTATTTTCCATTTCCAAATTGTTGAACAATTAACTATTTGTGCATTTCTTTGAAGTTCCTTTGTGGGAATGTGAGGGGGTGTTGGCAACAACCCAACGACAAACTATTTGATGTATGTCGGGTGAATGTGTTGAATTGAAATTCTCACAAGCCGCAATTTTTTATCATCACCTTTGATGTGTGAAATATTTTGAAGATATTTGCAGGTTCTAATTAACAAAAACAATCCTAACTAGATTGCGTAAACGTTTTCTCCTTAAAACTGGTAATTAAAAATCTTATTTCCATTTCATGAAATGTGTGTGCGTGTGGTACAGTAACCATGGATACGGATTCGCTTTGAATGAACAAGGATTGTTTGATTCAAAGAAGGTTATACAAAAAATACACAGATAGCAAAAAATATAAATAAACTTGAAATTACAGCAGGAGAATTGCATTCACATAGCTTGGTTGTAGTTCCAACTACCCTCTCACAAATTTTTAGTATTCGACTGCTAAAAACTAGCAGCTGGACAATTTCCTGCTGTTGTTTTCTTTTTTTAATTTTGTTGCATTTGCAGTTCTGCCTCCAGTCCCATTGTCCAGGTCGATGTGAATGGTAATGTTCTCTACTTTTTGTCTGCCATGCAAATATACACACATACATATCGGTGTCTTTCTGGAGCATTTCAGAACATGCTGGGCTATATTAATTTATTTTATCCATATTCTCATATTGTGTTGACCAGATGCTCAAGCCCAAGCTCTGAAAGCCAACATCATCATGTGCTGCATTTGTAAATCAACTTTATGTTTGAATGCTATTTGACCAAGATCAGCACTACATTGTGTGGCATAATTTTAAAATGGAGCAAGAAAAATGAAAATATTGCAAGTTGCAACAACAAGAACAACATCAGTATGTACTCAGAGTAGCCACAAGGTTAGATTGATTATGGATAACATTCATGTCCATATCTGTGTGTCCACAAGAATATGATGCATGCTAGCTTAAGGGATCCAAATGGAAAATCCACATGCATTTGGATTTTAATTTAGAAATCCATTTGAAATGCCTGTGTGAAGTGGGCTTAGAGTCTGTGAAGTCACTTTTGGTCTTTTAGGGCCAAATATTTTAGCAGTTTTTTATAATTTGGTCGGAAGGAATAAAATAAGAATTCTCCAAAGATTATTTCACCCAATTACTATTTGGAAATTATGGTTCCCATAGATTCAGATTTAGATATGGCTCCCATACATATCTTCAACTGATTTCGGATTAATTGTGAACCAAATAGCCTCAATTTTGGCAAAATCAACCGGATTCAGTCTAGAAGCAAGTACATCAAATTTGGGGAAAATCGGTTCAGATATAGCTAAAGTCGCTTACATCCGTAACATGTTCTCCACAACAGTAATATCTGGTACTAGATATCAGATACAGCTCAAAAATATATGTTTAAAAATTTAACAAGGGCCGTTCAAACTTGCATATAGCTCCCATATATATCTTTATCCAATTTCAGATTTTTTGTACACCAAATGGCCTATATCAGTCCAAATGGACTAAATTTTGGCACATCCGACCGGGTTCAGTCCAGAAGCAAGTACATCAAGTTTGTAAAAAATCGGTTCAGATATAGCTATAGCTCCCTCATATCCGTAACATTTTCTTCACAACAATAATTTCTGGTACCAGATACAGCTCAGATACATGTGTTAAAATTTTGTGAAGATCGCTTAGGATTTGGATATAGCTTCCATATATATCTTTATCCGATTTCAGGTTTTTTGTGTACCAAATGGCCAATATCAAGCCAAATGGACTGAATTTTGGCTCTTCCGACGAAATTCAGCCTAAAAGCAAGTACTTCAAATTTTGGAGAAAATCGGTTCAGATATAGCTATAGCTCCCATACATATGTTTTATCTGATTTGGTGTTAAAATTCCTCACATCCGTATCATGTTCTCACAACAGTAATCTCTGGTTCCAGATATCAGATTTTGTGTACTAAATAGCTAATTGTTTGAAAAATTCTAAATGGTTCTAAGTTTGGCATTGGGTGAAGGGATACAGCTGGAATTATGAAATATAATATTGAGGTCTCTTTTGGTATCTTGTGTTGAGCTATGGAAATGGTTTTTTTAAAGTGTACTATATATTGTTCGAAAAGTACTAAGCGGTACTAAATTGGGCACTGCGTTACCCAGAACCTAAAGTTATTGTACTAAATTTTGTAAAGTGGAAAATTACAAAGCTAAAATCCTGAAATTTGATATTAAGGTCGCTCTTGGCACCTGAGGATGGGATACGGAGATTGGTTTGAAAATGAAAATTACGAAAAAAAGCTAAATGCTTGATATTGGGTTAAGGGCAAGAGATGAAATCGTAATATTTGATATGGCTATTACGCAGTTGAGAGAAGAAGGTTGTTTTTTAAGAGATGGAATCGTGAAACTTGGTATCGAATTCACTGTTGTTGCCAAGGGTGGAGAAAAGGAGGTGGTTTTGGATAGTGTAACTGTACTAAAAGTATATTAATAAATTTGGTATTGGGTCTTTACATAGAACTGGAATTATGAAATTTGATAAGGGGCCACTGTTGGTATTCTAGGATTTGGATATGATGTATGCATGTGTGAAATTTGTAGAGAAATTAATGATTATTTCGCATTTTAATTGAGTTATAATTATTTAATTTATTTTGACCCTTGTGGGAGAGGTACATGATGGAGTGGGCCGATATTGCCCATTTTCGTACCTGACATGGCACTGATACAAATATTGGGATTTGCACGAAATCGAAAAATACTTTCTAGTTCTACACGGTAAGTTATTTTCTGTGAAAATGTTGACCTTTTTTTTGTAGGTGAGGTATCAGTAGGAGTCGATCGATCCTACTGATACCTCCCTACAATCTCCGAACTCGTTTAAGTTTGACAATAATATTACGATGAAATAAGTTTGCATCAAATCGGACACTCCTTATCGTTAGTCCAAAGAGACCCAGTGTATAAAACCTTTATTTCGATGAGACACGTTTTGGTGTATCATTGAAAAGTACTGCTAATTATAAATTACGTTGGGCGAATTTTTTCGAATTACGAATTCCGAATTTCAACTAAAATGTTTCTTATCATATTTAACAAGTAAAAAAGTATCAGTCGGTTTTGCCGACAGATGTATACCCCCAGCCTTGAGTTATGAACGTGACGGATTTGGACTATATCGGCTACTTCTTGTACTTTATATGAGATAGGTGCACATTTTCGGAAATATGCGTCAGGTAACAGATATAGCGGACCGAAGTATTCCATTTTCATACTTCATCTAATGCAGATAAAATATATTAGTATGTGCAAAATTTGAAGGAAATTGAACATTCGTATCCAATTTTATGCGAAATCATAAATTCCGACAAATTACATATTCATATCAGAATACTGGTTAAGAGAAATATTTAGATATAGCAAGTTGTTAAGAATCACCGACTTGTTTCGCAAGGTATGACAATTATAAGTTGGCAGATCTTGTGTTGATGAAAATATTGAGAAGCTCCAAGTCTTAATAGAATCGGATGTTAATTTTGCGTTTTATGAGCTTCGTGGAAAAAAATTTGATCCTTTGTGGGGAGGTACCAGAAGGAGTGGACCGATATATCCCATCTTCACACCAGATCTTGAGTTAGTAGAAATAAAGTGACGTGTGTAATATGAAGAGAACGGGGTGTTTATTTCGGATTTGATTATTCAAAACTGTCATTCTTTGTGTGGGAGGTACCAGAACGAATGGTCCGATTTCTACCATCTTTATAAAAGATCTTGCGTTTATAAAAATATTGAGACGTGCTAATTCTGAATGGAATCGGATGTTAATTTAGTGTTTTAAGAGCTTGATGGATATTCAAAATTTCGACCTTTTGTGGGTGAGGTACTTGATGAAGTGGACCGATATTATCCATTTTTGCACCTGATCTAGAACAGACTTAAATATCAGGATTTGCAAAGTTGGAACAAAATCGGATTACCGATTCTCTTTCTGTGCAGAAAATATATATATTTTTGAAAATCTCGATCATTTGTGTGGTTGGTACCAGAAGGAGTGTACCGATATGTTCCATCTTAACACCAGACCTTGGGTTACATTAAATATTGGGATGTGTGAAATTTGAAGACAATAATTATTAAAAGTATTGACCCTTTGTGGGGGAGGTACCAGAAGGAGTGGACCGATCTTGTCCATTTTCACACTTGCCCTAGTACTGACGCAAATATTAAGATTTGCAAAGTTTGAGCAAAATCGGATTATAGTTTCTCTTTTTGTGCAAAAAATATATATTTTTTCAAATTTCGACCATTTGTGGGGGTGGTACCAGAAGGAATGGACCGATATATTCCATCTTAACATCAGACCTTGGGTGAACATAAATATTGGCATGTGTGAAATTTGATGACAATCGGACTCTTATATCACATTTTATAAGAGATGTAATTATTCAAAATTTTGACCATTTGTGGGGGAGGTACTTGATGGAGTGGACCGATATTGTCCATTTTCACACTTGACCTAGCACTGACGCAAATATTAAGATTTGCAAAGTTGGAGCAAAATCGGATTACCATTTCTCTTTCTGTGCAAAAACTAATTTTTTTTAAAATTTCGAACTTTTGTGTGGGAGGTACCAGAAGGAGTGGACCGATATTGCCCATCTCCGAATTTGATCTAAGTTTGACAAAAATATTACGATGTACCAAGTTTGGACCAAATCGGATACTCCCTTCGAGAGTTATCGTGCGCACGAGCCAGCCAGACAGACAGACGGACGGACGGACATCGCTAGATCGACTCCAAATGTTCTGAAACGGATTTGGTCCAAAGAGACCTAAGGTCTAAAACCGTTATTTCGACTAGGCACGTTTTGACCGTATCAAATGATATATACCCTCTGTAGCCATATGGCTGAGGGTATAAAAAGCTTATAGAATAAATTGTTGCTTCCAAATCTAAAAAATAACCTGGCAACTCTGCTGTGTGTTCTACGCAATGAAGTGGAATAATAGCAAGTTATTTGTAAATTGGAATTAACCCCATTTTCCATTTATGCTATTTTCTGATCATTATCTTGACATAATTTCCTCTTGTTAGTAAAAGGAGAAATATGGTTAGGGTGCTTGCATACAATCTGGTGATAGTACATAATTTTGGTATCAATGCATACTCGACGAAAATGGTTTGGGCAAGTTGAAATTAAACTGTATATGAAGATGTTGTTATGACATAGGATCAACTTTTAACAAAAAGTAATAGATTTGATCTGAGTTAATTTTCTCCCGCTTTTATACCCTCAGCCATATGGCTACAGAGAGTATATATCATTTGATGCAACCAAAACGTGCCTAATCGAAATAACGGTTTAAGACCCTAGGTCTCTTTGGACTAAATCCGATTCAGGACATTTGGAGTCGACCTAGAGATGTCCGTCCGTCAGTCTGTCTGTCTGCCTGGTTTGTGCGGACGATATTTTCGAAGGGAGTATCCGATTTGGCTCAAACTTGGTACATCGTAATATTATTTTCAAACTTAGATCGATTTCGGAGATTGTAAAAACGGCCTACTCGTTTTGGTACCACCCTAAAAATGTTAAAAAAAATTTACTGCACTGACAAAAGAAAGACAAATACCATTATTTCCATCAGTGCTACGTCAGGTGCGAAAATGAACAATATCGGGCTTCTCCATCAACTACCTCCCCCACAAAGTGACAAAATTACACATATTAAAATACTTTTATTAAACCAAGGTCCCGTGTAAAGATGAAATAGATCGGACCACTCCTTCTGGTACCTCCCCCACAAAGAGCCAAAAGTTCCCAAATAAGCATCCGGCTCGCTCTTGTATTTCACACATCCCATCATTTCTACTAACACAAGATATGCTGTGAAGACGGGTTATATTAGTCCACTCCTTTTGGTACCTCCCCCACAAATTGTCAGCATTTTGAATATTCATGAAGCTCATAAAACGCGAAATTAATATCCGATTCCATTCAGACTTGGTACATCTCAATATTTCCATCAACATAAGATCTGTTATATAGATGGTAGATATCGGATAATTTCTTCTGGTTGATTTGAGCTGATTTCCCCGCACCTTTTTTTCTGAGTCAATACGGTAAAAATGTATATGGTGTGGGTCTAGTAGGGTCGTCATTCCGTTTGCAACTCTTCGACATAAGTGCATATATTCTTGACCAGCGTAAAATTCTTAGACGATCACGCTAGAGTCAAAACGAATAAAGATAGGAAGCTAAAATTTTGCACATATCAGTCTTTTGTCTGCAGGCAGGTCAAGTTCGGAGATGGGCTATATCGGTCCACGATATCATATGGCCCTTTACAACCGTACCCCCCGATATTCGGTATTTTGATGATTTTTGCCATATTTTTCAATGGAATTGTCTTAAAATTAACACAAGGAGTTCTTTGCAAGTACTTTACTCCCTGGAATTGCCTATATAGGTCCACAATATCGTATAGCTCCCATACAACGGTACCTCCCGATATTTGGTATTTTTATGATTTTAGCCACATTTTTCAATGAAATGGCCTGAAAATCCACACAAAAAGTTCTCTCTGAGTACTTTACCCTCTGTAAGATAATTGTTTATATAGGACCACGATATCGTAGAGCCCACATACAACGGTACCCCTCGATATTCGATATTTTAAAAATTTTAGGGGCGTTAATCACCGGAGTTATTTCAAATTTCCTATTTAGAGTTCGTAAGAGGAAATACAGTCTACGACAGAAAATTGTATATGCAGGTCCAGACCTTCGTATAGGCCCCATATTTCAGTACCTCCCTATATTCGGTATTTTTATGGTTTTAGCTATATTCTTCACCGACTTATGACAAAAGTTGGTATTTGGTATTTTTAAGATTTTAACAGAATTTTGGTATTTTGGTGAAGGGTATTCAAAGTTCGACCCGGCCGAACTTACTGCTTTTTTACTTGTTTCTCCCACTTTAAATCTATTCAACAACTTTTCCCACATACTTACATTTGAGCACGTTTAAATCCCCCTTTGCCATTTGGTCAATATTTTGTGCTTATATACGACGAGTAGGATTTTGTAATTAAAAGTTTGCCTCAGTCAGCATGCTGGAAGACGGTTAACCGATATTCTGGTTAGATAAATGTTGGTCTGGACAAAATGTTTGCTTTTTCCACTTAGGCAAAATATATATCCTGCTTGCAGCATGGTTGTAGGTTGTCTGGCTATCCAAATGTTCGTCGAGGCTAAATAAAGTGACTCTTTCTATTTCTCCTATTCTTCGTTGGCCACATCGTCATCTCCAATGTTGTGGTTGCTGTTGTTGTCATCATTTCATGGGGTCTAAAGGTGTATCTTTTCCATTGATTGCGTAGGTTAAAGCTTTTAGCTAAATTATTTTGATATCGTGTTGCGCTTTTCATTCAAGCCAGCCAAGAGAAAAAAGCAAACAAAAATTCGAATTCCGAAACATCTCTTTTGCTTTGATTTATGACAGGTATTCATTAAAAGAAGTTTATTTTTTTGGGAAAACAAAATCGATTCGTTGCAAAATATTGCTCACTCATTCACTCGCTTAGCACATGCAGCGCAAGCAATAGTTTAATGGCTTTGAGGCGGAGCGCCAGTGGTAACGATTTTAGATTTATGGCAAATAAATAAATGCAATTTCTAATCGCTTGGCAAAATGTAATTGCGTGACTTGTGTGTGTATGGAGCAACAACAACAACAACACGAGTAAAATGGTCAAAACAAATCGTCATGCTAAATGTATACAAATTTGCAAGGAGAAGCTGAATGATGCTGAACGAACTAAAATTGTAGGCCATTTAGTATTTTAGATATTTGTTGCTGTTGTGCATATCGTGAACAGTGACTTGCTTTTTCTTAAATGAAAGATAAGAGTGTTTATTAATTTAAGTGGAAAACTTACTAATGATGTTAAAAAAAAAATTAAATAGAAAGAGGCACATTTTACTTCTTCCTGATGTAATCAAAATGCTTTGCCATAAGTAATTTGCCTCGGGACTTGTAAATATTTTTAAACGAGTTTATTATTTCATGGTAAAAAAAAAACACGTATAAAATAAAACAAGGATGGAAATGTTCACAAGATATGATAATTTACATTGTTTTTAAAAGAAATTAAGTGATATAATAATTTTAAAATATTAGCATGATCTACTAAAGTAATAAAATAAAATTGAAAACCAGTAAAGAAAGTCTTAAAGTCGGGCGGGGCCGACTTTATGATAAAAATTAAACGTTTTAATGGGAGGATACAACATACACGCTATAATTATAATTATTAAAGGACTATATATGCCGAAGCATTTGTGTCTTTTAAATTCGGATTTGTATTGCCCATTTGGTGCACAATTAATTTGAAATCAGATAAAAATATATATATGGGAGCTATATCCAAATCGGAACCGATTTCAATAAAATTTGGCAAAGATATTTCTGAGCTGTATTTGATATATTCCCCAGAATATCGTTGTTACGGAGTGCATATTATGGAAGTTGGTAACAAATATAACAAATCGGATGAGCAGTATATATGGGAGCTATAGCTATATCTGAACCGATCTTCACCAAATTTGACATACTAGCTTCTAGACTCAATTCGGTAATAAGTGCCAAATTCCATCCCATTTGGACAAATATTAGATGTTTGGTGCACAATAAAATGTAAATCGATCGAAGTTTTATATGGGAGCTATATCCAAATCTGAACCGATCACGATAAAATTTGGCATACTTATTTTTAAGGCCTAATTTGGTTATATGTGCATAATTTCATACTATTCGGCAAATCGGACGAAGATATATATGGGAGCTATATCTAAATTTTGACCGATTATCTCCAATTTCAATAGATTTCGTCCTTGGGCTAAACAAATGATCTGTGCAAAATTTCACCTGGATAGGGCAGTAAATGCGAACTGTACTTTGTTTACAAATATACATGGACAGACGGACGGACGGACGGATGGACATGCATAAATCGACTCAGAATGTGATTCTATGCAGATCATCAAAAGGAAGTATGGGTCTATCACGTTTCCCTTTGTCTGTTACAAACAAATGCACAAAGACAAAATACCCTGACCACCTTGTGGTGTAGGGTATAAACAATCAACTCCAAAAATATGATATAATGTTGAAATACGAAAAATTTCAAATTTTTACGAAAAAGAAAAAAGTGAATTATGCCTTTACAACAAAATATCCGTAAATGCTGAATTAAGCTTATGTTCGAAAAAATAATACTAACCTCGTTTTGGAACCTAGCCACCGAGGTGGAAATGGAACTCTTCAGTAAATGTGATTTTTGGGTGGAATTCCCCTGTTTAGTTTCGTGCAGTTCAAGGGCCGAATCAAATATTTCAAATTTACCATTTCGGAGGGAGCCTGGCAGCCTGGGCCTTCACTCTGGCTGTGTCGGTGTTCCTGTCGCAAAGGTTCCTTATTGGGTGTCATATAATAGAAATCGTGCAAAATGTTTTTTCATATCCATATCCTCGCAACATATCAAGATTAAAAGTCCATGATTTGGACATGATACGGCAGCATGTACTTAGCAGCTCATATATTCAGAATACTTTTCGGATTACGTCTGTTGTAATCACGCTACAGTCTAAACGAATTAAGATAGGAAGCTAAAATTTTGCACAGATCTCTCTTTTGTCTGCAGGCAGGACAAGTTCGAAGATGGGCTATATCGGTCCACGATATCGTATAGCCCCCATATAACGGTACTCTCCGATATTCGGTATTTTGACGATTTTAGCCACATTTTTCAATGGAAGTGTCTGAAATTCCACAAAAGGAGTCCCTTGTGAGTATTCTACCCTCTGAAAAAGAATTGTCTATATAGGTCCACGATATCATATATCCCCCATATAACTGTACCCCCCGATATTCGGTGTTTTGATGATATTAGCAACATTTTTCAACGAAATTATCTGAAATTCCATACAAGGCATTCCTTATGGGTACTTTATACTTCGGAAGAGAATTATCTATATCGGTCCACGATATTGTATATCCCCCATATAACTGTACCCCCCGATATTCGGTATTTTGATGATTTTACCCACATTTTTTAACGGAATTGTCTGAAAATCCACACAAGGAGTTCCTTGTGGGTACTTTATACCTCGGCAAAGAATTCTTTATATACGTTAATGGGAAACAAAAGTCGTCGTTAAACTCTGTAAACGGATAAACGTTGTCTCGCCGAGTCCGGTTTTTTGCGTATAACACCCATATAACGGTACACCCGATATTCGGTATTTTCATGATTTTAGCCACATTTTCAAATCGTATTGTCTGAAAATCCACACAAGGAGTTCTTTGTGAGCACTGTACCCCCTGAAAGGGAATTGTCTATATAGGTCTGCAATATCGTATATCCCCCATATAACGGTACCACCCGATATTCAGTAGTTTGATGATTTTAGCCACTTTTTTCCAATGGAATTATCTGAAAATCCACACAAGGAGCTCCGTGTGAGTATTTTACACCCAGACATAGATTTGTCTTAATAGGTCCACAATATCATATATACCCTCATATATCGGCACATTCCTATATTAGATATTGTAAAGATTAAAAAAAAAATTAATGGATTTTATTTTTTTTGAAAATTTTCTAATTCGTTCCAAATGGTGGAGGGAATTCAAAGTTCTTACTGCTTTTTTACTTGTTTTGTTTACAAACTGCTGGACAACGGTTGTTTTCTCATCGGAGAAAACGAAATTTGGCAGTTCACCACTTTCGGCTAAGCGGAGCAACCCTTTAGCTCTTTTGAATCTATTTTCTTTATGTTACGGTGTAAGTTCTTCCACTTTTTGGAATTTCAATGACTTTACCCCGAGCTCATTTTTCAATATTTCTTGAATGGCTTTTCGAACCATTTCTGCTGATGTTGCTGTTTTCTTCCATCCACTTCCTTGACGTCGGGCTACGCTACCAGTATCACGATGGTGCGAGACACAAAATATTTATCCAGCCAAATATAAATATGCTTACGTCGAATGACTTGTTTTCTGGAAAATTCTCATCAAAATGCTTTTTAACGATTGTAACCCCCCTTCTTTCACGAATTTCAAAAATCGGTATTTATCATAATAGGCGTCTCTTGTGTAGCGGAGACCTATATTACACTTTTTAAGGGGATTTTTAATTCATAAAAATGCATGGTTGTGTGATTGAACCTTTTGAAAAATAGTGGACTCATATTGGACATTTTTTGCAGGAGGTGTCTGCTGAATTTTTTGATTGGCATTTTTTGCAGACCTGACTGTACTTAAACATGGACCATATATATGGCGTTTTTAAAACCGCACATTCTGAGCATCTAGACTTTGCGAACCCAATTGAGATGTCAAGAGGCTTCGTCGGGGATTACGAAATGTATTTCTAATTATTAACAAAGCCTTAACACTGTGCTGTGTCCAAAGTACATTTCGTTCGACATTGTCGGCACTTAAAGTTGCAAACCAATTTTCCCATCGCAGCCAATGCAAATGTATGGACAAGATACCGTTCACTGATTTGATTTATAAGATGTTTTGAATTCATTGGAATGTTAAAAGTCATAAATGAAATATTATTGGTCTTACGATGAAATACTTTTCGATCAGGTGGAAAAATTAACCATAACTAATGGTTAATCACAACTTAAGATCAACAGATGGTTGGAAAGGAATTTCTTTTGCATTGTAAAATTTAGAAGGAAGAATAGCAGAACAATTGAGAGTTTGCTCTCTAGTTAACAATTTTCTGTGTTCTTTATTCACCATTGAAAATACTTTAAATTATAGAACTTTTTCACTGGCAATTATAAAGTTCAACTGCCATAATTGCTCATTAAAAATATCGTGTTTATGTTCCATGTATGTTTTTATACCCTCCACCATTCTATGGAGGATATATTAGCTTTGTCATTCCGTTTGGTACTCCTCGAAATATTTATAATAGACCCTAGAAAGTATATATATTCTGGATCAGCGTAAAATTCTTAGACGATCTAGCGACGTCCGCCTGTCTGTTGTAATGACGCTACCTTTCGAACAAATTGAGATAGAAGACTAAGATTTTGCATACATGCATAGTTTACCAGTAGGCAGGTTAAGTTCGTAAATGTTCCATATCGGTCCACGTTTTCGTATATGCCCCATATAACGGTACCTCCCGATATTCGGTATTTTTTTATGATTTTAGCTACATTATTTACTGGAATTATTTCGAATTTGGCATTTGAAGTTCGTAATGGGTACTACAGGATAAGACAGAAAATTGTCTGTGCAGGTCCACGTGCTCGTATAGTCACCATATAACGGTACCTCCCGATATTGGATATTTTGATGCTTTTAGAGACATTTTTAACCGGAATTGTTTAAAATTTGGTAATTGTAGTTCGTAAGGGATACTACAGGCTATGACAATTGTTGTATGCAGGCCCACGTCTTCGTATAGCCCCAATATAACGGTACCTCCTGATATTCGGTATTTTCATGATTTCAGAAACATTGTTCACCGGAATCCTTTCAAATTTCGTATTGGTAAATCTTAATTGGTAATTCTTCCAAATGGTGGAGGGTATTAAAACTTCGACCCGGCTGCTTTTATATTTGTTAATATATGTTTTTAAATACATATGTATGTATGAATGTACTTATGTTTTGACATTATATGGTCGTCCTCACCAGTTATTCTGAAGTTTGTCCTGTCTTTTTTTTTTCTCCAAGAAAAATTCTAAATTTTTTCCCAAACAATTTATATGTCATTTAGCGTAAATAGCCCATCTGTCATAGACGTTGACTCACTGCTGATACTGCGTACCATTCCATTGCCCCCCACTAAATGGCTAAGCCAACAAATTAAAAGCAAAAGAATGAAAAAACTAACGTAAATTAACCGCAAAGTCTCTTTGAAGTTAGCTTTCAATTCCATTCCAATGCGACGCAAAAACCATTTCCTTGTATTTGTGGCGAGTTCGGAGAAAAAAGTATGAAATTCTTATTAAATTGTTTCCTTGTAATGGAAAAGTTGTTTTCCGTTCTTTTCTTTCGGTGTCTGGCAAATTTACAGGATTACACGCCCATCAGCCACAGAGACAACAAAGTATTCGAAATGTAAAAGGAACGAGTGAAATAAATGGCCTGTTTTTTATGGCCAACAAGCGTTTTTTCGTTTCTTTGAATCATCGTCCCAAATAACAACTAACAAAAGAAGAAGAACATAGTTAATATCTGATATGGCAGGAAGATTAAATATTGTCGCCTAAAATTCACATTTTCTTTATTTTTTAACCTTTTCCTGGTCTTGTATGAGAAGACATTCTGGTCTCTTATGAGATTGCTTATACAATAAGAGCACCTGGTCTCCTACCAGAAGACCGTCTGGTATTCTACAAGAAGACCTTCTAGTCAGCTATGAGAAGACCGTCGGGTCTTTTACGATAAGACCATCTAGTTTTCTATGAGAAGACATTCTAGTGGTTCTTCTATGAGAAGACCTTCTAGTGGTATTCTATGATAAGACCTACGGGTATTTTATGAGAAGACCATGAGAACACCTCCGGGTCTTCTATAAAAATAGCTTTGGGTCTTCTATAAAAATACCTTTGGGTCTTCGAGGATACGACCTTCTGGTCTTTTAAGAGAAGCCTTATGGTCAGTTTGAGAATAACTTCTGCTCTTCTAAGAGAATAACTTCTGCTCTTCTAAGAGAATAACTTCTGCTCTTCTAAGAGAAGACCTTCTGCTCTTCTAAGAGAAGACCTTCTGCTCTTATAAGAGAAGACCTTCTGCTCTTCTAAGAGAAGACCTTCTGCTCTTCTAAGAGAAGACCTTCTGCTCTTCTAAGAGAAGACCTTCTGCTCTTCTAAGAGAAGACCTTCTGCTCTTCTAACAGAAGACCTTCTGCTCTTCTAAGAGAAGACCTTCTGCTCTTCTAAGAGAAGACCTTCCGATCTTCTAAGAGAAGACCTTCTGCTCTTCTAAGAGAAGATCTTCTGCTCTTCTAAGAGAAGACCTTCTGCTCTTCTATGAGAAGATCTTCTGCTCTTCTAAGAGAAGACCTTCTGCTCTTCTAAGAGACCTTCGGATCTTCTATGGGAAGACCTTCTGATCTTCTAAGTGAAGGTCGTCTGGTCTTCTACGAGAAGACCTTTTGGTCTGCCATAAGGACACCTTCTTGTCTTCTAAAAGAAGAACATCTGGTCTTCTACTGAAAGACCTTATGCTCTTCTAAGGAAAAACCTTCTGGTCTTCAACGAGAAGACCAACTTTTCTTCTATGAGAGAACCTACTTGTCTTCAACGGGAAGATTTTTGTTCTTCTACGCGAAGACTTTCTCGTCTTGTACGTTAAGGCTTTCTGGTCTCCTATGAGGAGACCTTCTGTTCTCCTGTGAGGAGACCTTCTGTTCTCCTGTAAGGAGACCTTCTGTACTTCTAAGAGAAGACCTTCTGGTCTTCCATCAGAGGACCTTTTGGTATTCTATGGGAAGACCTTCTGGTCTTCTTTGAGAAGACCTTCTGGGCTTCTAGGTGAAGATCTTCTTGTCAGCTATGAGTACACCTTCTTGTCTTTTAAAAGAAGACCTTTTTGTCTTCTAAAAGAACATCATCTGGTCTTCTACGAAAAAACCTTTTGGTCTTCTGTGAGACGAACTTCTGCTCTTCTAAGATAAGACTTTCATATCTTCTAAGATAAGAACTTCTAGTCTTTAACGAGAAGACCTACTTGTCTTCTATGAGAGGACCTGCTGGTCTTCTACGAAGACATTCTGTTATCTTCTACGAGAAGAGCTTAAGGTCTTCTACGAGAAGACCTTCTATGAACAGATTTTCTGTATGTCTGTATTTTGTTTTGTATATCTTATGTGGTTTACTCCTGGTAGCATCTACACACAATAACTTAAGCCATGACTTATTCACATAGCTGTTGAAATATGCCATCCATTGAACATAGTTAACAACAATTTAGAAGCAGTCGAGGTCTGTCTTGTGATGACAGCTGTTTTTTCTTCTTCTTCTTCTTTTACTTCATGACTTTTCCTACTTTATTACATTGACCTGAGAATGAGATATGCTAGAGATTTACCGCATGACACTGAATTCCAAGTTTTCCTGTTGTTTATCCTCCTCTGGACATTTTCAATTTGTTATGCTGCGGCAAGCTGTTGCCTATCTCATAGCAATTATCTTAATTACAACAATCAGTACACACCTACAGTTTATAGTCGTTGTTCCCACTTCAATACAGACAGACATTGGATGTTCTGCTCAATTCCATTTCAAGTCCATATTATTTGAGAGAAAATTTCCTCAAAGGTCTTCATTTACAGACGATGGCCGAAATACAATTTAAAGGTAGTTCCTGTTGTAGCCATGATTTAATGTGGACTTTGTCAGCAGCAACAACAACAACAATCAGCTTTAACTACCAAATTTGCAGCTGAGGGATAGATTGCTGGGTTTGCCTACCAACTTTGTCATCCCCACCCCGTACATCTTCGCAGGTGGCAATAGCAGTTGTCATTATTGTTGATTTTAGTGTTGCGATAAGACCGACTGCCACCATCACCACCGGTACCAGCAACACCACTGCCAGAGATCAGCTTAATATTCTGTTTTTCCTCTGAAGAGGCAAAAAATCGCAGGCGTTTGTTGTCTGTATTTTGGAGGCTAGAAGGTTCAAATTGCTGTGGCTTTTTTTGGCCACAGGAAGTTGACTTTTAACGAACGTATGTATGCACTGGCCAATAAATTTGCCGAAAACTTTGAGAAAAGCCATTGGACCTTGATGGCAGGAGGATTAAGCTAAAGGTATTTAAAGTTGGAAGATTTATGGATTTGAACGCAGAGTAGACAGTAATTATGGCGTGATGATAGAAATGTTCAAACACATATTTGATTTAAAGCATTTAATGCGAAACAAAGTTTGTAGAATTCAGCGGCCAGAAAAATAAGATTCCAGAAAAATAAGGTGCCAGAAAAAATACTAAAATTTTTAAAATATGGCCAAGTGGTTTCCCTGCAATTTCCTTCAGCCTTCTATTCATCTTTTTCCACCTCTCTATTGTTAACCATCATCATAGACAATAAAACCTGTAATGACCTCTCATCACTGTCTCTGCACACCCACCCCATCCATATTGATTTCTGCATTTTTTTTAGCAATGTTTGTAATTTCGAAAAAAAAACGCCATGGTACACTCAGCGATTGTCTGTAAACTATACAACAATTAAGCTGGCCACCAATATCCGCAGCCATCGTTTCGAGAAGTAAATATATCGATGTTTGTTTATTCACAATTTTTACAATTACTGGACTTTATGACTCAAGTGCCATTGTATGTGTGTGTAAGTGTTTAGTGAGTATGGCTGGTATAAACAATACTTAAATTGTTAGAAATTTGAATGAGCGGGGCATTAGAGGAGGTAAAAACTATAACGAAACCAGCTAATTTCAGCCAGGGCGAACTTTTAATCCCCTTCACAATTTGTAGAGAACTAGAACATTTTCAAAAAAAAAAATTCCGAAAAAATATAGCTTGCATGAAAACCTTTACACGGGAGCTGTACGAAGACGTGGTTCTGTATAAGTAATTTTGAACCAACATCGGGGGTACCGTTGTATGGGGGTTATATCGTATACCTATGTAGACAATTCTCTTTCAGTGGGTTAAGTACTTACAAGGAACTCCTTATGGAGAATTTCAGACAATTCCATTGGAAAATGTGGTTAAAATCGCCAAAATAACGAATATCGGAGGGTACCGTTATATGGGGGCTATACAATATTGTGGACCGATATAGCCCATCTTCGGACTTGATCTGCCTGTAGACAAAAAGTAATATGTGCAAAATTTAAGCTTTCTATCTTAATTCATTTTGACTCGACAGGTTTTTGTACGGGCGTCAGTTCTGGTGTATAAGCGAGCAATAAGTCTGGGTACAAACGAAATGAGCTAGAACTCTGAAATTCTGAATAAGAGTCACCAATATGGTGGATGACAGATGAAGCAGAGGGTTTTTGCAAATTCTAAATTTAAGGTTACGAAAAGTTCTAAAATGGTACTAAACTCCCAAAATGGTAACATGTCTATTGAAATCAAAATAGCTTTCGAAAGAATTGAGATAGAAGACTAACATTTTGCACACATGTGTGTTTTGCCAGTAGGCAGATTAAGTTCGTAAATGGGTTATGTCGATCCAAGTTTGTCGTATAACTCCCATACAAGTGAAACTATCAATATTCGGTATTTTGATAATTTTAGCGAAATGTTATACTGGAATCGTATCAAAAAATTTTAATGGGTACTACAACCTATGATACAAATTTGTCTGTGCAGCTCCACGTCTTCGTATACACCACATATAACGGATCCTCCCTTTTTTGGTATTTTGATGATATTAGCGACATTTTTCAAGGGAATTGTTTTAAAATTCGTACTTGAAGGTCCTAATTTGAACTGCAGCCTATTTTTCGACGAAACTTTTTTTCCTTTACTTTCAAATGGTGGAGGTAGAACTAAGGTGCTTGTTTACTTGTTAAGTTTTGTATTGGTCCCAGTTGGTATTGGTTTGTGATAAAGAGGTCGGCTTGGAAACGGGTATAACAAATGCAAAACTAACAAGTAAGCAAAGGCTATAGTCGTGCGGGGCCGACTATATTTTACCGTACAACACTACAATATGTTAGAAGCCCCCTAATGTCCAAATCCATATTGAAAGATTTCGCCTTCTTTCTGCTTTTGGTTAATTTGAACCCCTAAATATTATGCAATTATCTCCAAAGCAAGAAGCCCCTCCGTATCTCCAAATTTAGACTCATCTATATGATTTGCTTTTCTACGATATTTGGCTATATTCGTCAACGAAATCAGCATAAAAGAGCCAGAAGTTCGCCTTTTGTGTATTTCGGATATCGCCTGTAAGTACTGCTGGTATTTTTTCACACAAAGTTAGTGGTCCATTGTACCCGCTGTCCTAAACTCTAACTTTATGCGAGATTTCGTGTCCTTTGGTTTCTATTTTTGACCTTTATAACGGCTGCAAAATCAGGAAAATTTCTAGTTTTTGGTCCATTTCATCCCCTAATATATTGCGGGCGTCTTTGAAAACAATAGCCCAATGAGCCCAATCCTACCCCTGTGAAAATTTTCGTGAGGATCGGATGATATTCGCAATACTTATATAATATCCCCAGCCTGTGTCGTAAGGTGGAAAAATATTATAAGTCAAATTGAAAAAATCGCATGCGATAAAAAATATGAAAATATAAAAAAAAATTTCACAAAATACTAAAAAATCTAAATTAACATCATTATTGGCTTATTTTTCTGCGATTTTTTTAGATTTTATACTTTTATGTCAAGAGGGCATTTTGAATTTACAAAATTTGTCAAAATCGCTCCAGCCATTCTTGAGATATAAGCATTCTAACTAACATCCCCTTCCTTTGTATATACACATTGTATATATTTCGCTATATATAACCGATGTACTTACTATTGGCATCTACGTAACGGTCAGAATTGACCTGTTCGTCTATTTGTGATTTCGCCGGGATTAAAAATATTCGCGGTTTAATGGAAAATTTGAAAATTTCACCCACTAAATATTACCCGATGACCATCAAAATTGGAAGGCTACTGCCCAGCCCTAAACTCTAGCCCAATACTAACTTCCGCTTTGATTGGTTTATAATTGCAACCTGTAGAGCAACTGCAAAATCAGGAATTTTTTCAGCTTTTAATATGCGATAATCTCCAAAAGAAATAGGGTTCTATTCTGACCCTAGCCCCACCTCCACTCTAAATTTCGTGAAGATTGGGCGATGATTGTGACCTGTAGAGTGATTACAAATTAACATGGACAGACGGACAGACATAGCTAGATCGACTCAGGTCGGTGAGATAGGAAGATCCATATATACTTTCCTGTGTGGGAAACCATTATTTCGAGGAGTTACATAATTCTTGGCCCAATCAAACTTATAATACCCCCAACACATAGTGTTGTAAGGTATAAAAAGTACTACAGGATGTAATAAAAAAAACTGCAACAAAGTCAAACGCCATAATTTTTACATTTTTTATAAATTTTATTGAATGAAAATAACAAATTTCGGAAAACGCATCAAATTTTAGAATAAATTTAGATTTGTTCGAATTGGTCACCTTTGGCACGAATTATGGCCAATGAAACCGTCACACGCTGCCAGAATATTGATCTACGGTATTTTTCCCCCCCAAAATACTCGAGACACAATCGGCTAACGGATTGGTATCCGGAGATTTTTGTGGCGCTGGAATTAAAGCGAGGAACCACATTTTGTGACCATTCTTGGGTGGCCCGTGCTGAGTCCTGCTGGAATGTCCAAGGTCTGCGGCCAAAATGTTTGCGTACCGAAGGCTTTAATACACTAATCTGAATATTTTCGCGATAATATTTGGCATTTATTCTGATGCAACGGACGATTAATATGAGCTGCCGACACCATCACTATGGCCGGCTCTTGAGTTCTGATGGCCAACCGAAGATGCACATTTTCAGCTGACCTCTTTGGCAAGTAAACACGATCATTTTGTTTGTTTACACTGCTAGACAACAAATGTTTTCTCATCAGAGTATACCAAATTCGGCAATTCACCACTTTCGACCAAGCAAAGCAACTCTTTAGCTCTTTTGAGTCTATTTTCTTTGTGTTACGGTGTAAGTTCTTGTACTTTTTTGGAATTTCAATGGCTTTACCCCGAGATCATTTTTCAATATTTGCCAAATGTAATATTGCGATATGTTCAGCTCACAAGCCATTCTTCGGCCACTGCGACGCGGGCTTCGATCAAGTCGCTTCTTTACTTTTCGAACCATTTCTGCTGATGTTGCTGCTTTCTTCCGTCCACTTCCTTGGCGTCGGGCTACGCTACCACTATCACGGTAACGAGCGATGGTTCGAGACACAAAAAATTTATTCACATTTAAATGCTGGAGTGCTCTAACGAAATCACACTATCACGCTTGAATTCCATCACAAATAACATTTTTTCTGGAAAATTCTCATCAAAATGCTTTTGTACTCTTATATACAATGTAATGAGCCGTCAGTGGAATAATTTTAAGAGCTGTCGGAAGAGTGGCTTGGAAATGACAGCAGTCTAAAGATGCAGCGTTACTGGAGAATAATCGTCATTCATGAGTCTTGGCACCAGTTACTCGATTAGTTTTATATTCTATACTTACTTTTGGGCGGTTATTATTTCGGATTTCCTGAGAGATATAATTGTACAACAGAAGGAGCGCTCCGATTTATGTCATCTTAATTCCGGATCCTGTTTTGATAAAAACGTTGAAAACTGCGAAATTTGAAGTTAATTTTGTGAAAACTTTTCACTTATTTCACATTTTAAAAGAGTTATAATTCTTCTTATGTGGGAAAGTTTTGACTTTTTTTGTGGGGAAATTATATATACTGGGGTTTGCCAATATATATATATATATAACATTCGTACATGCCCTAATACTGATGAAAATATTGGAAGTTGCAAAGTTTGCTTAAAATTGTGCGATCTTCTCTTGTTCTATTAAAAAAAAAAAACATTTTCTGTGAACATTTTTAACTTTTGTGGGGGTGGCAACAGGAAGAAGTGGACCGATATTGCCCATCTTCGAACTTGATTTAAGCTTGGTAACAGTTTTACGATGTGCCAAGTTTAGAACAAATCGGATATTCCCTTCCATAGTTATCGTACGCACCAGCTAGCCAGACGTACAGAGGGACATCGCTAGATCGACTCTAAATGTCCTGAAACGGATTTGTCCAAAGAGACCTAGGCTCTAAAACCGTTAATTCGATGAGACACTTTTTGGCCCTATCAAATAATGATATACACCTTCTGTGGCCATATGGCTGTGGATATTCTTTCACTTAAACCCACCTTATTGCCCCATTCCATACCCCTTTTGTAGTAATTTGTTTCTCTTCTGACTTAGACAACCAACAAACGAACACACTTTCAAGCCTCTCTGAGTGGTTACGATGTGTTCGAACGAGTGCCAGCCTGCCTGCCTGCCTGCCCGCCTGCATGTTTGGTGTGCATCTGCTTCATTGAATGTTGCAAACTATTAATGAATCTTATGGCATTACCATCATCATTATTTTGCCATAAATGGAGGTAATGATGAAGATGATGACAGCCTGTAGCTGCTACTTCTACTGCTGCTGTTGAAGCTTCTGCCGGTTGTTATTGTTGAGAATCCGACTAAGCTATTATATCCCATGGTAGGAATGGCAGCATTGGTCACAGAATCATCCTCATCATCAGCATCATCGGCATCATCATAACCAGTCAGCCAGCTATTGGTTATTTGTTGAATAATTATACGACCATAGAACGAACAAGCAGCGGCAGAGGCAATGGCAAGCCATCGTTAAATGAAGTATGGAATGTTTTGTAAGTGCTTGCTTGGCTTGGATGGTTGTGTGGCATAGACAGTGTGTTTGTTGTTGTTTGGTCGGTCGGTCAATGCTGCAGACTCACACAATTATGCTGCAAACATCAAAACTAGTTATGGCAAATATGAAAATGTTTCCCATGATAGTCATTCAAATGTTAAAACATTTGATTATTTGTATGGGATATGCCATATTCCTCCGAATGAATTAAAGTAGATTAATAAAATTTTATTGAAAATTTTACTACTGGCTAAGACAGAAAATGGGTCATGTAGGTCCTTGTCTTCGCTTATTCTCCATATAACGGTACCTCCCGATATTCGGTATTTTCATGATTTTAGCGACATTATTTACCGGAATCATTTTGAATTTCGTATTTGAAGTTCGTAATGAGTTCTACAGGCTATGGCAGAAAATTGTCTGTCCACGGTCCACGTTTTATAACCCCCATGGTACCTCCCTTTATACATTAATTTAGCTATAATATAAACATATTTTTTAAGTTTCGCATTTGAATATTGTAATTGCGTATGACAAAAGTTGCCTATGCAAGCCCACGTCGTCGCATAGACCGTAATGTAACGGGTACAGTCGGTATTTTTATACCCTCCACCATACATAGTATGGACGGTATATTAAGTTCGTCATTCCGTTTGTAATTCATCGAAATAATCATTTTGGATCCATCAAAGTATATATATTCTTGATCAGCGTAAAATTCTAAGACGATTTAGCCCTGTCCCTCTGTCCGTCCGTCTGTCCGTCTGTTGTAATCACACTACAGTCTAAACGAATTAAGATAGGAAGCTAAATTTTGCACAGATCTCTCTTTTGTCTGCAGGCAGGTCAGTTCGAAGATGGGCTATATCGGTCCACGATATCGTATAGCCCCCATATAACGGTACCCCCGATATTCGGTATTTTGATAACTTTACCAACATCTTTCAATGGAAGTGTCTGAAATTCCACAAAAGGAGTCCCTTGTGAGTATTTTACCCCTTGAAAAAGAATTGTCTATATAGGTCCACGATATCGTACATTCCCCATATAACTGTACCCCCGATATTTGGTATTTTGATGATGTTAGCCACATTTTTCAATGGAATTATCTTAAAATCCACACAAGTAGTTCCTTGTGAGTACTTTACCCCTGAGAGAGAATTGTCTATATAGGTCCACGATATCGGATATCGCCCATATAACGGTACCCCCCGATATTCGGTATTTTGATGATTTTGCCCACATTTTTCAACGGAATTGTCTGAAAATCCACACAAGGGGTTCTTTGTGAGCACTTTACACCCAGACATAGATTTGTCTTAATAGGTCCACAATATCATATATCCCCCCACATATCGGGGGGATAGATATTTTAAAGATATATTAGATATTTTAAAGATGTTAAAAGAATTTATAATGGATTTTATTTTTTTGAAAATTTTCAAATTCGTTACAAATGGTGTAGGGTATTCAAAGTTCGGCCCGACCGAAACTTACAGCTTTTTTACTTGTTTTTGTTTTTTAAGAATGATATTCTGTTCAAGAATATAAAACATTTATTCAATAGCCGAAAGTTTATATACAGCATTTAGTCCTATTTGGTAGTCTTCTAGTACGAATTTTCAAATACATTATTGTTAAGCCTATACAGCAACTGAGACCTTCAAGCCGACTTTCAGCATATGGAGACTAATTAAAAGATATTTTTTTTAAACCATTTAATCTGCCATAATTGCCAAGCCAAACATCTTGAATTTCCATCCAGAATGGCTCATACAAATCCTGTCATAGACAATGAAACTCATATCGATTAGTTACTAGTCAGAGGAGAAACATCAAAATAGTGAGAGATTGGGGGAGGGGGTTGTTTCCATATTACATACTGTTTATTTATACTGTCGATTCTTGATTTGCCTTTAATGCTGGTCTAATTTAATCATATCATCGTTGGCTAACTGCATATAAGCATAATTGAATTCACATCAAAATCAATTTCAATATCTCCTTTCCAAGTAAATCATCATAAAAGTCTATATTAATAGATACTTCAGAATCAGAATTTATCGATAATAAAAGAGGGGGTTGACATTAAGTAGCGTAACTCGCTGTCTGAGAGAGTCAGATAATAATTGTTGTAATGGGTATTTTAATGCAAAAATTGAATGTGCAAACTAAGGGAACCCATTTTGAATACATGGGACATAAGTTGATAAAGTTGGAGTCTTTGAAGAAATGGAATATCATTATACCCTACCGCAGTTTGTGTTGGGGTTATTATAGGTTTGATTGGGCCAAAAATTATGTAACATCTTGAAATATTGGTAAAAGACATGGGAAACTATGTGTGGATCTTCCTATCCGCCAAGCTGAGTCGATTTAGCTATGTATGTCGGCTCGTCGGTAAATTTTGAAAAATGAGCTCGGGGTAAAGGCATTGAAATTCCAAAAAGCACAAGAACTTACACCGTAACAGAAAGAAAATAGACTCAAAAGAGCTAAAGAGTTGCTTCGCTTGGCCGAAAGTGGTGAACTGCCGGATTTGGGTGTTTTCCGATGAGAAAACATCCGTTGTCCAGCCGTTTGTTACCAAACAAAATGATCGTGTTTACTTGCCAAAGAGGTCAGCTGAAAATGTGCACCTTTGGTTGGCCACCAGAACTCAAGCGCCGGCCATGGTTATGGTGTGGACCGCTACAACAGCCAATGATCGCTCTCCGCTCGAATCGAATCGCGAAAATAGTGGGCACGCCAACATTTTGGCCGCAGACCTTGGACATTCCAACAGGACTCAGCGCCATCGCACTTAGCACGGGCCACCCAAGAATGGTTACAAAATGAGGTTCCTCGCTTCATTTCCAGCGCAAAATGGCCACCAAAATCTCTGGATACCAATCCATTGGACTATTGTGTCCAAATCTAAACTTATTCTAAAATTTGATGCTTTCATTCAGTGAAATTTTTTGCTTTCATTCAGTAAAATTAAACAAGTTAGGAAACACTAAGTTTGTCCGGGCCGAACTTTGAATACCCTTCACCATTTGGAATGAATTTGGAAGTTTTCAAAAAATAAAATCCTTAAAAAATTCTGTTTAAATTTTAAACGAATATAGCCGTTTTATTAGGGTCTAAACGACCTACAAAGGCATTGTTTTTCATGAGCCAATAAAATATTCAAATTCGATAACTTGAAATATACGGTGAATAATGTAGCTAAAATCATCAAAATATCGTATATAGGGAGGTACCGTTATATCGGAGCTGCGTGAAGACCAGGACAAATCAGACAATTTTCTGTCAGAGGCTGTAGCATCAATTACGAAGTTTAAATACGACATCTCGAACCATATCGGTGGGTATTGTACCTAAACTCGTCAAAATACCGAATATAGGGAGGTACTGATATATAGGGCCTATACAAAGACGTGGACCTGCACAGACAGACAATTTTTCTGTCTTAGGCTGTACTATACTTTTGGAACTTCAAATATCAAATTTGAAACAATTCCGGTGAATAATGTCGCTAAAATCATCAAAATACCGATTATTGGGAGGTACCGTTATATGGGGGCTATACGAAGACGTGGACCTACATAGCCCATTTACGAACTTAACTTGCTTACTGGAAAAATAAACATGTGTGCAAAATTGTAGCCTTCTATCTCAATTCGTTCGAAAGATAGCGTGATTACAGCATACAGACGGACAGACAGGCATAAGGACATCGCTAAATCGACTTAGAATTTTACCCTGATCAAGAATATATGTACTTTGATGGGTCTGACATGAGTATTTCGAGGAGTTAAAAACGGAATGACAAAGTTAATATACCCTCCATAATATGGTGGAGGGTATAAAAAATTTTAAAAAGTATATGACTTTGTTGCAGTTTTTATACCCTCCACCAAAAAAAGTATGGAGGGTATATTAAGTTCGTCATTCCGTTTGTAACTCATCGAAATAATCATTTTAGACCCAACGAAGTATATATATTCTTGATCAGTGTAAAATTCTAAGACGATTTAGCCCGGTCCGTCCGTCTGTCCGTCTGTTGTAATCACGCTACAGTCAAAACGAATTAAGATAGGAAGCTAAAATTTTGCAGAGATCTTTCTTTTGTCTGCAGGCAGGTCAAGTTCGAAGATGGGCTATATCGGTCCACGATATCGTATAGCCCCCATATAACTGTACCCCCCGATATTCGGTATTTTGATGTTTTTACCAACATTTTTCAACGGAATTGTCTGAAAATCCACACAAGGAGTTCCTTGTCGGTACTTTATACCTCGGCAGACAATTATCTATATAGGTCCACAATATCGTATAGCCCCCATATAACGGTACCTCCGATATTCAGTATTTTGATGTTTTTAGCCATATTTTTCAACGGAATGGTCACAAGGGGTTCTTTGTATACAAGGGGTTCTTTGTGAGCACTTTACCCCTCGACAGAGAATTCTCTATATAGGTTAACGATAACGTATAGCTCCCATATAACGGTACCCCGCGATATTCGGTATTTTGATGATTTGAGCCACATTTTCCAATCGTATTGTCTGAGAATCCACACACGGAGTTCTTTGTGAGCACTTTACCCCTGAAACGGAATTGTCTATATAGGTCCACAATATCGTATATCCCCCATACAACGGGATTTTGATGATTTTAGCCACTTTTTCCAATGAAATTATCTGAAAATCCAGATACTTTACACGCAGACATAGATTTGTCTTTATAGGTCCACAATATCGTATATTCCCTCATATATCGGCACCTTCCTATATTAGGTATTTTAAAGATTTAAAAGAATTTTTAATGGATTTTATTTTTTTGAAAATTTTCTAATTCGTTCCAAATGGTGGAGGGTATTCAAAGTTCGGCCCCGCCTGACTGATCGGACTATCTTGTAAAATGTGTTTAAAATCAAAACCTGTCTGTCAGCACCCCAAGTGCTGACCCAAAGAGGCTTTGGAAAAATGTTCCTAATTAGAAGCTTTTCGCTGGTTGGTTTGGTGTACACCGGAGAATTGGATATCCAATCAAGCTGCATCTGTAATACCTGCAAAAAAATTTTTGGATCGTTATTATCTCACCATCTTACTTCAGTTTCAGAGCAAGTATTCTCTAAACAGTCTGTGTGATGAAGAGTGTGACTGTAAATTTAGCGGTATATACCATTATATTCCATTCAAGGAAGAATCCGAGGTATTTTTCTTATATATTTTCAATAGTTACCGAAATATCATACCATCCCAACGGTATTTTGACTCAGCTTTTCCGATATCCTTTTAACACGGCCTGATGTGGCTCTTATAATATTTGTGGATGAATGTCTATTTCTGTACTGTCATATTTCCAGAATCTATGATAAAGAATTCCAGCCGAGTTACTTTCTAAAAAAAAGATTAGTACTTTGTTGATTAGTTGTAGAAACTGCATTGCGGTACTCTATATTCAAGGTAAAATTCAATAAATAACCACTCAATCCTCAAAACCTTGCATGGGGTATTTGAACGACTAGAGAATAACAAGTGGATCCATGATAAATACATCAACCAATTTCCATAAAAAAAGAACTAAAGTTTCATACTCTAACTCAATTCCTATGAAAACCCTCTGTATTTCCTTTCATAATTCACTCGATTCTCAATAAATTCCCATTGATAATTTGTTTTCCAAATATTTACCACATAAAACAAGCCCTTAATGAATCATCGGGCTTTGGACGCATGCGCAGCCATGACATCGCTCCATTTCTCTATCTCTCTCCCCACACACTCGGCATTTAAATGCCGATCTGTGTTCGTTTTTAGGTTCAAAGGTTTAGTTCTTTTAAAGTTGTCGATAACCAATAAATAATAGAATTTTATTGATTCAAAACACAATCATGCTGTCTGTGGAATTGACACCCTTACTACCATTATCCTCCTCATTCCATTCCCCCTTGTCTGACATCGTTGGAGGTGGTTTGGCTGATGTTGGAAAATGGTAGTCATGTTAAATTCACCAAAATCAATGTTTTCCATTTTCAGTTGGTGTGGTTGTTGTTGATGTTGCCGCTGTTGCTGTCGAGCCTGTGGTTGGGGCGTTTGTTATTGTGGCTGCTTCTGTTCTATGTTGTCTTGTCGTTGTTGGTGTTATTGCTGTAGCTGCTATTATTGTTTGTTGTTCCATGTTTCGATAGATGTTATTATTCACATAACATTGTTATCTCGTTAATTTATTCCATCCATATCGAAAAAGTGGAAGAAGACGAAGAACAGAAAAAAACCGTCGATGCGGGAGGTACATCTATTTCACTTCCTAAATATGTTTTCGACGTGTGTGTGTCTGTGTGTCGGAGCGTGATTTTAAAATCGTACCAAAGTGTTGGGATAATGGGTGTTTGTGATTTGTAAAATATTTATGTTTTCAGGATCATCCGATGAAGCGGGTACAGTGGTTCGTGGAAAGGTTTTAAAATTCAATGATTTTTTTTCTTTTGTCTGTGGGAGATATATTGCAAAGCTAATCAATATTTATATAAAAAAGTAGTGCAATAACTGAGTAAGAATCAACGCCCAGAGGAAATGGCTAAAGCTACAAACTTAATGGTCAGTCATGGTGCGTAGACGTGCGATAAGGCAGGATTTTTGAAAATCCGTACAATAAGGTTAGAAAAGTACTAAAATGTACTAAATATTTCGTACTTCTTTGGTGGTTTTGGAAATGTGTACTATAATTTTACGAAAAAAGCTAATAATCCAAATTACGAATATTTTGCAATACTCTTATAACCAAAATTGTGCATAAATTAATATTTGTGCATAAAATAATGATTTCTGGCCGCTAGAAGTGCGGCCTACTATCAATTTATATTAAATTCGGGTTAAGTTCAGAGTAAAATGTAAGTCTTATGAATTACAAATAGAACTAGAGCGATTTCTTCAAATTCAAAATTAGAAATATTGTGGTTTGGTGGTTATGGTATTACTCACAAAAGTAACGAAATTATCTTGAATAGTACCTTTAAGCCCTCGTTCCTTCTCCTGTCTTTCCACAGGCCAAATGGGAATATATATTTCAAGATATGAGACTTTACTTCCTAAGGCTTTCTATACATTAAAGACATATTATATACATATCTATACATCCTCTAAACTATTCTAAGGTTTCTATAGATGAAAAACCTTCCACAAGTTTCTGTAAATAAAATAAATTTCACAGGACTTTCATAGAAGAACAGAACATAAGCACTTTAAGGCCTCTCCTAGATAGATGATGTTCCCCATATCTTCCTTTAATATTATATCTTAGGAGACCTGAAGAAGTTCGTATACATGAGTCCTTCTACAGTCCTTCATGGAGGTCTTCGTTATAGCAATCTTACCACAGGTCCTCTATAGATTGAATATTTTCCACTGGGATTTGGACCTTTTTAGGCGTTCAACATATAGAATACATTCTAAATGTATTTTAAAGGTAGGTAAGAAGATCTTTAGCAGGATAGAACTTCATCTGCTTTGCAATCTGTAGAACTTCCCTGGTCTTTAACAGATGAGAAACCGTCCACAGTACTTTCATACCAAAAACTGCAACCAACTTCAGACTGCTCTCATTTCAAAGCCACTTGTCTGACAGCTGTTAAAGGTATTATATTGTTTACAAGCGAACAAAATCATTTTGGTGAGAATTTTCCAGAAAAAAGTTATTCGTGATGGAATTCAAGCGTGATAGTGTGATTTCTTTATAATTGAATGGAATAATTGTGAATAAATCTTTTGTGTCTCGTACCATCGCTCGTTACCGTGATACTGGTAGCGTAACCCGATTTGAACGAAAAAAAAAACAACAGCAACACCAGCAGAAATGGTCCGAAAAGTAAAGAAGCAACTTGATCAAAACCAGCGTCGCAGTGGCCGAAAAATGGCTCATGAGCTGAAAATATCGCAATATTCCGTTCGGCAAATATTGAAAAATTAGCTCGGGGTTAAGATTGTAAAGTCCCAAAAAGTGCAAAAACTTACACCACAACAGAAAGAAAATAGACTCAAAAGAGATAAAGAGTTGCTTCGCTTGTCCGAAAGTGCTGAACTGCCGAACTTGGTTTTCTCCGATGAGAAAACATTCGTTGTCCAGCAGTTTGTAAACAAACAAAATGATTGTGTTTACTAGCCAAAGAGGTCAGCTGAAAATGTGCACCTTCGGTTGGCCACTAGAACTCAAGCACCGGCCATGGTGATGATGTGATGCGCAGACTTTGGACATTCCAACAGGACTCAGTACCATCGCACTCAGCACGCGCCACCCAAGAATGGTTACAAAATGAGAAGCAAGGCTGGCACAAAAAAATATCAAAGTGCCGATCAACTCAAGCAAGCGCTTCGCCGGGAATGCGCAAAATACCGCAGAGCAACATTCGGGCAGCGTATGATGGTTTCATTGGCCGTTTGAAGGCCTCAATTCGTGCCAAAGGTGACCATTTCGAACAAATCTAAACTTATTCTAAAATTTGATGCTATTTCCGACATTTTTTGTTTTCATTAAATAAAATTTAAAAAAAAAAAGTAAAAAATCATGGCGTTTGACTTCGTTGCTAATATTTTATCTCACCCGATTCTTGCAACTTGCAATGGGGTTCGTTCTTGGTTCATACAAATATTGTTTGTAAAATTTCAACTTAATAAATCATGTCATGCATAAATCATGTCAGAAAGTTATTCTTTGAGGATACTCAAAAGTAATTATGGGTCTATCTCGTTTCCTTCTCCATGTTACAAAGATATGCACAAAGTCATAATACCCTGACCACTATGTGGTGCAGCGTATAACATACCCTTCTTTAGATAACAGACCCTCCACAAGGCTTCATTATATAGAAAACCTTCAACAATGGTTAGACGTCCTTCCACAGGACTTCTAGAGTTTACAATTACCTTGTTGAAAGGAATTTCATAGTACTTTCAAGACTCAAGACACGAGTTTCTACATGGATTTTAAATACGAACAAGTAAAAAAGCTGTAAGTTCGGCCGGGTCAAACTTTGAATACCCTCCACCATTTGGGACGAATTTGGAAATTCTCAAAAACAATAAAATCCGTTAAAAATTCTGTTAAAATGTTACAAATACCGAATGTAGCTGCTCTATTGGGGTCAATACGACGACATGGACCTGCATAAGTAACTTTTTTCATGAGCCATTACAAAATTCAAATGCGAAACTTAAAAAAAAGTCGGTGAATAAAAAATACCGAATATCGGGAGTTACCGTTATATGTGGGCTATACGAAGACGTGGACCTGCACAGACAATTCTTTGTCTTAGGCTGTAGTATTCATTGCGAACTTCAAATACCAAATTTAAAACAATTCCAGTAAATAATGTCGCTAGAATCATCAAAATACCGAATATCGGGAGTACCCTTATATGGTGGCTATACGAATACGTGGACCTGCACAGACAATTCTTTTTCTTAGGCTGTAGTATTCATTGCGAACTTCAAATACTAAATTTGAAACAATTCCGGCGAATAATGTCGCTAAAATTATCAAAATACCGAATATCGGGAGGTACCGTTATGTGGAGGCTATACGAAGGCGTGGACCTGCACAGTCAATTTTCTATCGTAGGCTGTAGTACCCATTACGAACATCAAATACCAAATTTGAAGGAATTCTGATGAATATTGTCGCTAAAATCATCAAAATACCGAATATCGTATATCGATAATGAGTAAAATTTTATCATTCTACTTCAATTCGTTCAGAAGCTAGAGTGATTTCCACCGACGGACGGACATCGCTATATCGACACAAACTTTGGTCTAAATGTGGTCTTTGTGTGGTCTAAAATGTATATTTCGAGGTGTAACAAACGGAATGACAAATTTAATATACCCTCGATACTATGGTGGAGGGTATAAAAATATAGAAGATCTACCAAGGGATATCTGAGTATCAGATATCACACATATGAAAAGGGAATATCTTTCTTTGATATTCCACATATGGAAGTCCTTCTACCGACTTTATCGATCGAATGTAAGAATCTATTAGAATCGTATAGATAGGATACCTTTCACAAAGAGTCCTTCCATAAGTCTTTCGCAGTTCTCCAATAAACGAAATACTCTTACATGTAGGATACCTTCCACAAGCCTCTTATAGATAGAAGACTTTTGCGGGTCTTCCATATGAAAAATGCCCCCCAAAAATGTCCAGCTTATATATTTCCCACTATTTACAAGCCACTGTGCATAATCGTATGAAATCCTCAGTTTTATTCCTAAAGAAAATCTAGAATACAAATACAACAACAATAAAATAATAAAATTTACAATAAAAAATTTTAACATAGACATTTTTTTTTTTTTTTTTTTTTTTTGAAAACCTTCGATATGCCGGCAGACACATCAACAATAAAATCTAGACCTAACACACATCGAAATGGGAGACGTGAACATCACTTTTATATTATCCCCCCGTTTGAATGTAGCCTAATAAAATAATTTGTTTTAAATTTGTGGTTTTGTTAATTCGCCCAAAATAAGGTTAACAACGTACCGACGACCGAACGACGGATGTATCGAACCTATAACAATAAAACACTGACACACATACAAAAGGATACAGAGGCGGCAATCTCGACAAAGAGATAGAGAGAGAGAGAGAGAGAATGAGATACAGAGCAAAACAACATCGCCAACACAACGCAACCCAACACACAAAACCATCATCAAAACATAATTTATGTGTGAATTTAATGCATTTCTTGGATACTCTGCTCTGGCAGGATGACAGAATGACTCCGATGCGGATGATGATAATGTGATGACGATGGTAAAGGAAAAGTGCGAACACCACCAACAACCACATCAATGAATGAATGGTTGAACGTAGTCGTCGTCGACTGTCGTATGTGTGTTAATGGGCTAGATTTAATGCATTTAAATCTAAATTTATTGCCTTTTGATTTCGAAACACATAGATTTATTGGATTATTTCGAATATTCCACAAACCAACACACAAATAAAATCTGAAAAAAAAAAAAAAAAAAAAAAATGTTTTATTGACTTTTTGTGTAACAGAATTATAATTTAAATTCACTCGGTCACAATACTATTTATGCGGGATTTTCTACTGTCATTCTTGTGGGGGGTATTAATTTTAAATCTCGGACATGATGAATGACAAATATTGGAAAAAGTAGTGTATTCTTTTTTTTTTCTTATTGTTATATATTTGAAATGTTTGCATATATGGTGGCATAAATTAACAAACATTTGATAAATGAGGATTCCAGAACATGGCCGTAATTCATTTTGATGATATTGCATTTAAAATTAGGTGTCGCTTTATTCGTAGAAAATAACTTGCATGTTCGGTTGGCATGTTTTAGATATTAAATGCATTAATAAAGCAGCTGGTCAACACCAATAAAAATTTCAATTTTCTTTTCCACGTTCCACGCAATCAGTTAAGATTACAATCAGGTCATACCGGCCATGAATGACGGTTATAATGCTACTTAAAGAAATATGTGTTGTACATTTCAAATTTTCCCTAAGGTGTCGTGTTGTAGATGCTCAATATATTCAATATGGGAACTGGCAATTCTGTTTGATATGGGTTTGATATACGTACATCCATAATGAGAGAGAAAAAGTGAACAAAAAAATTTTAGGCTTACACGTATGCATACCATTTAAACGAATCACTAAATTTAAACATTTAATCTAACTGGCTAAATTGCCTATGCAGGTCCACGTCGTCGTTTAGACCCTAATATGATGGCTACATTCGGTATTTTAAAGATTTTAACAGAATTTTTAACGGATTTTATTTTTTTGAAAATTGCCAAATTCGTTCCAAATGATAGAGTGTATTCAGAGTTCGACCCGGCCGAACTTACAGCGATTTTACATGTCATTTTTAAAATCACTCTTAGGAAGAATATCCCAGACAAAAAACAAGGGAACTGATGAGGATTGGTGCCGAAACCTATGTATTCCCTGCTTTACCCCCTGGTAAATAGGACCATCGTTCTTCACTAATAAACAAATGTTGTTTGTTATAGCAAGTAAAAAAGGTGTAAGTTCGCCCGGGCGGAATTTTGAATACCCTCCACCATTTAGTACAAATTTAACAATTTTCAAAAAAATAAAATCCGTTAAAAATTCTGTTAAAATCTTAAAAATAACAAATGTAGCCGTCATATTAGGGTCTAAACGACGAAATGGACCTGCATTGAACTTAAAAAAATCGGTAAATAATATAGCTAAAATCATTAATATACGAAGGTACTATTATATGGGGCTATACCAAACTGTAGACCTGCACAGACAATTTTCTGCTCTAGGCTGATTATGAACTTCAAATACCAAATTTGAAACAATTCCGATGAGTAATGTCGCTAAAATCATCAAAATACCGAATATCGGGAGGTGCCGTTATATGGGGGCTATACCAAAACGTGTGACCTACGTCACCCATTTTCAATACCAAAAGTCCTGCAGACATAATACACATTTGAGTAAAATTTTATCAACCTACTTCATTTCGTTCGGAAGCTAGAGTGATTCCCACAGACGGACAAAAAAACTGATCACAAATAATAGCTAAAAACGCAGAAAAGTCAATATTTAAGGAGTTATGGCCATTTTAAATTTTGTAATAATTCATTCCTAAACTGATCACAAATAATAGCTAACAACGCCGAAAAATCAATATTAAAGGTGTTATGGCCATTTTCAGGTTTGTAATAATTCATTCCTAAACAAGTAAGCAAAGGCTGTAGTCGTGCGGGGCCGACCATGTGATACCCTACAACACTAAAATTTGTTAGAAGCACCCTTATGCCCAAGTCCATTTTTGAAGATTTCGTTTTTGAAATTTTGTCACGGAGCACTCCCCGGATATTGCCCTTAGCATTTTGACCAGGGACATTTGCGCACTCCGTCGTGCTGTAAGTTGTTGTGGTCCATTTTACAGCTTAATATAATGCAATGGTCATCCAAAAAGCTAGAATTCTTCCCTGTTCTTAACTCTTTTCCCAGGCATGTCGATTGGCTTAAATTGTGTGATCTGTTTTTGGTTCATTTATATTTTGCGATCATCTCCAAAAGCAAGAAGCCGCTCTGAATCTACAAATTTAGACCCATCTTTATGATTTGCTTGTCTACGACATTTGGCTATATTCGTCAACGAAATCAGCATAAAAAGCCAGAAATTCGCCTTTTGTGTATTTCGGATATCGCCTGTAAGTAATGTTGGTATTTTCTCACACACAAGTAGTGGTCCATTCTACTCGATGTCCTAAACTCTAACTTCATGCGAGATTTCCTTTTGTACTTTGGTTTCTATTTGTGACCTTTATAACGGCTGTAAAATCAGGAACATTTTTAGTTGTTGCGGACATCTTTGAAAACAATTGGCCTAGCTCTTCTGAGCCTAACCCTACCCTTATGAAATTTTTCGTGAAGATCGGACGATAATTGCAATCTGTATATAATAACCCCAACCCGTGTTGTAAAGTGAAAAAATTTTACAAAATGTATACTTCAATATTATAAGTCAAATTGAAAAAATCGCATGCGATAAAAAATATGAAAAAATAAAAAAAGTCACAAAATACTACAAAATCTATAATAACACCATTATTGGCACATTTCTATGAATTGACAACATTTGTCAATATCGGTTCAGCCATTCATGAGATATATGCATTCTAGCTAACACCCCCTTCCTTTGTATATGCACATTGTATATATTACGGTACATAAATCCGATATATTTATTATCGGCATCTACGTAACGGTCAGAATTGACCTGTTCGTCTATTTGTGATTTCGCCGTAATTAAAAATATTCGCGGTTTAATGGAAAATTTGACTTTTATTTAACACAAATGTTATGGTCTATTTCACCCACTAAATATTACCCGATGACCATCAAGATTGGAAGGCTTCTGCCCAGTCTTAGAGCACCTGCAAAATCAGGAAATTGTTTTTTTTGTCAATTTCAACCCTTAAATATTATGCGATCATCTCCAAAAGCAATAGGCTTCTATTCTGGGCCTAGTCCCACCTCCATTCTAAATTTCGTAAATATCAGACCATAATTGCGACCCGTAGAGTGATTACAAATAAACATGGACAGACGGACATACGTAGTTAGATCGACTCAGCTGGGGAGATAGGAAGATCCATATATACTTTCCAACACAAAGTGTTGTAGGGTATAACAACATATACACCGTTTGAATACTAAATCACTTGAAGACATATTTTCAAATGGTGAAGGATATTAAAAGCTGGGTTTACTGGTCATACCAAATATTAGAAACATTGACGAGATTCGATAAAATCGAAATTATACTCTGGTAGAACAAGTTAGATTCGGTCAGACGAAAGTTTCAGTGATCTCCATCGTACTGTATTGAAAACATTTATAAATAAAGGTACCTGGGTTCAATATTCCAATTTGTTCTATTTTAAACTCCAAATATCGGTGGAATCGAATGGATAATGCAGTTAAAGTTTTCAATTTACCATAACGGGGGTGGAAACGTTATATGGGCGCTATAGCAAAACGTAAACCTATATAGACAATCTTTTACTAAAAGATACCGATTAGTGAATCAATATGGACAATGTTGGAAACCGGTTGTAAAATTCATTATAAAGTACTAATACCGAGTTTATAACAAATCCGATAAAAAAATGTGGGATAAATCATAAAAATACCGAATATCTGCAGGTAACGTTATTGAATATGCAAAACATTCAATATCGGGCCGCATTTTCGATATCGACCGTCCCAGACACAATACAATCTATACAACGAAGATACAAGCAAGCGGCCGCTACTTCGTCAACGAGAAGTTCAAAATAAAGTTTTAGATTCGATCCTACAGTTCGTGTAAGGCCTATTTATACCTTCCACCATACCATGTGGGTATATTATGTTTGTCATACCATTTGTAACACTTCGAAATATGCATTTTAGACCCTATAAAGTATATATATTCTTGATCAGCATAAAATTCTATGTCGATTTAAGGATGACCGACCGTCCGCCCCTCTGTTGAAATAACTCTAGCTTCCGAATAATTTGAAGTAGATTGATACAATTTTACTCAAATGTATATTATGCCTTCAGGACTTTTGGTATTGAAAATGGACCATGTAGGTTCACGGTACCTCCAGTTATTCGGTATGTTGATTATTTTAGCGACATTTTTCACCGGAATTGTTTTAAATTTGGCATTTGAAGTTCGTTGTGGATACTACTGCCTAAAACAGAAAATTGTCTGTGCAGGTCCACGCTTTCGTATAGCCCCCATATAACGGTACCTTCCGATATTCGCTATTTTCATGATTTTACCTACATAATTACCGATTTTATTAAGGTTTACCATTTGAATATTGTAATGGCTTATGAGAAATGTTACCTATGTAGGTCCATGTCGTCGTATAGGCCCTAATATGACAGCTACATTTGGTATTTTTAAGATTTTAACAGAATTTTTAACGGATTTAATTGTTTTTGAGAATTGCCACATACCTTCCAAATGGTGGAGGGTATTGAAAGTTCAGCCCGGCCGAACCTACAGCTTTTTTACTTGTTATTAAAGTAACTCCTGGGGAAATATCCCAGACAAAAAAGGGTACGTTAACGTTTAGGTATATCCTAGGTATTCCCTGCCTTACCCCCTGGTAAATATTACCATCGTTCTCCCATCTGTTCTTATAAAAACATCAATAATGCGATTTTGCAACAACAAAATACTATGGTATCCGGACCAAACACGCCAATACTGTTCAATTTATGTCATTAATGTTTTTAATCCGCGTTTTTGGCCCTGGAGCTAAAAAGCAATACATTCACAACTCTTAAAAATATTCAAAAAAAATTTACGCTCTCATCCCTTAAAAATATATCAGACCTGAAGTTTTTAAAAGTATTATTTTTTTTTTAATTTACGTTCACAGCCCTTCAAAAAATGTTTTAAAGAATTCTCATTGTGTTTAATAAGGTATAATGTTTTTAAAATCCACAATTATAGGTCTCGGAGATCTTATTATTTTTTAAACCGATTTCTAAGATTCCGAAGCCCTTGAAAAATATTTCTAATAAATTCACGCTTCTGACTCTGATAGCCTTTGAAGTTTTCTTAAAAATTCCATTATATAAAAATTAAATCGGTCATCCAAGTTTGGTACGCAATGTTACACTACTTACATGATTACATTATTATTCATGGGCCGGCAAATAAAAGTTCTCATTTGACATCGTACATGACATTCGGTATATCCGATTTAAGTAGTTCATAAATCATGACCCCCTTTAAACTATAAAATATTGTTTAGAACAAAACCCATGCTTGATTAATGTTCAAACCTCTACAACAATTTGAACTTATTACAATGACATCAATCTCAATTTATTTTAAATTTTCCTCCTGTCCAACCACCATTTTGCATGCCTTCTTCTCATCCAACTGAACTACACATGAGCCCGCTGAGTCCGAACAACTTGTTTAACATAAAAAATCATGTCTATAAGTGGAAGGAGAGGACAAAAAAAAATAACATCCAAACTGTCATGAAATGCACAACATTGTCACGCGACTAATCCTTGACTACATCTGGGACACCGAAGAAATTGGCTATCGTCACAAGGAATCTAAAAATAAACTTCATAAATATGAAGTTGAACGAAAAATGTTGAAAGACATGGACTTGAGGTGAGTGTGCGAGTGTGTGAGTGCGAGTGGGTATAGAAAAAATTTTCAAATTATAAAACAACATGTGAAAATATTTGCCAACCTATTGGACGTGTGGTCTAAACATGTTTCTTAAGGTGTACATGGGGGTGTAATGGAATTTTTAGAAATTGTAAGGAATTTCGAAAAAATAATGAAGGGGATATTTTTTAAAGAATATTACTTAGCCACTAATTGCCTTTTTCACATACAAGCTTTTTTCAAAAGGAAATAAGTTTTCCTCAGCCACTGAGAAACTATTTTTCCATTGCCCACAGCCAAGGTTAAATTTTGAGAGCTCAACAAGAGACATTAATAAAATTATTTTCGAGCATTAAAGATTTAAATTAATTTTTGAAAATGTAATTTTATTTTTAAACCAGTAAGCATATGTCAAAAGCCGGGCAGGGCCGACTATCTATATAACATTTGGCAGACGTACTTTCGAGCAGTATCTGATGCCCGGTGTCAAATATCATTGTTGATGAGTGCTTACAGGGTGAGACGAAAAAACTGTAACTAATTTCAGACTGCTGTCATTTCTAAGCCATTCGTCCGACAACTGTTAACATTTTTCCAGTGACAGCTCATTGTATTGTTTACAAGCGTGCAAAATCATTTTGGTGAGAATTTTATTTTTTAGTTATTCGTGATGAACTTCAAGAGCGATAGTGTGATTTCTTTATAGTTGGCTGGAAAACCGTACCTATCGTTAGAGCACTCCAGCATTTAATTGTGAATGAATATTTTTTGTCTCGTAGCATCGCTCGTTACCGTGATACTGGTAGCGTAGCCCGACGTCAAGGAAGTGGACGGAAGAAAACAGCAACATCAGCTGAAATGGTTCAGTTCGAAAAGCCATTCGGCAAAAATTGGAAAATGAGCTCGGGGTAAAGTCATTGAAATTCCAAAAAATACAAGAACTTACACCGCAACAGATAGAAAATTGACTCAAAAGAGCTAAAGAGTTGCTTCGCTTGGCCGAAAGTGGTGAACTGCCGAGTTTGGTTTTCTCCGATGAGAAAACATTCGTTGCCCGGCAACGTCTTGCCAAAAGACGTCACCTGAAAATGTGCACCTACGGTTGGCTACCAGAACTCAAGCGCAGGCCATGGTGATGGTGTGGGCCGCCATAACAGCCGATGGTCGATTTCCGCTCATATTAAGCGACGGTGGTATCACAATAAATGAAGAATATTATCGCGAAAATATTCTGGAGGGTGTATTAAAGCCTTGGGCACTCAGCTCCATCGCACTCAGCACGCGCCACCCAAGAATGGTTACAAAATGAGGTTCCTCGCTTCATTCCCAGCGCACAGTGGTCACCAAAATCTCCGGATACCAATCCGTTGGAATATTATGTCTGGAGTATTTTGAAAAGCAAGGTTGGCACTAAAAAATACCAAAGTGTCGATCACCTCAAGGAAGCGCTTCGCCGGGAATGGGCCGAAATACCACAGAGCAACATTCGGGCCGTTTGAAGGCCATAATTCGTGCCAAAGGTAAACAATTCGAACAAATCTAAACTTATTCTATAATTTGATGCTATTTCCGAAATATTTTGCTTTCATTCAATAAAATTTTTAAAAAATGTAAAAATTATAGCGTTTGACTATGTTGCAGTTTTTCTGTCTCACCCTGTGTCACAGATGTGTGGAACTTTAACCCCAAATCGGATGAAACACATATATTGGAGGTATAGCTATATCTGAACCGATTTTCACCAAAATTTTAAACTCTTGCTTTATGACTGAATTCGGTCGGAAGTGCCAAAATTTAGTCCATTTGGGCTGATATTAGGCATTTGGTTCACAAAAAAACCAAAAATTGGATAAAGATATATCGGAGCTATATCTATTCCGATCTCGACAAAATTTGACAGAGGTATTTTTGAGCCCCATAAGTTATCTGGTACCAATTATCATTCTTTTGCAGTGCATATTACGCATATGAGAGATTTTAACACCTAATCGGATGAAACATATATATGGGAGTCATAGTTATATCTGAAACGATTTTCTCCAAATTTGCTTCTAGACTAAATTCGGTCGAATGTGCTAAAATTCAGGTAATTTGGACTGATATTGGCTATTAATGCACAATTAACTCCAAATCTATTGAAGATATATATTGGGGCTATACCTTAATTTGAACCGATTCTCACCAATTTCAATAGTTTTCGTCCTTGGGCATAACAGAAATTGTTTAGAAAATTGCATTTCAATTGGATAACAAATACGACCTGCATTTTGTTCACAAAAATACATGGACAGACGGGCGGACAGAGGGACTGACTGACATAAATCGACTCCGGAAATGATTATGTGAAGATCCTCAAAAGTAACTATGGGTCTATCTCGTTTCCCTCTCCATGTTACAAACAAATGAACATCTATCGAATCTATCGAATGTAGGGTATAATTATATTAAAAGGTTTTTTTTAATATTTTTATACCCTCCACCATTCTATGGAGGGAATATTAACTTTGTCATTACGTTTTTAACTCCTTGAAATATTCATAATAGACTCTACTATGTATATATTCTGGATCAGCGTAAAATTCTTCTAGTTCGTAATGGGTACTACAGCCTATGACAAAAATGTTCGAATGCAGGTCCAAGTCTTCGTATAGGTCCCATATAATAATACCTCCCAATATTCGATATTTTGATGATTTCAGCAACATTATTCACCAGAATTATTTCGAATTGCATATTTAAAGTTCGTAATGGGCCTATGACAAAAATGTTTATATACAGGTCCACGTCTTCGTATAGCACCCATTAACGGTACCTACCGATAGTCGGTATTTTGATGATTTCAGCAACATTAACCACCGAAATCGTTTCAAATTTCGTATTGAAAGATCTTAATGGGTACTACAACTTATGGCAAAAAATTTCGTATGCAGGCCTTCGTATAGCCCCAATATGACGGTAACTCCCGATCCTCCGTATTTTTTTTTTTTTGATTTTTGCGATATTATTCACCGTAATTGTAACAAATTTCGTATTTGTCCAGCCTATGACAAAAAATTAGCACTTAGGTAGTTTTCCGACTTTTTTTTTTAAATTTTTCAAGTTCCTTCGAAATAGTTAAAAGTTCGACACGGCCGAACTTAGCCGCTTTTTACTTGTTTGAAGTTTGAAATATATTTAAATAGCTTTTAGAATACAGAAACAACTTTTAACTTTTAAAACTTTTTTATATATTTTTTAAAAAATTAAACGTTTTTTTATTTTTTATGTCCTATGAGATTTTTAAAATTATTCAAAAACACTATCTGGAATTTTTTAATTTTTATTCTTAATTAAATAACTTGGATTTTTAGTAGCCACTCCTCCCACATCCCTTATATTGTTTGGTGATAAATCTCATAAGTGAAACACATCTCCATTCGACCCCAATACACACGCCGTGCGTGTTTTATCGCACATCATAATAAGCTTGTATTGCCTTGCGCTCGCACAAACAAACAACCAAAGAAGAAAAACGAAAACACACGCCAAACACTTTCCCAGTAATCAAGAGTAGTAGTTTAGAGGCAATTCAACTGGTCCACATGCAAAATGCCGCCCAACACCACCCCACCTCTGCCACAACAACCGAACACTTGTGGCAACGGCTTCTGCAATTTCCCTAGTGTGCTCAACAACAACAACGCCATCGCATGGGAAAATGTTTTCCCACTTATCAAAGGGTAACGATCACTTTCCACTCGAATCAAGGGAATTTAGGTCAACAGGATTTTATGAAACTTTAACGGACGCCGATTCCTCGTACCGTCACCTCTCTCTGGCTCTGTGAGTTTGCTTATGAGTCGTCCAATTGGCATTGTTTTAGCTGCTGGTGGCATTGCCTTCTTTTAGCGAGTCAACAGGCATAGTTTTTGCCGTTTATTTGGGTTTTTAGGAAAAACCAAGTACGCAATTCCTTTTTCCTCACGTTTTTTTTTTTGGGTTGGAATATGATGAACTCACACACCCAACCCATCGAGAAGGGGGGAGAGAGGGGACATGTAAACAATCGAACGCACTTCAAACAAATGTTCTCATTATTTCATGTGAAATATTGAAGGTATACATCCGCACACATTCGTCAAAGTTTGGTTTGGCTCAGGCCGTTTATTCAATGAACTTCATACGGCGGAACAAGTTGTTCTCTTTTATTTTTGGTGGAAACCAAACTCTCATTCATCATGTTGTGAAGATATGTTCGCCAATGTATGAGGTGAATTGCAAACTAGTCCATAGTACTTGTAAAATCGAAGGCCAATATTTGCACTAATTTGATAATTGATTGGCCAGATTGATTTTTTGTGCGTGGAATATTTCATTGGCATTTTAAAGTAATGTTGAGTTTTTAAAATCAGATGAAAGTTTTCTTTTTTTTTTTTTGGAAATTTGTTTGTGTTATTTTTATTGTTGCATAGTTGAAGGATGATTATATCATTGTAAGGAGAAAAATACTAATACATGGTTTAAAATCCTTGATACGAAACTGGTCTCCAATAAAAAAATGTGATGAATTTAACAATAGGAGTCTTTAAAAAACCAACATTTGAAAAGACTTTAGTAATCTAGGGATCTTAAAAATAGCAAGTAACAATTTTAAAAGTTTCTGACGGTCTTCCAACAGATGGTCATTTGAACATTTATTTATGGTCGCACCATAAAGATTAGACCTATATATCCCAAACATTCGCTGGTTCTATTTTTGGTACAAATATTGCAATTTACGAAGTTTGAAGAGAACTGGGAAATAATTTTGCAATGTATGAAATACAGGATGAGATAAAAAAACTGCAACAAAGTCAAATTCTATAATTTGAATATTGAATGAAGCAAAAAATGTCGGAAATATCATCTAATTTTAGAATAAGTTTAGATTCGTTCGAATTGGTTACCTTTGGCACGAATTGTGGACTTCAAATGGCCAATGAAACCATCACACGATGCCCGAATGATGCTCTGGGGTATATTGGTCCATTCCCGGCGAAGCGCTTGCTTGAGGTGATCGACACTTTGGTGTTTTTAAGTGCCAACCTTGCTTTCCGAAATACTCCAGACACAATAGCCCAACGGATTGGTATCCGAAGATTTTAGTGGCCGTTTTGCGCAGGAAATGAAGCGAGGAACCGCATTTTGTAACCATTCTTGGGTGGTGCGTGCTGAGTGCGATGGTGCTGAGTCCTTATGGAATGTCCAAGGTCTGCGGCCAAAATGTTTGCGTGCCCAAGGCTTTAATACTCCCTCCAGAATATTTTCGCGATAATATTCGGCATTTATTCTGATGCCACGGTCGATTAATGCGAGCGAATAGCGACCATCGGCTGTTATGGCAGCCCACACCATTACCATAGCCGGCGCTTGAGTTCTGGTGGCCAACCGAAGGCGCACATTTTCAGCTGACCTCTTTGGCAAGTAAGCACGATAATTTTGTTTGTTTACAAACTGCTGGACAACGAATGTTTTCTCATCGGGGAAAACCAAATTCGGCAGTTCTCCACTTTCGGCCAATCGAAGCAACTCTTTAGCTCTTTTGAGACTATTTTTATTCTGTTGCGGTATAAGTTCTGACACTTTTTGGAATTTTAATGGCTTTACCCCAAGCTAATTTTTCAATATTTGCCGAATGGAATATTGCGATATGGTCAGCTCACGAGCCATTTTTCAGGCACTGCGACGCGCGTTTCGATCAAGTCGCAATTATTCTAAATGTTGACCCTTTGTGGGGGGAGTTGGGTACTCGATGTAGTGAGCCGATATTGTCTACTGATAAACATCATATAATAAGGCCAAAACATGCCTAATCGCAATAATTGTCTTAAGCCCGATGTGTTTTAAAACACTTGGAATCGATCTAGCAGTGTCCGTCCGTCTGGATTGTGCTCACGATAACTCTCGAAGGGAGTGGTGGATTTGGTGCACAAATGGGCAATTTCGGTCCAATTATTCCGAGTTTTTTACATTCCACCATACTATGGAGGGTATATTAATTTTGTTATTCCGTTTGTAACTCCTCGAAATATTCATAATAGACCCTACAAAGTATATATATTTTGGAGCAGCGTAAAATTCTAAGACCGTCTGTCTGTCTATTTGTCGGTTGAAATCACGCTATCTTTCGAACAAATTGAAATAGAAGGCTAAAATTTGGCATACTTGCTTAGTTTACCAGTAGGCAGGTTAAGTTTGTAAATGGGCCATGTCGGTCCACGTTTTCGTATAGCCCCCATATAACGGTACCTCCCGATATTCGGTATTTTCATGATTTTAGTGACATTATTTACCGGGATTATTTCGAATTTCGTAGTTGAAGTTCGTAATGCTTACTACAGCCTATGACAAAATTTTTTTGTGTGCACCTGCACACATATAACGGTACCTCCCGATAGTCGGTATTTTGATGATTTCAGCAACATTATTCACCGGAATCGTTTCAAATTTCGTTTTGAAATATCTTAATGGGTACTACAACTTATTTCAAAAATATTCGTATGTAGGTCCACGTCTTCGTTAATCAAGGTAATTGTAACAAATTTCCTATTTGAAGTTCGTAAGGGGCACTACTGCCTGTGACAAACTATTTCGTATGCAGGTCCACGTATTCGTATAGTCCCCATGTAACGGTTATTATTTAAGTGGTAGTTTTCGAATTTTTTGGAAATTTTTCAATAGAGGGTATTAAAAAAAGCTACTTGTTTACTTGTTTTCCTTTAAAAGGTAAAACATTTCACAAAAACAACTTGCCCCATAGAACCAGAAATGATAACCCGATTTTATTCAAATATACCAAAACTTTTATTCGACAGCGAAAATAATTTTAATGCTGAAAATTGCACTTCTGACATTTACACACCCTCACCCATTTACACCCAGAAATCGAAGATATGCACACTAATCTTAAGTTTAGAATACTATAGGGTTCATGTGGACAATAGTGAGGAAATCTTTTATGGTCTCCCCTTTTACGAGAAAGCAATGAACCATACATAAACTATTATTCCAGTGAACGTAGTTTTCTGATAAATATTATTTTCAGATTTATCGGACATCTAAATTTAGACTACTAAATTGGAAATTAAAAAATATATTGGAAATTAAAATATTTATCCCTATCAAACGAAAATTAGAGAGCAAAACTTGAGATTTGAAATAATTTTCTTATTAGTAGTTATGGGTCTATATATATCTTAAGGTTTCGGGGGAGTCTTTAAAACTCTTAAGGTCGGGCGGGAGGAGTCTTTAAAATGTCTATGGGGGCTAAGGTAATCAGAATTAAATTTATATTTAGCAAGTAAATAAGGGCTATAGTTGTCCGGGACCGACCATGTGATACCCTACAACACTATGATATGTTAGAAGCCCGCTTATGTTCTAATCCATTTTGGAAGATTTCACTTTTGAAATTATGTCATAGAGCACTGTCCAGCTATTACTCTTAACTGTTTGAACAGGGACATTTCCAGAATATTTACAAACTCCCTCGTGCTGTTAGCTGTTGTGGTCCATTTTATAGCTAAATATAATCCAGTGGTCATCCAAAATGCTACAATTCTTCCCTGACCTTAACTCTCTTCTTAAGCGAGTCGATTGGCTACTGTTTTTCTTTCTTTCTGTTTTTGGTCCATTTAAACACCCAAATATATTGCGGACATCTTTGAAAACAATAGGCCTAGCCCATCTAGCCTAACCCTACCCTTGTGAAAATTTTCGGATCGGACGATAATTGCAATCTGTATATGATAACCCCGACCTGTGTTGAAAGGTGAAAAAATATTACAAAATATACACTTCAATATTTTAAGTCAAATTGAAAAAATCGCATGCGATAAAAAATATAAAAAAAAAAATAATTAATGAATTAACATCATTTTTTGAATTTGTATACCCTACAACACTATGTGTTGGGGGTATTATAAGTTTGATTGGGCCAAAAATTATGTAACACCTCGAAATATTGATTTCCCACATAGGAAAGTATATATGGATCTTCCTAGCTCGCCGAGTTGAGTCGATCTAGCTATGTATGTCCGTCCGTCCGTCTGTCCGTCTGTCCATGTTAATTTGTAATCACTCTACAGGTCGCAATTATGGCCCGATCTTCACGAAATTTAGAATGGAAGTGGGGCTAGGGTCAGAATAGAACCCTATTTCTTTTGGAGATGATCGCATGTAGCTAGAGTTTAGGGCGGGGAAGAAGCCTAGCAATTTGGGTGGTCATCGGATAATATTTAGCGGGTAAAATAGACCATATCTTTTGTGTTGAAAAAATTCAAAATTTTTCATTAAACCGCGAATATTTTAAATCGCGGCGAAATCACAAAGCTATGACAAGGTTACTCCTGATCTTTACATTGATGTTAACATCCAACAAAACGAATATATAGCAAAATATGTGTGATATATATGTTTATCAAAGAAGATATGCTTGAAAAATCTCTTATATGTCGAGAACGGCTGAACTGATTTCGACAGTTCTCATTAATTCAGAATGGCCTCTTGGCAGGAAAGGAACAACGTCTAAAAAAATCTCATAAAAATATCTCTCTAAAGATTAAAATATTGATTTTGTAACATTTTTCATATTTTTTCAATTTTGTCATATTTTTGGCATATTTTCATTTTGAATTGAACATTTGGTAATATTTCTACAGCTAACAAAAGTAAGTAGTTAGGATATCAGGATATCATATACAGATCGCATTCATGGCCCGATCCTTACGAAATTTTGCATGGGGATAAGATGAGGGTCAGAATAGAAGCCTACTCTTTTTGGAGATGATCGCCATATATTTAGGGGTTGCAAAATTGTCAGCAGGTCGTAATTATCACCCGATCCTCACGCACATTTGAATGGGGGTTACCGGACATTGCAAAAGCCAAGCAGTTTTGGATGGCCATCCAAAAATATTCAATGTGTAAAGGAGTTTGTTAACTTTTGTAGACAAAATACGAAAATGTCCATTCCAGTGACTTTTTGGAGTATTCACAAATGCAGGAAAGACGCACTTCTGACTATTTCGTTAAGGCTGATTTCGTTGTAGAATATAGTAAAATGTCTGTATCTCAAATAGATGCTTTTCAGTCAAAAACCAAAAATAAATGTTAATATTTTGCCACTTCTGAGAGATTATATGTCTTTGGGAAATATTGATTCCAGATCAAGGAAGACAATTTAATTACCAATAAATTGGAAATGAGCAAATTAGTTTAAGTTGCTATTATTCGAAAATTAGAGAACGAAACCTGATGGTTTTCTTTTATTATTTGTCACAATATCTTGTGGAATTCTTTCGAGTATCTCGCCTATATAAACTGTATCATTTATTATAGTGTTGTAGGGTATTCAACGGTCGGCCCCGCTCGACTGTAGCCTTTGCTTACTTGTTTAATGCTATTTTCTTAGATTTTATTCTTTTATGCCAAGAGCCATTCTTGAGATATAAGCATTCTAGCTAACATTCCCTTCCTTTGTATATACACATTGTATATATTTCGCTATATATATATGGTATATTTACTATCGGCATTTATGTAACGGTCAGAATTGACATGTTGGTCTATTTGTGATTTCGCCGGGATTAAAAATATTCACGGTTTAATGGAAAATTTTACATTTATTTAATACAAATGTTATGGTCTAGTTCACCCACTTAATGTTACCCAATGACCACCAAAATTGGAAAACTTCTGCCCAGCCCTAAGCTCTAGCCCCATGCTAAATTCGTCGTCGATTGGTCTATAATTGCGACCTGTAGAACAACTGCAAAATCAGGAAATTTTTCAGTTTTTGGTCCATTTCGACCCCAAAATATTATGCGATATTCTCCAGAAGCAATAGGGTTCCATTTTGATTTTAGCTCCACCTCCATTCTTAATTTCGAGAAGATCGGGCCAAAATTGCGACCTGTAGAGTGATGCGAATATTTGAGAGATTTGAAGCCACCAAAATATTGTAAAAATTTTCAACCCTGGTATTTTACTTAAGGTTTAAGGATCCTTAAACCGATCCTGCCAGGGACTGAACTTACTTAGCCCAATCGATAAATATATTAGTTATCGAATTTGTATTAAAGTCCTTTTTGCTTTCAGATAATTTTTCATTTCGCCAATATCATGTCAATCCATCTATCAACGTGGGTAATGACTTTAATTCAGGACATCTTCATAATGTTTTAAATGACATTGGAAAGTACATGCATCATACCATAATAAAGTTCATCCTTTGACATCCGAAATGAATCTGATTTTACAAGTTGATATTAATGATCCCAAAAAAAGTTCATGTCGATAATAAAGTCTAGGCCACTCGCATAAGAGAGTCATACATCGCCATGGATTATTCATTGTCAATCACACACAATGACATCTGGAGAGCAAGCAAGCATGTGTGACAATTCTCACACACATTCAAAGGACTTAATTTCATACACATACAGACACTGGTTCGGTGGACTTGAAAACGAACGTGATGTTATCGACAAGCGGCCTGATTTCATAACTTTCGTTTGCCCGAGTATAAAAGTAACGAAAATATTTTCCACAATGGATCATGTTCGACATTGAAAGAAAATCCTTTTGCAGAGATATGTGGCTCTTGACACCTGGACATAAAATCTCGTAAAACACACCCACACATATTCACAAGAATAAACAGATACTATTACTCACCTAGTCAAACATTACAATGCCAATGAACGGACTCGCATTTGTATGACGAAGAGTGGTAACCGAAACTGGTGTGAGAAAGGTTGTGCCGACAATCTCGAACAACAACAAGAACTACCTAGCCTTTTGGAACTCTTTCTCTTATCCCCCAAAAACAACAATACATGCCAATGAGAAGAGAGTCGTGTAAGAGTTCACAAAGTTTATTTGAGAAATAAAACAAATAAACAGAAAATATTTGAACATAAAAAACAAATTTAAAATGCAAGGACGAGATAAAACAAAGCCAACAACAACAACAACATGTAAGGACTAAATAAAAAGAAAACAAATGTTACACGTTCGTTTGCCGGCCATAAACAATAATGGTGATTCGGTTGGTTGGTTGGCCGGTTGGTGGGTCGTTTGATTTGTCAGTGTTCTGACGACCGACCGACCAACTTGAGGGCAATTGAAAGTCATGCATTCGCACAAATGAATTCAGCCATCAAATGACCAAAGAACGACGACGACGACGGCAGGGACGATGAACACTCAGTTTGGTGTGATAGACAACCAGACGGAATCGACCAAAAAATGAACAAAGGGCGAAAGGATGGCGGCGATTCGTGTCATCCTCCATGACAGCAAAATCAAATTAATATGTTAAACAATGAATTGTGAAATGTAATGCAAGATGGGTAAAAAGGGTGATAATCACATGAAATGCATTTGTTTTATATTCAAGTTTTTTTTTTCTTCGGGAGACTCGGACACGGGCGTTAAACTGAAAAATTCAGTGGATGGAAACGAATAAATTTTAAAGATTGGCGAACTAGAAATTGGCTACAAATTGTAAACAATTGGAAAATTTAAATACAAATACAAAAAAATGGACACTATAATTTTTTTGCGATAAGTAAATGTGATGTAGGCTGAGGCATAAAAATAAATACTTTTCGGGAATAAAATTAACTGGTTTAGAGAGTTACAAGAAGAAACTTATAAAGAAAAACTGTTCCTTAATAAATACGACGGAATAAACAAGTAAGCAAAGGCTATAGTCGTGCGGGGCCGACTATGTTATACCCTACAACACTACAATATGTTAGAAGCCCCCTTATGTCCATTTCGCTTTTAAAATGGACATAAGGTAGATTTCGCTTTTGAAATTAGGATTTTGACTAGGGCATTGCCCAATATTTCTGCACTCCGTCGGGCTGTTAGTTTTTGTAGTCCATTTTAAGTCCATAAATATAATCCAATGGTCATCCAAAATGCTAGAATTCTTCCCTGCCCTTAACTCTCTTCACAGGCGTGTCGATTGGCTTCAATTTTGTGATCAGGAAGTTTTTCTGTTGGTTCACTTGAACCTCTAAACATTTTGCGATCATCTCCAAAAGCAAGAAGCCTCTCCGTATCTCCAAATTTAGACTCATCTAAATGATTTGCTTGTCTAAGATATTTGGCTAAATTCGTCAACGAAATCGGCATAAAAAAGCCAGAAGTTCGCCTTTTTTTTTTTGTATTTCGGATATCTCCTGTAAGTAATGCTGGTATTTTTTCACACAAAATTAGTGGTCTATTGTACCCGCTATCCTAAACTCTAACTTTATGCGAGATTTCGTGTCCTTTGGTTTCTATTTGTGACCTTTATAACGGCTGCAAAATCAGGAAAATTTTTAGTTGTTGGTCCATTTCAACCCCTAATATATTGCGGACATCTTTGAAAACAATAGGCCTAGCCCTTCCGAGCCCAACCCTACCCTTATGAAAATTTTCGTGAGGATCGGACGATATTTGCAATACTTATATAATATCCCCAACTTGTGTTGTAAGGTGAAAAAATATTACAAAATATACACTTCAATATTATAAGTCAAATTAAAACAAGTAAGCAAAGGCTACAGTCGAGCGGGGCCGACCGTTGAATACCCTACAACACTACAATAAACGATACAGTTTATATAGGCGAGATACTCGAAAGAATTCCACAAGATATTGTGACAAATAATAAAAGAAACCCATCAAGTTTCGTTCTCTAATTTTCGAATAATAGCAACTTAAACTAATTTGCTCATTTCCAATTTATTGGTAGATGTTGCACTTAAATGGTCTTCCTAGATCTGGAACCAATATTTCCCAAAGACCTATAATCTCTCAGAAGTGGCAAAAGATTAACATTTATTATTGGTTTTGGACTGAAACGCATCTATATGAGATACAGACATTTGACTATATTCTTCAACGAATCAGCGTTCCTGTATTTGTGAATTCTCCAAAAAGTCACTGGAATGGACATTTTCGTATTTTGTCTACAAAAGTTGCCAAACTCCTTTACACATTGAATATTTTTGAATGGCCATCCAAAACTGCTTGAGTTTTGCAATGTCCGGTAACCCCCATTCAAATGTGCGTGAGAATCGGGCGATAATTACGACCTGCTGACAATTTTACAGTTTTTTGGTCCATTTCAACCCCTAAATATATTGCGATCATCTCCAAAAAGAGTAGACTTCTATTCTGACCCTCATCTTATATCCATGCAAAATTTCGTAAGGATCGGGCCATAAATGCGATCTGTATATGATATCCTGATATCCTAACTACTTAGTTTTGTTAGCTGTAGAAATATTACCAAATCTTTAATTCAAAATGAAAATATGCCAAATATATGACAAAATTGAAAAAATATGAGAAAATGTTACAAAATCAATATTTTCATCTTTAGAGAGATATTTTTATGCGATTTTTTTAGACGTTTTTTGTTTCCTGCCAAGAGGCCATTCTGAATTAATGAGAACTGTCGAAATCAGTTCAGCCGTTCTCGACATATAAGAGATCTTTCAAGCATATCTTCTTTGATAAACATATATATCGCACATATTTTGCTATATATCCGATTTGTTGGATGTTAACATCAATGTAAAGGTCAGAAGTAACCTTGTCATGGCTTTGTGATTTCGCCGGGATTTAATATATTCGCGGTTTAATGAAAAATTTTGAATTTTTTCAACACAAAATATATGGTCTATTTTACCCGCTAAATATTATCCGATGACCACCCAAATTGGTAGGCGTCTTCCCCGTCCCAAACTCTAGCTATATGCGAAATTCCGCATCGATTGGTATATAATTGCGACCTGTATAGCTACTGCAAAATCCGACATTTTTTCAGTATTTGGTCCATTTCAACCCCTAAACATTTGGCAATCATCTCAAAAAGAAATAGGGTTCTATTCTGGCCCAACCCCGACCTCCATTCCAAATTTCGTGAAAATCGGGCCATAATTGCGACCTGTAGAGTGATTACAAATTAACATGGACAGACGGACGGACGGACATACATAGCTAGATCGACTCAGCTCGGCGAGCTAGGATGATCCATATATACTTTCCTATGTGGGAAACCAATATTTCGTGGTGTTACATAATTTTTGGCCCAATCAAACTTATAATACCCCCAACACATAGTGTTGTAGGGTATAAAAATCGCATGCGATAAAAAATATGAAAATTAAAAAAATGTCACAAAATACTACAAAATCTAAATTAACATCATTATTGGCATATTTTTCTGCGATTTTTTTAGATTTTATACTTTAATGACGGAAGGGCATTCTGAATTGACAAAATTTGTCAAAATCTGTCCAGCCATTCTTGAGATATAAGCATTCTAACTAACATCCCCTTCCATTGTCTATACACATTGTATATATTTCGCTATATATAACCGATATATTTACTATCGGCATCTACGTAACGGTCAGAATTGACCTGTTCGTGATTTCGCCGGGATTGAAAATATTCGCGGTTTAATGAAAATTTTGACTTTTATTTAACACCAATGTTGTGGCCTATTTCACCCACTAAATATTACCCGATGACCAACAAAATTGGAAGGCTTCTGCACAGCCCTAAGCTCTAGCCACATGCTAACGTCCGCTTTGATTGGTCTATAATTGCGACCTGTAGAGCAACTGCAAAATCAGGAATTTTTCAGTTTTTGGTCCATTTCAAGGCCTTAAATATTATGCAATCATCTCCAAAAGAAATAGGGTTCTATTCTGACCCTAGTCACACCTCCATTCTAATTTTCGGAAAAGTGGAAAAATGGAACATTCCATTTTCCATGGCTGGAATTCTGAAATTTGAAATGAGATTAACTGATGGAGTGCTAAATGGATATACCAAAAAGAGCTTTTGGAAATTCGCAAATTTCGTTTTAAAATTGTACTAACATTCTAAAATGGTACCACTTGGTTATTTGTGAACGGATAGAGCTACAAACTTGAACTTATGGTATGAGAATCGAGTTTAGAAAGCAAGCTTGAAGTTGGTTTTGAAAATGTGTTAGTACACATTTGTAAGGAAAGTAGTAAATGACACTAAATTTGGAAACATTTTGGTTTATCATGAACGAATGAAGATGGATTTTTGAATGTTTTGTGTGATCCCTGTACGAAAAGTACTATATAGTACTACATTTGGTACAATTTGGCTTACAGTTTGAAATTTGGTATTAGAGCAATTGTTCATGTGTAACCTGGACATATGGAGGTTATTTTGGAAATGTGCATTGTAATTGTATGAAAATACTTAACGGTACCATATTTGGTATTAGGTTAAGGAATGGAGATACAATTCTGAAATTTGATGTTTAGACTACTGATGGTAGTATATATGCATCAGATTTGGCAGTGGCTTCGAAATGTGTTCTATATTTGTACGAAAACTACTATATTGTACCAAATTTGTTATTGGTTGAAGGGACAGGGCTGAAATCCCCAAATACGATATTGAGGTCTCTGTTGGTATCTGTTACTGACATATGAAGGTAGTTTTAGATATGCGTACTACAATTGTACGAAAAGTACTAAATAGTACTAATTTTGGTGATCACTGAAGGAATAGATCCATAATCCTCAAATTTGATACAGACGTAACTGTTAGTGACTGTTGTTAAGAAATGGATGTGGTTTCGGAAATTTGTACTATAATTGTACGAAAAGTACTTAATGTTACTAAATTTGGTTTTGGGTGAAGGATAGATATGGAATCTCGAAAGTTGACACAAATGTAACTGTTGGTGGCTGGGGTTTAGATACGGAGGTGGGTTTGGAAATGTGTACTATAATTGTACGAAAAGTGCTAAGTGGTACAAAATTTAGTATTGTTACAAGGAATAGAGATGAATTTCTGTAATCGATGTTACTGTTCGTGTCTGTGGTTAAAATATGGAGGTGGTTTCGTAAATGTGTATTATAATTGTACGAAAATTTCTAAACGGTGCTAGATTTGGTATTGGGTGAAGGAATACAACTGAAATCCCGATATGGAGGTGCTTTCGAAGTGGTTTCGAACATGTATACTATAATTGTTCGAAAAGTACTAAGTGGTACTAAATTGGGTAATGGTAGGCTTGGGAATGCGTCTTATATTTAAATAAAATGGTAAAGGAAAAGGGCTGGAAACCTTAAATATGATATTGAGCTCTCTGTCAGTATCTGTGTTTGAGATATTAAGGTGATTTTGGGAATGTGTAACATAATTGTACGAAAAGTACTAATTAGTTTTAAGTTTGGTATTGGGTTAAAAATAGGGCTGGGAATTTCAAATTTAATATTGAGCTCTCTGTCGGTATCTGGAAATGAGATATTGAGGTCGTTTTGGATATGCGTACTATAATTACACGAAAATTACTAAGTAGTACTAAATTCGGTATTCGTTGAAGGAATAGACCTGGAAACCTCAAGTTTTATATTGAGTTCTTTGTTGGTATCTGAGGTTGAGATACGGAGATTGTTCTGAAAATGCGTATAGTACTAAATGATACATAATTAGGTATAGGGTGAAGGGTCATTGTTGGTTTCTGTGGTTAACATATGGATACGTTGAAATAGTTTCGGACAGAAAAATTGGATGTGGGTCCATTGTGCAATGGATTTACGAATATCCTTCTCGGTAAGCTTCAAATAAAAGATTTCGAAGACTTTTTGGTGTAAAAGGTAAATATATTCTCTCCGTAAAGGAAAACTTCAAAGTCTGAAAATTTAGTACAATGTAATAAATTTTTATTAAAATTTATGTCAAACTGAAAAAATTGTGCATTTTGAGTACTAAAATGGTCTAACACAAATTATTGGAACGAATATAAAATATTAAGCGGTACTTTTCACTGACGAAGTAGCGGGCATTGAAAATATTAGAAAGAAATTAATCCAACTACAAACCAGTAAAGAAAGTCCTAAAGTCGGGCGGTGCCGACTTTATGACACCATACACCACTTTGCTAATTTAGTAGAGCTCCGCATAACAATACAAAGTTTTTATGGGAGAATTCCATCATACACGCTATGATTATAATTATAATTTAAAGTTCAAATGACTAAATATGCCGAAGCATTTGTATATTTTAAATTCGGGTTTGTATTGCCCATTTGGTGCACAATTAATTTGAAATCGGATAAAGATATATATGGGAGCTGTATCCAAATCGGAACCGATCTCGATAAAATTTGGCAAAGACATTTCTGAGCTGTATTTGATATATTTCCCTGAATATCGTTGTTTCTGAGTGCATATTACGGCTGTGGGTAACAAATATAACAAATTGGATGAACAGTATATATATCTGAACCGATCTTCACCAAATTTGACATACTAGCTTCTAGACTCAATTCGGTCGTAAGTGCGAAATTTCATCCTATTTGGACAAATATTAGACGTTTGGTGCACAATAAAAAGTAAATCGGACGAAGTTATATATGGGAGATATATCCAAATCTGAACCGATATCGATCAAATTTGGCAAAGATATTTCTGAGCTGTATTTGATAAATTTCCCCAAATGTTGTTGTTACAGAGTACATATTACGGCTGCGGAGAACAAATATAACAAATTGGATGAACAATATATATGGGAGCTATATTTATATCTGAACCGATTTCGATCAAATTTGGCATACTTATTTTCAGGCCTAATTTGATTGTATGTGCAAAATTCCATGCTATTCGGGCTTATATTACACGTTTGGTGCTCAACAAAAGGCAAATCGGACGAAGATATATATGGAAGCTATATCTAAATTTTTACCGATTATCAATTATTTCAATAGGGTTCGTCCTTGGGCCAAACAAATGATTTGTGCAAAATTTCATCTGGATAGGGCAATAAATGCGAACTGTACTTTGTTTACAAAAATACATGGAGAGACGGACGGACGGACATGCATAAATCGACTCAGAATGTGATTCTATGCAGATCATCAAAAGGAACTATTGGTCTATCTCGTTTCCTTTTGCATGTTACAAACAAATGCACAAAGACATAATACCCTGACCACCTTGTGGTGTAGGGTATAAAAAAAATGAAATAAAAAATTATAGTTAATTTGTTTGGAAATCGGGGACAACGCCTTAAAATAGGAAATAGGAAATTCCGAAAGTGAAATCGAAATGTCAAATTACCGCTAAATTGATTAGAATCTTGGACCAAAACCATCAAACTACCGAAAATCGGAAGTTGCCTTTATAGGGGGGATTATACCAAAAAATGGAGCTATATGAACAATTTTTTGCGAGAAACAACTATGCCCACAGATAACCTAAAAAAGGGAGGGTGGGAACAAAATACAGAAAATCAAGACATAACATTTGGGGGCTATACCTAAAATCATATGTCTTTAAAAGTGGTGTTTTTACCATACAGACACGGTGATAACAAAAAATTCCAACAAATCCATCGGAAATTTAGTAAAGATAGCCTTTGAAAATTCAAAATTCTAGAAACTTAAATGAGGGTACTTGAATAAAAACTCCAGGGTGGTTTTTTCATTTTTTCCACTCACTGTGCAATTTCACTCTTTATTTACTTTTTCGAATGACAATGTTTCGGAATATCCCATTACGTTTTTTTTGAGTTTTGCAAGAAGAAACTCAATCAACAACAACAAAAAAGAGAGTGAAGAAAACAGGACAACAAACATTTTCATTTTAGCGTTGCAATGTTATGCAGTTGCCATGAAATACCGATGACGTCCTGAATGACTTTCTTTGGGGAGCGTAGCGAGTGCAATTGTTGTTTGTTGCACAAATGGAAACTACAATAGCTGACGCTAGACGCTGATGCAACAACAATAACTACAGCTACAACAAAAGGGATACATAACTCCGAAAGCAAGAAGTGTAACATGCCATGACATGTTGTTCGTTGTCGTTCATTGAGATCTTAGTGTTGTTGTTATTATTGGTTGGTTGACTGCTTGTTTGGTGTCGCTGGTGAAGATAATTACGATGACGTTAAAAAGATGACAATGATAAAGCACATCGTCATAGCACTCATCATCATCGCCATCATCCTTCTCGTTCTCATTTTCATTCTCATACATGAACTCGCTCGCAAACGAAGGGATAATGGGCATGGGTTGTTGTTTTTTTATAATGGCACACAAATAAGACAATTACAACAACAACAATGAAACCATCTCTGGTTTGGAGAAAAAAAAAACAAAAGGACATACAGGGTATTTTGTGTCAAGAAAGGAACAAAACCGAAGCATATCGATAACGATAAAGAACAGCAAAAAAGAAAAGAGAAAATACTGATGATGATGATGATGATGAGAATGACGATAAGCAAATGTACTGAAATGAATGAATGGTCGGTCGAACGGTCGCTCGGTCGTATGGTTGGTCATATTTATGGGGATGGATGGATGGATGGATGGATGGATGAAATGAATAGATTATTATTATGAACTGCCATGGATAAATAAGTTAACCCCCAGGGGAAAAAGGAGACTAGGTGATTGTTTGATTTCTCAAATGGATCGTAACGTGAAATTGAAGAGAAAACTGAAAATTATTTCAAGTGTGAGAAAAAGGTTGGCTTGTCGTTATTTTTTGTTAGATTAAAAAATGATTATAATAAGATGCTTTCGTTTCTAAATTAGCGCAGAGAGGCCTTTTGAAGCTATTCTGTGAAATATAAAAAAAATATTTTTCTGTTAGCAATTGAAATGAAAAAGACTGTACCCATCAAACACAAAACGTATTATTTAAAAGTATAGTTTTTAAAGAATCTCTAAAGATGGGTCACTCTTTGTGAATTTTCTGTTGATCAAACACAATTAATAGATCATCCTAAGATAAAGCTAAGCCTCAAAGAGGCTTGGGATGGAAAAAAAGGAAATGGTAAAGAAGGGACCAACACATCTTAGAATTTCTATCCATAACAGCATTGTATATCATCATCTGGAGACTTCATGTCCATAGCAAAAAAATTTGTGAGGCTCATATTTTGCAAGCCGTTTAGAACTTGAACTATCTCTAAGAGACAAAATTATAGCTATTGTAAAAGTAACTTAGTTAAGTTCGGTCGGGTCGAACTTTTGGTAACCTTCACAATTTTTATACCCTCCACCATACTATGGAGGGTATATTAATTTTGTCATTCCGTTGGTAACTCCTCGAAATACTCATGTCAGACCCAACAAAGTATATATATTCTTGATCAGCGTAAAATTCTAAGCTTTAGCCATGTCCGTCTGTCTGTCTGTGTGTCTGTCTGTCTGTCCGTCTGTCTGTCTGTTTGTTGTAATCACGCTATCTTTCGAACAAATTGAGAAAGAAGGCTACATTTTTGCAGACGTGTATATTTTGCCAGTAGGCAGGTTAAGTTCGTAAATGGACCATGTAGGTCCAAGTTATCATATAGCCCCCATATAACGGTACCTCACGATATTCGGTATTTTGATGATTTTAGCGACATTATTTAACGGAATTGTTTGAAATTTGGCATTTGAAGTTCGTAATGGATACTACAGCTTAATTCAGAAAATTATCTGTGCAGGTCCACGTCTTCGTATAGCCCCCATATAAAGGTAACCCCCCGATATTCGGTATTTTAATGATTTTAGCGACACTATTTACCGGAATCGTTTCAAATTTGGTATTTGAAGTTCGTAATGGATACTACATCCTAAGTCAAAAAATGAGCCATGCAGGTCCACGTCTTCATATAGCCCCCATATAACGGTACCCCCCGATATTCGGCATTTTGATGATTTTAGCGACATTATTTAACGGAATCATTCCAAAATTGGTATTTAAAGTTTGTAATAGATACTGCAGCATAAAACGGAAAATGGGCCATGTAGGTCCACGTCTTCGTATAGCCCCCATATACCGTACCCCCCGATATTCGGTATTTTGATGATTTTAGCAACATTATTTACCGGGATTGTTTCAAATTTCGCATGTGAAGTTCGTAATGGATACTTCAGCCCATGCCAGAAAATTGTCTGTGCAGGTCTACGTCTTCGTATAGCCCCCATATAAACGTACTCCCTATATTCGGTATTTTGATGTTTTTAGATACATTTGTAACTTCGAATGCAGCCCTTTTACCGTTTTTTAACATACATTATAAACAGATTTTTCTTCAAGTTTCGCATTTAAATATTGTGATAACTTATGACAAAAGTTGCCTATGTAGGTCCACGTCGTCGTATAGGCATTCGGTTTTTTTTAATATTTTAACAGAATTTTTAACGGATTTTATTATTATTTTTTTTTTTTTTGGAAATTGCCAAATTTGTACCAAATGGTGGAGGGTATTTAAAGTTCGGCCCGGTCGAACGTACAGCTTTTTTACTTGTTAATATTACTTTTGTGAAAATATATCTATAAATACCGAAATTCCAGTATTCAAGGAGTATGCGTCAATTCTGTTATTAGGAACGTTCAATCCAAATGTCAATTAATTCTGCAAGAAATGTGGCTTTGGTTATCAAAGTACCGAATATCGGGAGGATAGTCCTCTTGAAAAACTTTGACTTTTGACATAGGATTTGTTCAATATGAGCAGCATAAACTGAATTCTAAGTAATTTCATTAGAAAATATGGCTTAAATCGTTAAAATACCGAATATCGGGAAAACGTGGACCTATATTGACAGTGTTCTGTAACAGAATGTAGAATCCAATAAGAACTCTAAATATCGAATTATAACCTATTCCGCTATACTTGAACCCATTACAATACTATAGGTAAACGTGGACGTATATGGGCAATGTTCTGCCTCAGAAGTTAGAACATATAATCAACTCTAAATACCGAATTTCAAACTATTCCTTTAGAAAGTGTGGCTAAAATCGTCAAAATATGGAATATCGAGAGATACCTTAAAATGGGGGTCATAGAAAAACGTGAACTTATATGAATAATATCATGTCGCCGGAAGTAGAACCCAATACATATAGTAAGTCCAAAAATGTTCAACTATTACATTAAATCGTGGCTGAAATCTTTAAAATGCCAAATATGGGGATGTACAATTAAAAAGGGGCTATACGAATACGTTGATTAAAATAGCTCATCTGCGAAGTAGACATGACTGCAAAAGACAACTCTACGCGAAATTTTAGCTTCCCAGCACATGCTGTTTGGACTCTAGTGTGATTACAACAGAAGCACAAGTCTTAAATGACTTTAATTTTACACTGAACACGAATATATACAGGGTGAGATAAAAAACTGCAACAAAGCCAAAAGCCATAATTTTTAATTTTTTTTTTTTAATTTTATTGAATGAAAGCAAAAAATGTCGGAAATAGCATCAAATTTTAGATTAAGTTAAGATTTGTTCGAATTGGTCACCTTTGGCACGAATTATGGCCTTTAAACAGCCAATAAAAAAGTCACACGCTACCCGAAAGTTGCTCTGCTGTATTTTGGTCCATTCCCAGAGAAGCGCTTGCTTGAGTTGATCGACACTTTGGTATTTTTAGTGCCAACCTTGCGTTTCAAAACACTCCAGACCCAATAGTCCATCGGATTGGTATCGGAAGATTTTGGTGAATATTGTGCGCTGAAAGGAACCTCATTTTGAAGCGAGGAACCTCATTTTGTGACCATTCTTGGGTGGCGCGTGCTGACTGAGTGCGGTGGTGCTCAGTACTGTTAGAATGTCCAAAGTCTGTTGCTAAAATGTTTTCGAGCCCAAGGCTAATATACACCCTCCAGAAGATTTCGCTATAATATTCGGCAATTATTCTGATCCCATGGTCGATTAATACGAGCGGAGAACGACCATCGGCTGTTATGGCGGCCCATACCATCACCATGGCCGGCGTTTGGGTTCTGGTGGCCAGCCGAAAGTGCACATTTTCAGCTGACCTCTATGGCAAGTAAACACCATCATTTTGTTTGTTTACAAAATGCTGGACAACGAATGTTTTCTCGTCGAAGAAAACCAAATTCGGCAGTTTACCTATTTTCTTTCTGTTGCGGTATAAGTTCTTGCACTTTTTGGAATTTTAATGGCTTTACCCCGGCCTTATTTTTCAATATTTTCCGAATGGAATATTGCGATATGTTCAGCTCACGAGCCATTTTTCGGTCATTGCGACGCGGGTTTCGATCAAGACGCTTTTTTATTTTCGAACCATTTCTGCTGATGTTGCTGGTTTCTTCCGTCCACTTCCTTGACGTCGGGCTACGCAACCGGTATCACGGTAACGATCGATGGTAGAGACACAAAATATTTATTCGCATTTAAATGCTGGAGTGCTCTAACGATAGCCACATGTGGTTTTCCAACCAAATATAAAGAAATTACACTATCACGCTTGAATTCCATCACGAATAAGTTGTTTTCTGGAAAATTCACACCAAAATGGTTTTGTATGCATGTAAACAATATAATAAGCTGTCACTGGAATAATTTTAACAACTGTCGGACGTGTGGCTTAGGAATGATAGCAATCTGAAGTTGGTTGCAGTTTTTTATATCCTGTATATAGGACCACTCCATCAGGTGCATCGCTCACAAAGGGTCAAAATTATGAATAATTATAATTTTTATAAAATGTTAAATAAAAGTCTGACTGTCTTCGATGTTCTTAAATCTCCATATTCATATCAAAACAAGATCTGATGTAAATATGGAAAATGCCGCTCCACTCTTTCCAGTACCTCCCTTGCCCCACTCCTTCCGTAATTACTTTGAATAATCAACCCAAAACATATTTTTTAATCGGGCATATCTGAAAATTTTCAAAAAAAGAAAAGAGATTTCATAGAAAGAGTCGGAGGTATTTGATTAAATAGAAGCAAAGCTCAGTTTTGTCAATATCAGACCACTCCTTCCCTTAACTCTCCCACTGATTACCATCATTTTTATACCCTCGAACATAAAACGGAGGCTATATTTAATTTTTCATTCCATTTGCCATGTCCCGAAATAGTGAAAAAAAAACCTATAAAGAATGTGTTCTCATGATCAGTGAAAATGTCTATGAATTGTCTACTTCTATCCGTCTGTTGAAATCACTATAGAGCTCGCTCCCTTATTAATATATGAATTTTCGGCATTTCAAAGGTATTTGGCCCATTTAAGCTTCAATTCGATATTTCGACCCGTAAAAAATATTCAAAGTGGTACCATATCAGTATAGTCCTCATTTAGCTTTACCTCCCGATTTCCGGTATATCGAACGATTTACATTGAAAGTCTTCCTGGGAAAAATATTCAATGTGGGTCCTTTTTGTTTGTATAGCCCCATATAAATATACCACCTGATTTTCGAGTTTTCTAAGTTTTAGTTCTAATTTCCCAGACCAGCTGTTATTTGATATATTCAAAAAGCACATAGAAATGCTATTTCCATAGAAATTGTTACACAAATATATATCCTTATTACAGTAGCCAATTTTTGTTCTGTATCTTTCTGGCTAAACCTTCAATTTTCTTTCATGTAGCCAGGCTCATATGAGATTCCCTAGTGAATGGATGATTTGATTTACCCCCCATATCTTTCCATAACCAAAAGTACTGAAATTTTAATAAAGAAATTCAAATTAAAATTGTTTCAAACCAACCAAATAGCTCAAATGAAAACAAAACCGAACGAAATAACAGGCAATAATAACTTTACTTTCAGAAGAATGTTAGATGGACAAGAAAATAAGAGAGAAGAAATTGCAGCAGCAGTCATTGAAAACCACAAAGATAGGATGGTGTGGTAGGCAAACATATTGGCTATCAAGTAATGGTATGAATGTTTAGGGTTGCCAAATTTCAAGTTTAATAGAATTTATTATAAATAAAATATAACAACTTCATGAAGGAGGCCATAAAAAAAATAAATAAAAATAATATTTAAACAAGTAAGCAAAGGCTATAGTCGTGCGGGGCCGACCATGTGATACCCTACAACAATACAATAGGTTCGAAGTTTCCTTATACCCAAATCCATTTTTGAAGGTTTCGTTTTGAAATAATGTCAATGAGCTCTGCCCAGACCCGGAGAATGTGCCCAATATTCACGTACTCTGTCGTGTTGTATTCAAAACAATTTCACACGAAATGGTCATCCAAAATGCTAGACCTCTTCCCTGTCCTTAGCTCTCTTCTGATGCGAAATTCCGTGTCGATTAGTTTTCAATTTTTGGCGACTACAAATTAGAAAAATTTGATTTTTTTAGTCCATTTGAAACTCTATAGAAGAACATTAAAAAACACTAGGCTTTAATTCTGACCCTAACGCTTCCCCCAAATGCAAAATTTCGTGAGGATCGGACGATAATTGCAATATACATATAATACCCTCAAAGCGTAGTGTTGAGGAGTGTAAAAATTCAAAAAAAAAAATTCAATTCAGAATTGTAAGTCAAATTAAAAAACTTGCATGCGAAAAAAATATGACATAAATTGAAAAAATGGAACAAAAGATATTCACTCATTTATTGGTATGTTTTTCCGCAATTTTCTTAGATTTTATCCTTTTCTGGCCAGAGACCATTCAGAATTGAAGGAAATTGTGAAAATCAACCCAGCGGTTCTTGACTTATGAGCAGAATAAATAAGATCTCTTTATTTTACATATATATTATTGCTGTTTTCTTTTATATCCGATTTATTGGCTAACAGCATCGCTTTAATGGTCAGGAGTGACCTTTTAATGTAGTTGTGATTTGGCTGGGGTTAAAAATATTCGCGGTTTAATGGAAATGTCCTATTTACTTACATAAAAGTTAGGGTCTATGTTACCCGCTAAATATTGTCCGATGGCCGCCTAAATTGGTAGGCTTCTGCCCAGGTCTAATCTCTAACTCCATGTAAACTCCCGCGTCGTTTGGTTCATAATTTTGGTCAATGGAGCAACTGCAAAATCAGGAAATTTTTCAGTTTTTGGTCCATTTTAACCCCTAAATATTGTGCGATCATCTCCAAAAGAAATAGGGTTCTATTCTGACCTTATCCCCACCTCCATTTTCAATTTCGTGAGGATCGGTTCATTATTGCGACCTGTAGCTTGATTACAAATTAACATGGTTAGACGTACAGACGGACATACATAGCTAGATCGACTCAGCTCGGCGAGCTAGGAAGATCCATATATACTTTCCTATATGGGAAACCAATATTCGAAGTGTTACATAATTTTTGGCCCAATCAAACTTATAATACCCCCAACACATAGTGTTGTAGGGTATAAAAATAAATTAATTGAAAAATTGAATCATTGAATTTTAAGGACCTGGCAACCCCAATCGATTTCCATATAACCCCAACTAACGCACTGTTGAAAAGTACCAAGGATTTGTGTCCGAAGGTAACAAAACCAATAAATGCCATTTAACAAACCATTTACGGCAATGTTCATTAAGACCGCAAAACAGGAAAGTAAAAACAAAACACAAAAATAAAACAACAGTAACAACAACAACAAACCAAGAAGATGCCACAGACTTGACAAAATACCCTGTTGGCTTACGCAAAACTAAAAACAGAGAAAAAACCATAGGCCTAAAGATTATCATCATCATCATAGCGAGGGTAGAGACAAACCCAAACAAGAAAAAAAAAATCCTGACCATACCCACTGACATACAAAGTAAGTCTGAAGATGCAGACAAAACACCAGCAGAGTACTCGGACAATACACAAAATATTTTAACCACAAGAGGTCACATTGGAATCGCCGTTGTTTTGTGTAGGCCAAGGAGTTTTGTTGGGGAAGCCAATGCAAACTAATGTCCTCAAAAATTTTTGCTGGTGTTGCCTAACAGGTGTACGTTGGATGAAGCTGTTTGGAGAAGCGGAAATAAGTTAGGAAATGTTTTTTTTCGCTCGGAAGATTTTTTAATAATTAAAGATGTTGATACAAATCCGGTTCATAAAATATTCGATGGAATACAATTAAATATTAAGGAAAATAAACTCTTAGGATTTTTTATTGAAATAAATATTTTTTAGGGATAATATAATAATAATAAACAATTATATTTATACTTGTATTTTACAAAAAAGCTTTGAAGAAATAAAAACAAGTAAAACCAGTAAAGAAACTCCTAAAGTCGGGCGGGGCCGATTTTATGATACCCTTCACCACTTTGCTAATTTAGTTGAGCTCCACAAAACAGTTAAAAGTTTTTATGGGAGAATTCAATCATACAAGCTATGATTATAATTATAATTTAAAGTTCAAAGGACTAAATATGCCGAAGCATTTGTATCTTTTAAATTCGGACTTGTATTGCCCATTTGGTGCAAAATTATATTGAAGTTATATAAAGATATATATGGGAGCTATATTCAAATCGGAACCGATCTCGATAAAATTTGGCAAAGATATTTCTGAGTTGTATTTGATATATTTCTCTGAATATCATTGTTTCGGAGTGCATATTACGGCGTTGGTTACAAATATAACAAATCGGATGAACTGTATATATGGGAGCTATAGCTATACCTGAACCGATCTACACCAAATTTGATATACTAGCTTCTAGACTCAATTCGGTCATAAGTGCCAAATTCGTTCGGATTCGTCCTTGGGCCAAATAAATGTTGTTTGGAAAATTTCATCTCAAGCGTATAATAAATGCGACCTGTATTTTGTTCACAAGAATACATGGACAGACGGACAGACGGACTGATATGCATAAATCAACTCAAAAAGTGATTCTATGCAGATCATCAAAATGAACTATGGGTCTATCTCGTTTCCTTCTGCCTGTTACAAACAAATGAACAAAGACATAATACCCTGACCACCTTGTGGCATAGGGTATAAAAATTCATAGTGGAGCGAATTGAAAATTTAGTAAAAAAAGGATTCATATTCTCGGTAAATTTTTCCGAACCCTTAAAAGTAACCTTAACTCACATGTAATGTTATACGGGGACTATACGCTATCGTCAGAAATTACACAGCGGGAAATAGTTCGGGTCAAATGTTTTTAGGATCCAATTTATATAACTCAACCATACACAAGGGGCCTCAAATGTTTTGCTCTATACTCCGCAAAAGTTACGATAGAGTTTTAAATTTCATACAATCCATGAAGAATCATTTGTACAATATATGTATCAGGTCGGTCTGCATTGTGATATAGCCGGCCTTTAATGATACAGCTTATTCAAATTCTTCAAATGTTCGTAATTTGAGATTTTAGAAAGAACAACAAATTCTTTCGAATAATTCTACGTAGGACCATGCTTTTGTATATCCCTTATATGAAGGTATACGCTGATTACAGCTATTTCCAGGGCCTTTGTCACATTTTTCAATTGATTTTACCCTTATGTGACATAGCTTCTTAGGGGGTAGAAGGGGTAGAAGACCTCTTCGCAGAAAATTTTCAATGTCAATGTTTTGGAGAAGCGCCCACACAAAAGTACCTCCTGATTTTACCTATTTCGAGGGTTTTGATTATATTTTCGGATCGATTTGGCTTAAAATGTTATTATAAACCGTTGATGTATTGATTTTTAAATATGTGACTTTTGACTCTTAAATTAAAATCTGTGCCTGAAAAATATGATCAGGTTTTTTGAAACACTTTAAATTGCCCGTTACGTGAACCTCAATTCATTATTCCTCAAGTCATTATTTATACAAAAAATTGTGCCACTTATGTGAACTAGATCTGTGAATTATTATACTTTTAAAACAATGCATTAAAGACTAAAACTACGGGCCAGCAACGCGGACCGGGCCAGCTAGTATAATAATAATAAACAATTGTATTTATACTTGTATTTTACAAAAAAGCTCCGTAGAAATAAAAACAAGTAAAAAAGCTGTAAGTTCGGCTGGGCCGATATTAAAATACCCTCTACCGTTCGGTACAAATTTGGGAATTTCTTCTTATTTTGTCAGAAGCTATAACAATATTCAAATGAAAAAAAACTGTTTACAATGTAGCTAAAATCCTTAAAATACCGAATATAGGGAGGTACCATGGGGGTTATAAAACGTGGACCTGCACATACAATTTACTGGCATAGGCTGAAGTATTCATTACGAACTTCTAATACCAAATTGGAAATAGTTCCGGTAAATAATGTCGCTAAAATCATCAAAATACCGAATATCGGGGGGTACCGTTATACGGGGGGTGTACGGAGACGTGGACCTGCACAGACAATTTTCTGTCGTAGGCTGTAGTATCTATTACGAACTTCAAATACCAAATTTAAAACAATTTCGGTAAATAATGTCGCTAAAATCATCAAAATATCGCATTTCGGGAGGTACCGTTATGTGAGAGCTATACGAAGACGTTGACCTACATGGCCCATTTCCAATACCAAAAGTCCTGCAGACATAATACAGATTTGAGTAATTTTTTTTTTCGACTTACTTCATTTCGTTCGAAAGCTAGAGTGATTTCTACAGGCGGACAGACGGATAGACGGACGGACATTGCTAAATCGACATAGAATTTTATGCTGATCAAGAATTTATATACTTTGTGGGGTCTTAAATGTATGTTTCAAGGTGTTACAAACGGAATGACAAACTTAATATACCCTCCATACTATGGTGGAGGGTATAGAAATATAATTTTTGTATTTTTACCAGATATAATAATACATATAATTAGTGACCAAATTAAGTCAGGAGCGAGAATGGTTTTCTCTTCCAAAGTCTAAAATTTAAAATACGCTGGCCAACACCAAGAATAATTACAGGGCAACTTCAGTAGATTATTAAAGTGGAGCCAAATTTGTGCCAAATTTCAAAGCTCTGCATTGAATAATGTGAACGCTATGCTGATTTCAACAAACAGACAGACGGATATCGCCAAGTTGCCTTATTATTTTATTCTGGGGTCTCCGACGAATATTTCGAGGTGTTGAAACGGAATGATGAAATTAAGATACCCTCCATTGTATGGTGGAGGTTATACAAATCTCATATTGAGCTAAAGGTGACTAAAGGTGACTTTGGTATACATTACCATATAATGGGTAAATAGGGCCACGTGGGTTCAAAATTTTCTTCCGTAGGTGCTTCATACGAGACATTTCTGCACAAATAAAGTTGTATCTGACAGCATACACAATGTCAACGAAAACACTGCAACACAAACTGACATCTAACTATCTCTCAAAAGCATCATCTGTCACAACAAACAAAACTGAAACGAAATATCTGTAAAATGTTCCTCTGTGGATTGACTTTAAGAACTGGACATCCCCCGACACATACACATGCACATATCATGTATCATTTGTATGTATTTGTATCATCTCCTTTAATTATGAATTTATTGTTGGAATTGTCTGCTATTTATATAATGGAGTCTGTGGCAAGAGGTTACGTGAGTGGGAATTGAATCATGATGACATCTAGTAGCCATAATAAATCAACTCCCACTCCAATTGAGTGAAAATTAATAGTGCTCTGCCAGCGACGGTAGCCAGCCAGCCAGACAGATGGATTAGGATGGGACGACAAATGTTGACAGTAGTAGGGTCCCAATTGGCCATGCAGACTCCTTGAATGTGACCAAGTTGTGTCATGTGAAACCGTTCTACCAAGGAATTAAATATATGCACACACACACCACACATGTCCACTTTGTGTATCTGGGAAGGGTACATGTAAGCCGCATGAAAGGATCAAAAAATCGAGAAGAGTGGAAACCAAATTACAACATCATCATCACCATGACCAGACTCGTTACCACAGGGCAGCAGAAGAGGTCCATATTATCATTCCATCATCATGGTTATCGTTATCAAGCGGTGTGCCTTAGCAACTTGTAGCAACTAACAACTACGACAACAAAGACTGGACTGGACTAAACTGAACTGCACTGGACCTACTACAACCACAAAACTAAAACGTTTAAATGCAACCATAGGTGTGCTGATCTCTTGGCATTTTTGGATAATTGTGAATCTGTTGAATACCTGCCTTTCAGTCGCTTGCCTTCCAAGTTACGGTAGAATTTACAATTGCTACATGCCTGGCTTCTATAATTGAGAGTCCATTTGTGCCATGTTTGACCAAATGTTTGGTCCGTCCACACGCAAAATACAATTCGTACCACATGTACGAAGTTGTCGCCATGAGACAACTTTGTTTGCTGCTGTTGTTGCTTTCATTCAAGTGCGGCACAGTGGTACCCTTTACCCAACATATACTGTGTGTGTTTGTGTTTATGTGCTTGAGTGTATGACTAAATTGCAATTGCATTGTTGCTGTTGTCCCTTTTTTTTTGCTTGTTTTGCTATCCTGACGTGTTAAAGTACTTTGTAAATGAACTATTTCAACTATTTTTCCAAAGTAACAAAAATGTTTAGAATTGTTTTGTTTTTCGTTTCGTGTTGCCATTTGGAAAGATGGGTAGTACTGTGCACAGTAGGGACAACATCTGTCTAGGGTGAAAAAATATAAATCTATGCTTAATTGGGAGTTTCGTTATAGAAGAGTTTTTGAGAAGGGTTGAAGAAGAATTTATTGAGAACCGAAAATGTAAAATATCAGCTGATTTGGTTGAATATTGGGGCTTAAAACTTTTAACATCTGGAAATAGAGTTGGTACCTTATATGGTGATCATACATACACATTTAAGCCAATAAAGAAAAGTCAAAACCAGTAAAGAAAGTCTTAAAGTCGGGGCCGACTTTATGATACCCTACACCACTTTGCTAATTAAGTAGAGCTCCACATAACAATTAAAAGTTTGTATGGGATAATTCCATCATAAACGCTATGAATATAATTATAATTTAAAGTTCAAAGGACTAAATATGCCGAAGCATTTGTATCTTTTAAATTCGGACTTGTATTACCCATTTGGTGCACAATTAACTTGAAATCGGATAGAGATATATATGGGAGCTATATCCAAATCGGAACCGATCTCGATAAAATTTGGCAAAGATATTTCTGAGCTGTATTTGATATATTTCCCTGAACACCGTTGTTACGGAGTGCATACTACGGCTGTGGGTAACAAATATGACAAATCGGATGAAGAGTATATATGGGAGCTATAGCTACATCTGCACCGATCTTCACCAACTTTGACATACTAGCTTCTAGACTCAATTCGGTCGTAAGTGTCAAATTGCATCCCATTTGGACAAATATTAGACGTTTGGTGCACAACAAAAGGTAAATCGGACGAAGTTATATATGGGAGCTATATCCAAATCTGAACCGATCTCGATAAAATTTAGCAAATGTATTTCTGACCTGCATTTGATATACTTCCCCAAATATTGTTGTTGCAGAGTGCATATTACGGCGGCGGTGGACAAAAATAACAAATCGGATGAACAATATATATGGGAGCTATAGCTATATCTGAACCGATTTCGATCAAATTTGGCATACTTATTTTCAGGCCTAATTTGGTTGTATGTGCAAAATTCCATACAATTCGGACCAATATTTCACGTTTGGTGCACAATAAAAGGCAAATCGGACGAAGATATATATGGGAGCTATATCTAAATTTTGACCGATTATCTCCAATTTCAATAGGGTTCGTCCTTGGGCCAAACAAATGATTTGTGCAAAATTTCATCTGGATAGGACAATAAATGCGAACTGTACTTTGTTTACAAAAATACATGGGCGGACGGACGGACAGACGAACGGACGGACATGCATAAATCGACTTAGAATGTGATTCTATGCAGATCATCAAAAGGAACTATGGGTCTATCTCGTTTCCTTCTGCTTGTTACAAACAAATGCACAAAGACATAATACCCTGACCACCTTGTGGTGTAGGGTATAATTAGAGCGGACCCACTATACAGGGTTAGATATAAAACTTTAACAAAGTCAAAGGCCATAATTTTTATATTTTTATACCTTACAACACTATGTGTTGGGGGTATTATAAGTTTGATTGGGCCAAAATTATGTAACACCTCGAAATTTTGGTTTCCCACATAGGAAAGTATATAAGGATCTTCCTATCTCGCCAAGCTGAGACGATCTAGCTATGTATGTCCGTCCGTCCATCTTAATTTGTAATCACGCTACAGGTGGCAATTATAGACACGAAATTTTGCATGGAAGTGGGGTTATGGTCGAAATAGAATCCTATAGGTGTTGGAGATGATCGATTAATATTTAGAGGATGAAATGGACCAAAAACTAAAAAAATTCTTGATTTTACTGTTGCTCTACAGGTCGCAATTATGGACCAATCGACACGGAAGTTAGAATGGGACCAGAGCTCAGGACTGGGCAGAAGTCTTCCAATTTTTATGGTCATCGGGTAATACTTAGTGGGTGAAATAGACCATAACATTTGTGTTAAATAAAAGTCAAATTTTTAATCAACTGCGAATATTTTCAATCCCGGCGAAATCACAAATAGACGAACATGTCAATTCTGACCGTTACGTATATGCCGATAGTAAATATATCGGATATATATACCGAAATATGTACAATGTGTGTATACAAAGGAAGGGTATGTTAGCAAGAATGCTTATATCTCAATAATGGCTGGACAGATTTCGAAAAATTTTGTCAATTTAGAATGCCCTCTTGGCCTAAAAGAATAAAATCTAAAAAAATTGCATAAAAAGATGCTAATAATGATGTTAATATAGATTTTGTAGTATTTTGTGACATATTTTTATTTTTTCATATTTTTATCGCATGCGATATTTTCAATTTGACTTATAATATTGAAGTGTATATTTTGTAATATTTTTTCACCTTACAACACGGGTTAGGGTTATTATATATAGATATAGGGTTATTATATATGAATAACAAGTAAAAAAGCAGTAAGTTCGGCCGGGCCGTACTTGGAATACCCTCCACAATTTGGAACGAATTAGAAAATTTTCAAAAGAATAAAATCCATTAAAAATTCTTTTAAAATCTTTAAAATATCTAATATAAAAAGGTTCCGATATATGGGGGATATACGATATTGTGGACCTATAAAGACAAAACTATGTCTGAGTGTAAAGTACTTACAAGGAACTCCTTCTGTGGATTTTGAGATAATTCCATTGGAAAAAGTGGCTAAAATCATCAAAATACCGAATCTCCCCTATATTCGGGGGATATACGATATATGGGGGATATACGATATTGTGGACCTATATAGACAATTTCGTTTCAGGGGTAAAGTGCTCACAGAGAACTCCGTGTGTGGATTTTCAGACAATACGATTGGAAAATGTGGCTAAAATCATCAAAATACCGAATATCGCGGGGTACCGTTATATGGGAGCTATACGTTATCGTTAACCTATATAGAGAATTCTCTGTCCCCTTCTCTAAACCCCTTGTGTACAAAGAACCCCTCGTGTACAAAGAACCCCTTGTGACCATTCCGTTGAAAAAATATGGCTAAAAACATCAAAATACCGAATATCGGGGGTACCGTTATATGAGGGCTATACGATATCTTGGACCTATATAAATAATTCTCTGCCGAGGTATAAAGTACACACAAGGAACTCCTTGTGTGGATTTTCAGACAATTCCGATGAAAAATGTGGGTAAAATCATAAAAATACCGAATATCGGGGGGTACCGTTATAGGGGAATATACGATATCGTGGACCTTTATAGACAATTCTCTCTCAAGGGGTGAAGTACTCACAAGGAACTACTTGTGTGGATTTTAAGACAATTCCATTGAAAAATGTGGCTAAGATCATCAAAATACCGAATATCGGGGGGTACAGTTGTATGGGGGATATACGATATCGTGGACCTATATCGACAATTCTTTTGAGGAGGTAAAATGCCCACAAGGGACTCCATTTGTGGAATTTCAGGCAATTCCATTGAAAAATGTGGATAAAATCATCAAAGTACCAAATATCGGGGGTACCGTTATATGGGGGCTATACGATATCATGGACCTATATAGATAATTTTCTGCCGAGGTATAAAGTACCCACAAGGAATTTCTGTGTGGATTTTCAGACAATGGGGGCTATACGATATCGTGGACCGATATAGCCCATCATCGAGCTTGACCTGCCTGCAGATAAAAGAGAGATCTGTGCAAAATTTTAGCTTCCCATCTTAATTCGTTCAGACTGTAGCGTGATTACAACAGACGGACAGACGGACGGACAGAGCTAAATCGTCTTAGAATTTTACGCTGATCAAGAATATATATACTTTGTTGGGTCTAAAATGATTATTTCGATGAGTTACAAACGGAATGACGAGCTTAATATACCCTCCATACTTTTTTGGTGGAGGGTATAAAAATGTTCCTGATTTTGCAGCCGTTGATCCATGACATAATTTCAATAGCGAAATCTTTCAAAATGAATTTCAACATAAGGGGGCTTCTAATATATTGCAGTGTTGTAAGGGGCTCTGCGGTATTTTAGTCCATTTCCGGCGAAGCGCTTGCTTGAGGTGATCGACACTTTGGTATTTTTTAGTGCCAACCTTGCTTTCCAAAATACTCGAGACACCATAGTCCAATGGATTGGTATCCGGAGATTTTGGTGGCCATTGTGCGCTGGAAATGAAGAGAAGAACCTCATTTGCTGAGTGCGATTGTGCTGAGTCCTGTTGGAATGTCTATAGTCTGCGCCTAAAAAGTTTTGCGTGCCCAAGGCTTTAATACACTCACCAGAATATTTTCAAGAAAATATTCGGCATTTATTCCGATACCACGGTCGAATAATACGAGCGGAGAGCAATCAGCGGCTGTTATGGCGGCCCACACCATCACCATGGCAGGCGCTTGAGTTCTGGTGGCCAATCGAAGGTGCATATTTTCAGCTGACCTCTTTGGCATGTAAACACGATCATTTTGTTTGTTTACAAACTACTGGACAACCAATGTTTTCTCATCGGAGAAAACGAAATTCGGCAGTTCACTATTTTCGGCCAAGCGAAGCAACTCTTTAACTCTTTTGAGTCTATTTTCTTTCTGTGGCGATGTAAGTTCTTGCACCTTTTGGAATTTCAATGGTTTTACCCCGAGCTCATTTTTCAATATTTGCCGAATGGAATATTGCGATATATTCAGCTCACGAGCCATTTTTCGGCCACTGCGACGCGGGTTTCGATCAAGTCACTTCTTTAGTTTTCGAACCATTTCTGCTAATGTTGCTGTTTTATTCCGTCCACTTCCTTGATGTCGGGCTACGCTACCAGTATCACGGTAACGAGCGAGAGATTTATTTGTACGAGACACAAAAGATTTTGTCACATTTAAATGCTGGAGTGCTCTAACGATAACCACTTGTAGTTTTCCAGCCAAATATAAAGAAATCACGCTATCACACTTGAATTCCATCACGAATAACTCTTTTTCTGGAAAATTCTCACCAAAATACTTCTGTACGCTTGTAAACAGTATAATAAGCTGTCACTGGAATAATTTTAACTGCTATTGGACGAGGGGCTTAGAAATGACAGCAGTCTGAAGTTGGTTGCAGTTTTTTCAATCTCACCCTGTGATTCCAACTTAAAAAAATGGTTGCCAGTTTAAAGTGTTATGTTTTTTGGGCTTTCTTTTACCCCGAAAGACGAAATTATCCTTAAACTTTAAATACAAACAGCTTACCCATTATTTATATTTTTTCGGAGCACTGTTCTAATATTCTTCGATAAATGTCAAAGTAATCATATGGATGTAATGAAATTGATTGCTACCTGTTATATTTCATCGTTTATTCTTTCTCTCCCAATAAAAAAAAACAAAACAAACATTCATACATACATACATTGTACTTACAAATAATCTCCTACTGCTACAGACTCATATCAAAGCTATAGCATCGAAAATACCACCTGTTTACTGCCCCCACAAAAATATCGTGGTGGCTATGGGTCGTCATGGAACAGCACACATGGAATTACTGCCACCGTTGAAGTTGTTGTTGCTATTTCTGTTACTGCTGCTGCTCCTGGGCTATAACCTTACATTCCCATGTGGTTACCCTTTTGTGAGTCAGAGAAAGAGCTCTACAAGTATGAAAATTCCCCAACAAATAAAGCCAACCAACAAGCCGTCCGTGTGCACACAAGCCAGCACACGCTCGCACACACACACACACTCACCTACATGCAGCCAGAAATTCTTTAGGGCACACAATATACTGCTTGCCAACAAACGAACGCACCGACACACCGGTTCCCATAATCAATAAAAGAGAGGAGCTTACTTGTCTGACTGGCTGGCTGAAAGTTTGGATGGTTGGTAGGTTGGATGCTGGTGGGAGGGGATTTGTTGTGGACCAAATTTTGCAGCTTAAATGCTAAAAAGTGTTGTTGTGGTTCATTTCGGTTTCAACAATTCATGTTTTATTAACACAAGATTGGGAGGATGCATAAAACGCTGATGAGGTAGCAGAAGTCATCAGCGAGAACAACAACAACAAAGCAACATAATCATCATGCTGTTGATGTTGGCGATGATGATGATGAAGTTGCCAAGATTTATGTTGCAACATTTTGTGGAGGTTCAAGCGATGAAAGAAATTCACCACCACCAGCCTGTATCAAGCAACATGTTGTTTTGTTGCCTTGCTTTGATACATTTGTATCCTTGCTTGTTGTTATTTATATCCTTTAAAGTATGAATGTGTTGGTTGTTTTCGTTCATATGGAGGAAAACACACGCTCTCTGACTCCTCCATCATTTTAAATAACATCTGCATATGATTGATTGTTGTTCCTTCCAGCCCTCATATTTCCCTACTTTCAACAACAGTTTGTGTTCGCCAGCAACGTACAACGGTGGTATTGGTTGTATGAACACTGCTGACACTTTAGTGTTGCTGATGATTGTACGAACTGACTGAGTGACTGACTGACACTCCTTCTCGGCGTTCTTGTTATTCCTTCTCCTTCCTTTTCCGCATTCCCATTATTTCGGTTGGTTATTCTTGGAGTTTTTCCTTCTGCCCTGTATCGTCCTGATTCTCATTGACTTTTGTGCGTTCTGTCAGCGACCACGACAACGACGACAACACAATGATAAACACGTTCCATTCCGGCATTCATGCATCACAACTTATGACTGTTAATTAATCTATTGTGGTTAACTTACTATTTATAACAAATTGTTGAAGGACAAATGTATTGTGGCCAATGAAGCTATGATGGAAGAGATTGGGGTGTGTGTGTGTGTGTGTGAAAAATTACATTTTTTACAGAAATGTAGATATTTACATATATTATGGAAGAATAAAATATTAAAAGATTAATGTTAAGGTTTATTGGGTGGGAGAAGTTAATTGTAAAGGTCAGAGAACAGCCGAAGGACATCTGTAATTTTGAATTTCAACAAATATTTGTGAAGGCTATATTAAAGCCATAAGGGTAAATTTTCTGAAAAATAATTTTTGCAAAAAATAATAACCTGGTAATGGATCTTTCAAAAAAAAAAAATATTAATAATGGTTGTTAATTTTGCAAAAAATAGATAATACAAATTATTTTTAATCCTCTTTTTTTAAATTTGTTTAAATTGAAGGCTTCGCGACATTTGCAAGTAAATATTTTTCTAAGGTCAAAGAGAGCTAAATTTTCGAGAATATATTTTTCTAAGATTGCAATTAAAAGAAAATATTTTCTCAAACCCCGAATTTATTCAAAACCATTGTTGATTAAAATCGTATTGTTCATAAAATGGATAAAAGTTGTGAGTTAAAAAAAAGTAAGCAAAGGCCCTACAACACCACAATATGTTAGAAGCCCCCTTATGTCCAAATCCATTTTGGAATATTTTGCTTTTGAAATTATATCATGGAGCACTGCCCAGATATTACCCTTAGCATTTTGACCCAGCACAATTGCCCAATATTTATGCTCTCCGTCGATTATATATAATCCAATGGTCATCCAAAAAGCTAAACTTCTTCCCTGTCCTTAACTCTCTTCTCATGCAAAATTCCGTGTCGATTGGTTTTAATTGTATGGTCAGGAAAATTTTTCTGTTTTTGGTTCATTGAACCCCTAAATATTTTACGATCATCTCCAAATGCAAGAGGCCCCTCCGTATCTCAAAATTTAGACTCATATGTATGATTTGCTTGTTTACGATATTTGGCTATATTCGTCAACGAAATCGGCATAAAAAGCCAGAAGTTCGCCTTTGTATATTTTGGATTTCGCCTGTAAGTTATTTTCATCCGTTCGGTAGAATGGATGTGATGGTATTTTTTTACGCAAAAGTTGTGGCCCATACTACCAGCTGTCCTAAACTCTAACTTCATGCGGCAATTCCTGTCCTTTGGTTTCTATTTGTGACCTTTATAACGGCTGAAAAATCAGGAACATTTTTAGTTGTTGGTCCATTTCAACCCCAAATATATTGCGGACATCTTTGAAAACAATATGCCTAGCCCTTCTAAGCCCAACCCTACCTTTGTGCAAATTTTCGTGAGGGTCGGACGATATTTGCAAATACTTATATAATATCCCCAACCTGTGTTGTAAGGTGCAAAAATATTACAAAATATACACTTCAATGTTATAAGTCAAATTGAAAAAATCGCAAGCGATAAAAAATATGAAAATATAAAAAATGTCACAAGATACTACAAAATCCATATTGACATCATTATTGACATCCTTTTATGTGATTTTTTTAGGTTTTATACTTTTATGCCAAGAGGGCATTGTGAATTAACCAAATTTTTCAAAATCGGTCCTGCCATTCCTGAGATATAAGCATTCTAGCAAACATCCCTTTCCTTTGTATATACATTGTATATATTTCGCTATATATATCCTATATATTTACTATCAGCATCTACGTAACGGTCAGAATTGCCCTTTTCGTCTATTTGTGATTTCGCCGGGAATACAAATATTCGCGGTTTAATGAAAAATTTGACTTTTATTTAACACAAATGTTATGGTCTATTCCACCCACTAAATGTTATCCGATGACCATCAGAATCGGAAGGCTCCTGCCCAGCTTTTAGTTCTAGCCCCATGCTAACTTTCGTTTCGATTGGTCTATAATTGCGAGTAACTGCAAAATCAAAGATTTTCAGTTTTTGGTCCATTTCAGCCCCTAAACAGTATGCGATCAACTCCAAAAACAATAGGTTTCTATTCTGACCCTAACTTCACGATCAGTAAACTCATCATCGTTCAGTAAACTCACTGCTCGCTTGTTTGTCAACTAAAATGTTTATTGCAGATAGACAGTAGCTTTTCAGCATTCAATGAAGTAGGAGGGTACGGTCACTTGATGATTTCATGATTTTCAATTTCGCGAAGAATTAGAGCACACTATATTTACCGAGAGAGGGAAAGAGCGAGAGATACTCTCTCAATGTTCATGTCTGGGTTTAGTGACTTATTATGGAACTTTTAAGGACATTTTTCGAGACAATTTCTGTTATCTTAACTTGGGTCTTTCAAGAATATTATACAAGGGATTATCAATTCATCGGTCCTGAAGAATATTTTGGGTAGATAATCTATGCACTAAATGTCGGGTTCTAGGATAATTGGCACTCTCTTAGCTCTAAACTTAAGAATTTTTAGAGAACAATTCGTGTTCTTAAGATATTTATACCCTCATCCATATCGCTACAGAGGGTATAAATCATTTGATATGGCCAAAACGTGCTTCATCTGTTTTACACCTTAGGGGTCTTTGGACAAAATCCGTTTTAGGACATTTGGAATCGACCTAGCGATGTTGGTCCATCCGTCCGTTTGTATGGCTGGTGCACACGATAACTCTGGAAGGGTGTATCCGATTAGATCCAAACTTGGTGCATCGTAATATTACTATCAAACTTGGAGTGGGTTCGGAGATATGTAATATCGGTCCACTCCTCATCATAGACCAAGAAACGATCATCAAATTTTGTTAAAATTTTGCAAATCCGAATATTTGTATTAGTGCTAGGTCGGCTGCGATAACGGACAATACCGGTCTACTCTATCAAGTACCTACTCTGCGAAGGTTCAACATATTGAATAATCGTAACTCCATTAAAAAGAGAATATGAGCCCCATTGTCTAAAAATTTTGCACATCTCAGTATTTTTAGCGACATCAAGCTCTGGTGTTAAGATGGAATACTACTCCTTCTAGAATTTCCCCCACAAATTGCATTTCATAAAATGCAAAATAAATAGTAATAATAACCGTGAACGTAATAAAACGGAAAATGAGCAACCGATCCTATTCAAGTCCAGTACACCTCAATATTTCTATCAACACAAGATCTGGTGTAGATATGAAATGTATTTGAACCCTCCTACTGGTATTTGACCCCTCCCTCATTGCGATGGTGCTGAGTCCTGTTGAAATGTCCAAGGTTTGCGGCCAAAATGCTTGCGAGCCCAAGACTTTCATACACCCTACAGAATATTTTTGATATAATATTCGGCATTTATTCTGATGCTACGGTCGACAATTACGAGCAGAGAACGACCATCGGCTGTTGTGGCGGCCAACACCATCACCATGGCCGGCGCTTGAGTTCTGGTGGTCAACCGAAGGTGCACATTTTCAGCTGACCTCTTTGGCAAGTAAACACGATCATTTTGCTTGTTTACAAACTGCTGGACAACGAATGTTTTCTCATCGGAGAAAACCAAATTCGGCAGTTCACCACTTTCGGCACAAGCGAATCAACTCTTTAGCTCTTTTGAGTCTATTTTCTTTCTGTTGCGGTGTAAGTTCTTGCACTTTTCGGAATTTTAAAGGTTTTACCCCGAGCTCATTTTTCAATATTTGCCGAATGGAATATTGCGATATGTTCAGCTCACAAGCCATTTCCTGGCCACCGCGACACGGGTTTCGATCAAGCTTCTTTACTTTCCGAAACATTTCTGCTGATGTTGCTGTTTTCTTCCGTCCACTTCCTTGACATCGGGCTACGCTACCAGTAACACGGTAACGAGCAATGGTACGAGACACAAAAGATTTATTCACATTAAAATGCTGGAGTGCTCTAACGATAGCCACTAGTGGTTTTCAGCCAAATATGAAGAAATCACACTATCATGCTTGAATTCCATCACGAATAACTTTTTTTTGGAAAATTCTCAACCAAAATGCTTTTGTACGCTTGTAAAAAATATAATGAGCTGTCAGTGGAATAATTTTAACAGCTGTCGGAGGAGTGGCTTAGAAATGACAGGTGACATCTCATCTTTCCGAAACTATAGTGATTTCTACAGACGGACGGACAATACCATATCGACATAGAATTTTATGCCGATCAAGAATATATATACTGAGGTCTAACATTTGTATGTTGAGGTGTTACAGATTTTTATTATTTTTCTCAGGACTATCGGAGTTCTTGAAGTGGGGGAACAAAATTTTCTTCTCTGCTCAAAATATCTCCAAAACATTATTTAGTCGATGTATCGTTAAATTTTTCTTCATTCCTTTTTTTCCTTTTTAGATTTCACACAATGTACTTCTTTTGTCAAATGATAACCTACTACATACCTATGCCTGACTGCACATGTACGTTCATTATTCAAACTCCAAACACTTGACTGATGGAAATCCTTACGACCTAACATTTCAATTTAAAGGATTTTCCAGAAATCCCTAACTCGACTGACTTCTTCTCAGCGAAGTCATACACACATTGATATCTCCAACTCTATAGGAAATGCTGCATGTTGCATCATTCATACTACATGCGACAATTTGGCAGTCGCATCGAGAGAGGAAAATTGCTCTGTACTCTGCGAAAAAATCCTGGCAACATTCCCGCTGAGAAATGCAACATTCAAGAGCAACTGGAAAGCTATATTCACCACAGCAAAACATCTACATACATATCGACGATGTCAGACAAAGCTAACGACGACACGAATGCCACCAGTCTGTTGTTGCGAATGGATGAATGAATGAATTGTTGGCTGGCTGGATGGATGGATGGATAAAATGTGGATTGGCGAAGCTTTGCATTTGGAATCGGCCAACTTGAATTCAGTTGTTTACAAACACAGCAGCGGTACGGTTGATGTGTGTTTGAACGAAACGGATAAATTTTGAACTACGTGGATCGTCATCAGTATTCGAACGCAACGTAAACGTAGCAAATGAAAAGAAGCATAAAAATAATAATCAAAACAAACGCCCAGATGTACGAAATGTAAATGCATGCAAAAGAAAGAAGGAATCTCTCAGGAGAACATGTGTGCGTGTTTTCTAATCGATTAATGAAAATAAATACCTTTATTGCGAAATATTTGAAAAATAATTTTAAAAATTTAATGGGAATTAAGTAAAATAATCAAAAGGAAAGCGATATTTATGAGCTAAATTTCAATTGATTACGAATGAGTGATGATGGAAAATGATTAAAGGAAATCAAAATATAAATATCAAATGTATTTTTCAAATTTCAAAAATTGAATGAAATTAAAAAAGAATTGCAAAAGGAATTTTCATAAAGAAAATTAGCAAATGAAAAAATCAAAACAATTAAGAAAAGAAAAATTGTTATTTCAAAATCAGTTGATCCATTAAAAATATTTAACAAAAATATAAAATTATAACAAAAAATATTATAGCTGTGCAAATCTCCGTTCCAACATTCCATAAGAATATTTGCATCTTCATAATCGGATTTTCACAAAATATTTTGCAAAAATAAAAAAGGTCTGCATCAAATCCATCGCCAATAACAAAGTAAGTTTAATTGCATTGCATGAAATCTCGAAATGCTAAAGAAATAACTTGATGAAATTTCGCGCTCAAATCTCGGCGTTTCCCCCCTCCCTTCCCACTCCATTCCAATTAGCTGTTGCACTTTACAAGGGAAACAAGAATTTTTGCCCAATTTCTATAGTTTACAGCTTTTTAATGGTACTGTCGGTGGTTGGCAGCGAGCTGCTGACGGCCGGTCGGTCGATCGGTGGTGGTGATGATGGTCTGCCATTGTTGCCTTGGTATTCTTTTAATTTGATAACCTCTCTTTTAATTTAATAGGTATTGCATGCCGGTTTTTGTTATACTCTACACAGATAAATAAATAAGAAACTCCATAAATTCAGAAATCCAGAAAGTTGAAAAAAGAGAAATGGCGCCCAAATTTGTTGGCTAATCCAATGAGGGTTTGTGTTAAGATAGTGGAACCGATTTGACATTATTTTAAAGTGATTTGAATAAAACACCTGTTTTGGATTAAAAGGAACGATTTGATACGTCATTATTGTCCGTGATAGTTGTGTGTGAATTTAAATTAAAAGTCTTAAAGTTCTAGAAAGTTCTTTTCAACGAAAAGTCTAGAATATTCCAATATATTGCGAACAAAATTAGCAAAACGAAATATTTAAGAAATGATAAAAATTTTATTTATTGTAAAATCAATCTGACTTGTGCTAAAAATATTTTTACTAAAGGAGTTGAGCTGAATTCTGTTTTAATATGAGCATGTTCCCGAATTTGAAGCTATTTTCAGAAGGAATAACTTTGGTTCGAACGTGGGGTTAAAATATTTTTCGGAGATATATTGTTTGGTCCCCATATAACGGTATCCGTATTTCTATGATTTGAGGCATATTTTCAATAGAATTGCCCTAAATTCTACACAAGGAGTTCCTATATCGCCTATAAGTTAATTGTCTATATAGGTTCACGATATCTTATATATTCCCAATATAACGGTATACCCCCATATTCCGTATTTCGATGATTTTATCACATTTTCAATCGAATTGCCTGAAGTTCCACACAAGGAGTTCTTGAAGACTTTACTTTACCTCCTGGAAGATAATTATCTATATAGGTCCACGATGGGGGATATACGCCATATAAAGGTAACTCCCTATATTCTGTATTTTGATGAATTGTCAATGGAATTGTATGAGAATCCACACAAGAAGTTCCTTCTGAGTACGTTACCCCCGGTAAGAGGGGGTACCCCCGCCCCCATATTCGGAATTTTGATGATTTTAGCGTTATTTTTGACCGGATTTGTTTTAAATTTCGTATTTAAAGGTTGAAGCTCGTAGCTGCTTTTTTTCTTTGATTTTTTTAAAATGCCACCAGAATACAACTGGGCTCTAAACGTGGATTTTTACTCAAATTATACAATATGGGTCTGATAAACCCCTTAAACTTAGATCATTCAAATTTCTAGTTTCTAAAAGCACAGACCACGTGCAATTTCTGTTGATTCACAAAGGATTAACTGAATAATAGACTTTTACCAAAGAATACCTAGGTTTTGCAAAGAGCCACCAATCCTCATCAGTTCCCTTGTCTTGTGTCTAGAATGTTCTCCCCGGGAGTTCTTTTGAAATAACTCCTAGGACCAAATTTTTTTAGCAAAGTGACGTGATCAATAGCCCAGGAACCTAAGAATTAAATTGAGCTAAAATTCTTTTGGCAAATCTTCTAAATCTTACGACCGCTCATATAAACAATAGGTTTATATGTGCGGTCGTAAGTAATAACGGTTATAAATCGCAGTTCTTTTCAGGATATTTGAAGTTGACAAGATTGAGCAGTTGCCAACAATTTTCTTTCGAAGCCTTTTTTTGGCAAAAACGTTAATTTTTTAAAAGTATTTTTTCAAGAACTTCGAGGACTAATTTCGTAAATCTTTTAATGTTCCCTAAAATATAAAGAATTTTAGAAAACCCCGAAAAAACCAAGGATTCTATAAAAATATAACTTTAAATGAATCGTAAATTTTTGTTTTAAATGTAACTCACCACAAATTCTTTTTTTAATCCTCCGGAAAAATCATAGCTTTTTAAGATTTTTGCATTTGTTTGTAACATGGGGAAGGAAGCGAGAGAGACCCATAGTTACTTTTGAGGATCTCCATAGAATAACTTTCTGAGTTGATTTATGCATGTCAGTCCGTCTGTCCGTCCGTCCGTCCGTCTGTCCATGTATTCTTGTAAACAAGAATGCAGGTCGCATTTATTATCCGATTGAGATGAAATTTTCCAAACAACATTTGTTTGGCCCATGGACGAACCCTATTGAAATTGGAGATAATAGGTAAAAAATTAGATATAGCTCCCATATATATCTTCATCCGATGATATTGTAATATCAGCCCGAATAGTATGGAAATTCGCACATCCAAATTAGGCCTGAAAATAAGTATACCAAATTTGATCGAAATCGGTTCAGATATAGCTATAGCTCCCATATATATTGCTAATCCGATTTGTTATTTTTGTTCTCCGCAGCCGTAATATGTACTCTGTAACAACAATATTTGGGGAAATATATCAAATACAGTTCAGAAATACCTTTGCTAAATTTTATTGAGATCGGTTCAGCTTTAGATATAGCTCCCATATATAACTTCGTCCGATTTACCTTTTATTGTGCATCAAACGTCTAATATTTGTACAAATGGGATGGAATTTGGCACTTACGACCGAATTGAGTCTAGAAGCTAGTATGTCAAATTTGGTGAAAATCGGTTCAGATATAGCTGTAGCTCCCATATATAGTGTTCATCCGATTTGTTGTATTTGTTACCCACAGCCGTAATATGCACTCCGTAACAACGATATTCAGGGGAATATATTAAATTAGGCCTGAAAATAAGTATGCCAAATTTGATCGAAATTGGTTCAGATATAGCTATAGCTCCCATATATATTATTCATCCGATTTGTTATTTTTGTCCTCCGCAGCCGTAGTATGCACTCTGTAACAACAATATTTGGGGAAATATATCAAATGCTCCTCAGAAATATCTTTGCCAAATTTTATCGAGATCGGTTCAGATTTGGATATAGCTCCCATATATATAGCTTTATCCGATTTCAAATTAATTGTGCACCAAATGGACAATACAAGTCCGAATTTAAAAGATACAAATGGTTCGGCATTTTTAGTTCTTTGAACTTTAAATTACAATTATAATCATAGCGTGTATGATTGAATTCTCCCATTTATTGGATTTCCGAAATAATCAAATTTTGGATATTTCGAGAAAAAAATTGGATTTGTAACATTTTATTTATCATCCTGAAAAAAATCACCGATTTTTAAAAATATTTTTTTGTGATTTTCCCAAAGAAAATTATTGATTTTTTAAACTTCCCAAACAAAAGCTGAGGATTTTAAAGAAATATTTTTTTTTCGGACATAAATCGTGAATTTTGCTTTAAATATTTTTACAAGGAATTCCCAAAGGCAAGTCATAGATATTTCAAGAGTTTGCAAATTCGTTTGCAAATAAGTGTTTCAATACTTCCCCGATAAAATTTGTAGATTTTTAAGAATATTTGTTGATTTTTTTTAAAAAAATTTTGGATTTTTTGCAAAAATTTCTTACGAAGTTTTTAAGAACAAAAGTCCTGACGAAAATAGCGGATTTGTTAAAAAAATATGTTTAATATTTGGTGGAATTTCTTCATTGTTTGTCAAGGACATCCGATACAAAAATGTATTTTGTAAGAACATTTTTAACAATTTACTGGTAAAAATCATGGTCCTTTTATAAAAATTATTGTTCTTGAGAGTGCTGGGATGAAAATGTACCTATGTAATCTGACTTATGCTGATAATATAAGCCTGTACACAAACAGACTGAAAACTTTAAACTTCTTCATATCCTGTAAAGGTATTCTATGAAGTTAACGTATTATTTACTTGTTTAATATTAATCATACTTATGTACATTTCACCTACGGCTTTTCCTAAATTTTACACATTTTTCATCAACAGTGCCACATTTTGTCCGTTAGAGTTCGTCACCCACACTGTACAGATATTTTATTACTCACAACTTGCGGTAGGGTATTAAATGGCCGTCGCTGCCCAATTATTTATTTATTTTACACATTTTTTCTTTGTTAATTTCGTGGTTGAGAGTCTGGGCAGCACTAATTGCCTCATGTTGTGCAGCACATCGCATTGCTAACGCATCAGGATTATTCGCATGTTAAGCTCATGAATGTGTGTGTGAGTGTTAATGGCGTGTGTACTGGGTATGATGCAGCTACTGCTGCACGCTTGCCATTCAGCCACACTTGAGTGTTGAAACATGATAAGTTTCCAGTTATAAACAGTCGAAAAACGGGAGTGGTGATGGTGAGGGCCAAACAAAACTACTGCAGACAACAACAACAGCAACATCATCGTCGTATTCAATGCTCGCTCGCTCATTTAAATAACATTAAAATCCATTTACCAAAAAATGCCAAGATTTGCAGTGAACAGCAGCAGTCAGAAGGGACTAAAGGGTTATGAAGGAAAAAAGAAAAGAATTAAAAAAATATATTTTTGTTACAATTGAACAACCATAACATTGGGTTTTGTAACAGCAAAATACCACCAATTTTAACACATATAGACACACAAACAAAAAATAATCTGAATTTCACAGTTCTTGCAAAAAATGGCTCAAAAAGGGGACATTTGCCAAAGCTTAATATCACCATCATATCAGACATAAAATCCTTGCTGTGATCAAACGTACACACATACATGCACACATATTTATTTAAAATAACATACCAGCATTAAAATACCTATAGAAAGCTTTTGGGCGATGATGCTAATGTCACCATTGTTGTTGCTGTTGCCCTTGGCTACAATACCACATTTCAAAGGACAACTCTTTTTCTGTTGTCTACCACCGCCACTCAAACCCTAATATCCTTGCCGGGTGACCATTAAAACAATTGTGAATTGCGTGTATGTTTTTTCTTTCTTCCTTTTTTTGTGCATTTTGCAATGCCCTATCAGAGCCACGAAAGGACACAGCGGCGAGACCACACACCGTGCGTCGTTGGCACATCCTCGGCCATACACGTGTTGTCAAATATTTGCATGCGTGTGTCTCCGGCTATAGGTGGGATTTGACACTAATACCCACCCGGCCATAGGTCAGTTGCACAGCGCTTGTTGCGATAGACACCCTTGTCATTTCCTAATTTAAATGTGAAATTTTTGCAAAATAACCAACAACAATACCGTAAAGGATAACAAAAATTGCAAACAAAAAAGATGAATAAACAAATTTGCTATTGTAAATGTTGCGATAGGCCCGCCATAACAAAGGATTAAAGGCTTTGCAAGCAATTGAGAATATGGGAATGGGAAATGATAATAAAAACAGAGGTGAGAGAAGGAAAATAAGATTATGTTAGAAATGCTATGCATATTAATATTAACAAATGTTCCGTTTCGAATCGCCGTTTCTATACTGTTATACGATTGTCATAATTCAAAAAATCCTTTCTATTTACTACAACATACAGGGAGGGTATATTAACTTTTGTCATTCCGAAATACTCATGTTAGACCTTTCAAAGTATTTATATTCTTGATCAGTCGATTTAGCACCTCACTCTGTCTCTCTGTTGTAATCACGAGGTAGAGAGCTAAAATTTTGCACACTTGTGTATTTTGTCCGTAGGTAGGTTAGGTTTATGAATGTGCCAGGTGGGTACACGTTTTCATATAGCCCTCATATAACGGTACCTTCAAATATTCGGTGTTTGCATGATCACATTTGTTAACTGAATTGTTTTAAATTCTGCACAGACAGAGATTTGTCTACATAGGTCCACGTTCTCTTATAGGCAACCCCATATAATCGTACCTTACGATATTCGGTATTTCGGGAATGTAAGCCACATTTTTTGACGGAAAAGTTTCAAATTCGTTATTAAGCGTTCGTAACGGCTTCTACGTCCTGTGGCGGAACTTTGTCTATATAGATGATTCTATCTACAGTGTTTAACGGAATTGTTTAAAATTGACAAATTGTTTAAAACTTTTATATTTGGCCAGAACATTTCATATATAGGTCCACATATTCCTGATGAATTTATCTTAATTTTTATACTCTACAACACTATGTGTAGGGGGTATTATAAGTTTGATTGGGCCAAAAATTTTGTAATACCACGAAATATTGATTTCCCACATAGGAAAGTATATATGGATCTTCCTATCTCGCCGAGCTGAGTCGATCTAGCTATGTATGTCCGTCCGTCCGTCTGTCCATGTTAATTTGTAATCTCTCTACTTGTCGCAATTATGGCCCGATCTTCACGAAATTTAAAATGTAGGTGGGGTTAAGATCAGAATAGAACCCTATTTCTATTTCCATTTAGGGGTTGAAATGGACCAAAAACTGAAAAATTTGCTGATTTTGCAGTAGCTCTACAGGTCACAATTATAGACCAATCGAAGCGAAAGTTAGCTAGAGTTTTGGGCTGGGCAGAAGCCTTCCAGTTTTGATGATCCTCGGGTAATATTTAGTGGTTGAAATAGACCATAGCATTTGTGATAAATAAAAGTCAAATTTTCCATATAACCGCGAATATTTTTAATGCCGGCGAAATCACAAATAGACGAACAGGTTAATTCTGACCGTTACGTAGATGCCGATAGTAAAAATATCGGATATATATATAGCGAAATATATACAATGTGTATATTCAAAGGAAGGGGATGTTAGTTAGAATGCTTATATCTCAAGAATGGCTGCACCGATTTTGACAAATTTTGTCAATTCAGAATGCCCTCTTGACATAAAAATATAAAATCTAAAAAAATATGCCAATAATGATGTTAATATAGATTTTGTAGTATTTTGTGACATATCCTTAATTTTTCATATTTTTTATCGCATGCGATTTTTTCAATTTGACTTATAATATTTTGTAATATTTTTTCACCTTACAACACAGCTTGGGGATATTATATAAGTATTGCAAATATCGCCCGGTTCTCACGAAAATTATCACAAGGGTAGGGTTGGGCTCAGAAGATCTAGGCCTATTGTTTTCAAAGATGTCCGCAATATATTAGGGGTTGAAATGGACCAAAAACTAAAAATTTTCCTGATTTTGCAGCCGTCACAAATAGAAAGCAAAGGGCACGAAATCTCGCATAAAGTTAGAGTTTAGGGCAGCGGGTACAATGGACTACTACTTTTGTGTGTAAAAATACCAACATTACTTACAGGCGATATCCGAAATACACAAAAGGAGAACTTCTGACTTTTTTATGCTGATTTCGTTGACGAATAAAAACCGTTTAAATTTGGTGATACAGAGGGGCCTCTTGTTTTTGGAATTGATCGCAAAATATTTAGGGGTTCCAATGAACCAAAAACAGAAAAAAATTCCTGATCACACAATTGAAGATAGTTAAGAACAAGGAAGAATTCTAGCATTTTGGATAACCATTGGTATATGTAGCTGTAAAATGGACCACAACAACTAACAGCACGACGGAGTGCGTAAATTTTGGGCAAATGTTCCTGGTCAAAACGCTAAGGGTAATATCTGGGCAGTGCTAGATGACATAATTTCAAAAGCGAAATATTCCAAAATGGATTCGGACATAAGGGGGCTTCTAACATATTGTAGTGTTGTAGGGTATCACATGGTCGGACCCGCACGACTATAGCCTTTGCTTACTTGTTTTTTTTTTATTTTATTAAATGAAAGGAAAAAAATTCGGAAATAGCATCAAATTTCAGAATAAATTTAGATTTTTCGAATTGGTCACCTTTGGCACGAATTATGGCCTTCAAACGGCCAATGAAACCGTCACACGCCACCCGAATTTTAGTGCCAATCTTGCTTTCCGAAATACTCCAGAAACAATAGTGCATCGGATTGATATCCGAAGATTTTGGTGACCATTGTGCGCTGCAAATGAAGTGAGGAATCCCATTTTGTAACCATTCTTGGGTGTCGCGTGCTGAGTGCGATGGTGCTGAGTTCTGTTGGAATGTCCTAGGTCTGCGGCCAAAATGTTTGCGTGCCCAAGGCGTTAATACACACTCCAGAATATTTTCGCGACAATATTCAGCATTTATTCCGATGCCACGGTCGATTAATACGAGCGTAAAGCGACCATCGGCGACCATTATGACGGCCCACACCATCACCATGGCCGGCGCTTGAGTTTTGGTGGCCAACCCAAGGTGCACCTCTTTGGCAAGTAAACACGATCATTTTATTTGTTTACAAACTGCTGGACAAATTCGGCAGTTCACCACTTTCGGCCAAGTGAAGCAACTCTTTAGCTCTTTAGAGTCTATTTTCTTTCTGATGCGGTGAAAGTTCTTGCACTTTTTGGAATTTCAATGGAATGAAATATTGCGATATGTTCAGCTCACGACCCATTCAAGTCGCTTCTTTACTTTTCGAACCATTTCTGCTGATGTTGCTGTTTTCTTCCTTCCACTTCCTTGACGTCGGGCTACGCTACCAGTATCACGGTAACGAGCGATGGTACGAGGCACAAAGATTTATTCACATTTAAATACTGGAGTGCTCTAACGATAGCCACTTGTGGTTTTCCAGCCAAATATAAAGAAATCACACTATCACGCTTAAATTCCATTATGAATAACTTTTTTTCTGGAAAATATTCACCAAAATGCTTTTGTACGCTTGTAAACAATGTAATGAGCTGTCAGTGGAATAATTTTAACAGCTGTCGGACAAGTGGCTTAGAAATTACAGCAGTCTTAAATTGGTTGCAGTTTTTTCATCTCACCCTGTAGACAATGTATGTATCTTTGGACTCGAAAAAGTTATTAGCACAAATTCTTGCATTTTGGAATGGTAGGAGTGTCGGGTAAAATTTGACATGCATTTTTCTGTCCCCCATAATGGGCTCTCTTTCGACTTTTTCGAACCGCTTTAAAGAACCCCCATCATGAGATCATTTGTGGGATAGGTATTTTCATAAGCTTTTAAACCTTTATTGTCTATATCGGGTAAGTGGATCCGGGTCTTCAACCCGAACTTTTGGGTCCCGGGTCCGTTCCCCAATAAATAATAGTTGCCCGGAATCAGGGCAAAAATATGTACCTCTGGAAAAAAATTCCAAAAAAATGAAGAGTTTTTACTAAACTAGAGTTTTTCCGATATATTCCGCGGGTCGCAGTAAGCATTGCTATAAATACTATCTGATACATATCTTAATTTTTTGACAATACAAAGCAAAAGCCCTTGTCGCATATCTTGGTAATAAATACATGTTGCTTCCCCACGAGTTATAGTAAATATAACACCGCATCCAATCATCTAGCCTACAAGTGTCCCATTCACCTGTGGTCGTTCGCATGTTTAATCGTATAATGAAATGGATACAATAAAATTCATTTCCTCTCCAAATGAAGAAGGAATGTTGAAAACGTTGGCTATAAAATCACTAAACACCACATAATGTGGCTAAATGTCGGTATTCAAATTCCATTCGAAATTGCCACAATTCTATTGCATAAAATTGCCAAAACATGAGCATTCGTTTAACAAGGATACGAGGCAAAAATAAGGATACAAGGAAAAAAACCGGTGGCAACAGTAAAAGCCACATCACCCAACAACAAATGATGTAAAAACACGCAAACGTCAACGGCACAACACCATCGTCCATCGCTGGATGATTTGCCTTAACCGAAAACCGTCATCAAACATCTGACCACCATAATTAAATTCCTGGGCCACATTTAACTATAACTGGAAATTATTCACTCAAACGCTAAGCGAGAGAGAGAGAGAGAGAGGAGGAAGAAGAGATCCTTTGGCCCTGCTAGGAACACGACAAACAGCAAAAAAACGATATAAATTTTCAACATTTCATTTCATTTGATTGTTATTTCAGAATGTGTAATTTTTGTTGTTGTTGTTGAAAGAAAGAAATTTTTGATTTTTCTTCTCGTCCGTTTCGTTTTGTTTCCCCCTTTTAGTGCGAGTGCTTTAATATGTTGGAAAAATAAATTTTGGCCGAGCAACATATTGTGAAGTGATTTATGATCGCAAAAAGGATATTCAGTTACGGCAGTTATTTTTTTAATACCCGAACAACACTTGTGCCATCCGATAGACAGACCGACTAAGAGGCAGACAGACGGCATTAAATGTCTGTCGATGGCTTTGCACCTACACCACCAACACCTGTGTGCTGAATGTTTGCATGTGTATGTTTGTGTGTATGCGTGTGCGTCTGTCTGGAAACCGATGTGATTTTTTTGGGGAAGGCGTTAAAACATTTATTCATTTAAAAACTTATAAATGGTCATATGTTAATTAAATATAATACTGGTAAGTTAAGTCTAGCGTATAATTACGATTTATTGTTGTGATTGTTGTTGGCGTTGTTGTAAAAATATATTTTGGCTGGAGTATTCAAATAATTGCGTTTTTATCGTTTTTTTTTTTTTTCATTGGCTTTTTCGTTTCTTTGACGGAAGTGATTTGTGGTGGGGAATATTTTAATGACCTTTGAAGTTGGAAAATGAACTCTTCCCATGAAAGGGATACTATTGTTTAACATTGACCCAAAAGGTTATGGCTGCCAATTAGTCATAATCAGAAATTTTTTGAGTATCCATAATTAAGACACTAATAAAAGGTGAGCAATTTCGACGGCAAATAATTTGGATATATGGACGATATTAAAGCTGTAGGCTGCAGATTATAGCATTAATTAGATTTACAGCAGGACCTCATTTAATAAATTCATTTTATTTAATAAATAATGGCAATGGGTGTTTCGGAGGAAAATAGATTTGACTCTTAGACCTAAAATGGATCCATGATAAGTTTTTGTAGAACCATTGTCCAGTTTAGGGTGGAAACATCTTTTTGGGCTACATTCCGGTCATTAGTATGCCGTACTAAGGATTTTGTGGGTCTGAAATCCTTTTGATTTGAATGAACGAATTGTGTTCGGTATTAGGAGACATAGTTTTGACCAATGTTATTTTTCTAAATTTTGATTAGAAAATAATGTGCTCATGTCAAATTTGAGATAGAATCTGTAATCAATATTTTCACAAAAAACAACAACAACAACAAAAAAAAAAAACAGTAAGGAAAAGTCAAAAGTCAAAAAGTCAAAGCCGACTATATCATACCATAAACCACTATGCATATTTAGTAGAGCTCCCGTAACAAAAGAATTTATTTCAAGTCGATCATACCACCTAGTTTGCTATATATATATATATATATATATATATATATATATATATATATATATATATATATATATACTTGCTTCTAGTCTGAATTCGTTCGGTCAGGTCATTTGGTGCACAATTAATCCGAAATATAATGGGATCTATATCCAAATCTAAACCGATCTTTATAAAAATTTGGCAGAGGTATTTCCGGGCTCTATAAGTAATCTGGTACAAAATATCAGTATTTTCGAATGCATATTACGAATGTGAGGGACTTAAACACCAAATCAGATGAAACACATATAGAGGAGCTATAGCAATATCTGAACTGATTTTCTCCGAATTTAATGTAAATTCGGTCGGATATGCCAAAACTCAGGTCATTTGAATTGATATTGGAATTTGGTGCACAATTAATCCGAAATCGGTTGAGGATATATATGGGAGCTATTTCCAAATCTGAAACGATCTTGACAAAATTTGATACACTTATCTCGGACTGTATCTGATATTTGGTACTAAAGAACATTGTTTTGGAATGCATATTACGCTTGTGAGGGACTTTAAACCTCAAATCGGAGAAGACATATATATGGGAGCTATAGCTAAATCTGAACCAATTTACACTAACTTTGAAATACTGATTTATAGGATGAATTTAGTCATAATGGCCAAAATTCAGTAGTCTTGATATCGGATAGAGATATATATGAAAGATATATCCCAATCTGAACCGATCTCGATAAAACTTAACAGAGGTATTTTCGAGCACTATCTGATATGCAATACGAAATATCATTCTTCTGGAATGAAATCATAAATTCCATATTGATTGAAATATTTAGTTATAACAAGTTGTAAAGAATCGCTGACTTGTTTCGCAAGTTATGACAGATAAAAGCATTGAAAATTGTGACGCTTTGTGGATGAGGTACCAGAGGAGATTCGCAGATATACAGGGTGAGATAAAACAACTGGAATAAAGACAAACGCCATAATTTTAATTTTTTTCTTAAATTTTTTTGAATCAAAGCTAAAAATGTCGGAAAAACCATAAAATTTTAGAATACGTTTAGATTTCTTCGAATTGTCCACCTTTGGCAGGAATTATGGCCTTCAAACGGCCAATGAAACCACCACACGTTGCTCGAATGTTGCTCTGCGGTACTTCGGCCCATTCCGGCGATGCGCTTGCCTGAGGTGATCGACACTTTGGTATTTTTTAGTGCCAACCTTGCTTTCCAAAATACTCCAGACACAATAGTCCAACGGATTGGTACCCGGAGATTTTGCTGGCCATTGTGCGCTGGCAATGAAGTGAGGAACATCATTTTGTAACCTTCTTGAGTGGCGCATGCTGAGTGCGATGGTGTTGAGTCCTGTTGGCATGTCCAAGGTCTGCGGCCAAAATGTTTGCGTGCCCAAGGCTGTGATACACCCTCCAGAATGTTTTCGGCATTTATTCTGATGCCACGTCGATTTATGCAAGTGGAGAGCGACCATCATATATATATACCATATATATATATATATATATATATATATATATATATATATATATATATATATATATATATATATATACTTGCTTCTAGTCTGAATTCGTTCGGTCAGGTCATTTGGTGCACAATTAATCCGAAATATAATGGGATCTATATCCAAATCTAAACCGATCTTTATAAAATTTGGCAGAGGTATTTCCGGGCTCTATAAGTAATCTGGTACAAAATATCAGTGTTGTCGAAAGCATATTACGAATGTGAGGAACTTAAACACCAAATCAGATGAAACACATATATGGAAGCTATAGCTATATCTGAACCGATTTTCTCCGAATTTAATGTAAATTCGATCGGATATGCCAAAACTCACGTCATTTGCATTGATATTGGTCATTTGGTGCACAATTAATCCGAAATCGGTTGAGGATATATAGGGTGCTATTTCCAAATCTGAAACGATCTTGAAAAAATTTGATACACTTATTTCGGAGCTGTATCTGATGTTTGGTACTAAAGAACATTGTTGTGGAATGCATATTACGCTTGTGAGGGACTTAAACACCAAATCAGATGAAACACATATATGGGAGCTATAGCTATATCTGAACCAATTTACACTAACTTTGAAATACTGATTTATAGGATGAATTTAGTCATAATGGCCAAAATTCAGTAGTCTTGATATCGGATAGAGATATATATGAAAGATATATCCCAATCTGAACCGATCTCGATAAAACTTGACAGATGTATTTTCGAGCACTATAAAATATGTGTTACGAAATATCATTCTTCAAGAGTGAAATCATAAATTCCATACTTACCTCAGGTTTCTGGTTGAGAGAAATATTTAGATATAGGGTAAGTGTGCCTAAGTTCGGCATGTCCCAGTAGTCGGAACTTTTTATTTTTAAGCCCAAATAAATGAAACTATTATAACTAAATATCTTTTGTCTACTTCAAACATATTGTCAGCTGTCTTTGTGTACAATTTCGCTAAGAAAAGATGATTTATTCTAATAAAAATTAAATTTTTGTCTGTGAAGATCCTCAACAATCCATATTCTTAAGCAAAGTACAATGAAGACGTCGAATCAGTTTAACTAAACAAAAATATTATATTCTAATTAATTAATTTATTATTATTATTAATTATTCTTACAAAAAAAAATCGGTATGCCGACTGTTGGAACATGCCATACGGACAATTAGCAAGTGGTGCCGACTACTGGCAAAAAAGCATTGTTACAATAATTCTACAAATTTATGAAATTTAATAAAAATTTATTAAAACTTTATTTATTACTGCAAAAACTATACAAAATTTCGAATCTGAATAAATTAACTTTGTAATAATTGAAAAGTTTCACTCAGAATTGTAAGCGATTTAAATCGCGAAAACCCTAAAAGTGCCGACTACTGGTACACTTACCCTAACTAGTTATAAAAAATCGTTGACTTGTTTCGCAAGTTATGAAATATAAAAGAATTGAAAATTGTGAGGCTTTGTGGGTGAGGTACCAGAGGGGATTCGCAAATATATGTATATCACAACATTTCTTGTATTATGAAGAGAACTATTGAGATGTGCCCAGACTGAATGGAATCAGATTTCACGTTTTATGAGCTTCATGGAATATGAAAGTTTTGACCCTTTTGTATTCCATTTTCATAGTAGATCTTGTGCTATTAGAAAAAATGGAATGTGTCAAATATAAAATGAACCGGATTCATATGTCGATTTTAGTAATCGTTTTGATTATTCAGAACTTTGACGATTTGTTTTTAGGTACCAGAAAAATGGGTTCGATATCTACCATTTTTATAAAAGATCTTGTGTTGATGGGAGTATGGAGATGTTCTAAATCTGAATGGAATTGGATGTTCATGTATTATGAGTTTCATGGAAAATGAGAATTTTGACTCTTTTGTGGGGGGTGGTACCAGAAGAAGAGGACCGATATGTTCCATCTTCACACCAGACATTGGGTTAATAAAAATATTATGATAATAAAAATATATGAATTTGAAGACAATCGGACTCTTACATCACATTTTATGAGAGTTATGTGGACCACATGACTGATAATACAAAGAAAACATGTTGTGAGTTTATAAATTTTATTTATTTTATGTGGTGGAGGCATGAAAAAAAGTCAACAAATATTATCCGATTTTGGACTTGTCTGTCAGAAGTACGAAGGAGTTATTACTATTATTACTACAAAATGTTATACTACAATTTTTTATTAAATTTCGACATTTTGTAAGGGAGGTACCAGTGGACACTTATCGCCCATTTTTGACAAAAACAAATTATTCGAAATGTTGACCCTTTATGTTGAAAACATTTATTGACGATTTTAGTTAGAGAACACGCTATGGCATACACGATAATTATTTACGATTGCTTCAAATGCTTACAATAATCGTGAAGTTACCGGAATGATTGCTCCTATATTGTCATTTTTTACAGCTGTTGAACATTTCTTCATTAGGTTCTTTCTACCATATTTGAGATTAACAATTAAAAACAAGTTAAAAGCAGTTAGTTCGGCCGGCCCGAACTTTGAATACACATTTGAACGAATTTGGAAATTTTCACAAAATAAAATTAAAAATTATGTTAAAATCTTAAAAAATATAGCCGGGTTTGTACGTCGGTTTGTTGTCATAAGCCATTACCATATTCAAATTCGAAACTTGAAATAAACGGTGTAGCTCAAATCATCAAAACACCGTACATAGGGAGGTGCCGTTACATCGGAACTATACGCAGACCTGGACTTGCATAAACAATTTTCTGTTACAGCCTGTAGCATCCATTACGAACTTCAAATACGCCATTTCAAACAATTTCGGTGAGTATTGTACCTAAAATATGTGGGGCCTATACAAAGTCCTGGACCTGCATAGACAACTTTCTGTCTTAGGCTGTAATATCCATTACGAACTTTAAATGCCGAATTTGAAAGAATTCCGGTGAATGATGCGCTGAAATCATCAAAATACCGAATATCGACAGCTACCGTTATATGGGGGCTATACGAAGACGTGGACCTGCATAGACAATTTACTGTCTTAGGCTGTAGTATCCCTTTGGAACTTCTAAAACCAATTTTTAAACAATTCCGGTGAATAATGTCGCTAAAATCATCAAAATACCGAATATGAGAAGGTACCGTTGTGGTGGCTATATGCAAACGTGGACCTACATGGCCATTTACGAGCTTAACCTGCCCTCTGGCAAAACATTTAAAATGAATCTTTTCCCCTTTAGTATTTAAAAATATCTTATTAAGTTGGACTGGAATGCATTAACAATTCTTCTCAATATTACCTTTAAATTTTACTTAACATTTATTTTAATCTCATCCTTAAACACACCACAGTCAATGTGATTTTTCTCCCTTTTATTGCCATCTAATTACCGAACAATTTCAAAGAATCACAGGTAGTTATTATTGTTGTTGTTGCTGCTGCTGTCCTATTTGGCCGCATTCAGTAGTCAAACAGGTGTCAGTTTCCTCCAAAAACCACATGCAAGCATTCATGGTAAGAGGATTTCGAGAATCCTTTGAGAAATTTCACCTGTTCGCTCGGGTTATGGTACCTAACTATCTACCTTCGTACCTATCAATACATTTAGCCGTTTGTAATTCTATCGTCAAATGAGATAATTGCTTTACCACCACCACCATCATCATCATCAGTATCGCCATCATCACCACCTTTGTATCTGTCGCTCTCGCCACCGTCTCAGAGCTGGCATAAATGCTTAGAATGGTGCTGGTGTTGTGCAGTCGTTAAGACGGACTGCCTGTGGCGCCAATTATCATTATAAGTGGTTTTCATAATCTGCTGCAGAGTAAAGTAAAAGGTCATGGACGAAATTCGTCTTATGTCGATGCAACAACGTGTTAAATGATGTGAGGAATTGTTTGCGAGAATTCTTAAATCGAAGTCAATGAATGCCGAGCATGAGGACGACGACAATGGGCAGAGAGATGGGATATCTTTTCTAGGGCATCGTATAAATTATCAGATTGGTGTGAAACGTTTTCGGTGTTATTTCGTGATGGTATATGCCTTTAAAGAGGATATGGTTTTTTTTAGGGAAAAGTGCAGCTGTTGAAGTGTTTTTTTTGGCCATTAAGAGGATAATTACTAGATCATTTCTTATAGTATTTTTTAGATAAAACTAAAAAGACTTTTAAATTTATTTTTTTGTAATAAAAAAGAAAACAATTTTTGGGACAGGTAAGTTCACGGGCCTTACCTAAAATCTAAATGAATTTATTCATTCATTCAAATTTTACTCAGATGTATTCTAGGTCCACATATAACTGTATCGCCAGATTTAAGGTGTTTTCGGCACTTTAGGCACTGTTCATATGGTTCAAATGATACCATAAAACACTTCTCAGCGGCATTTTTCAAATTTTCCGTTTTGGACCCCAGGACTAATTGGACAGAATATATTTAGAAAATTCGGAGTCGATCTACGGGTATACGCCCGTCAGTATGTCTTGAAGGCTGGTGCGCACTAAAACTCTCGAAAGGAGTATCCCATTTGGTAGAAACTTGGTATATCGTAATATTTTTATCAAGCATAGATCGAGTTCGGAGATGGACAATATTGGTCTACTCCTTCTGATACCTTCCCCTGAAGTCAAAATTTTTGCAGAAATCTCCTCTACAGGGGGTCAAAATTTTGAATCACTATTAAAAAATATTGAATAATATCAAGTGTAACATAAGAGTCCGATTGTCTTCAAATTTTACACATCACAATAATATGTTAACCCGAAATCTGGCGCATCCGATTATGAGAATCCGATAACTTTCAAACTCAGTACATCCATATATAACTACCAATACAAGATCTAGTGTGGAAATGGGATATATTAAGATGAAAAAACTGCAACCAATTTCAGACTGCTGTCATTTTTAAGCCACTTGTCCGACAGCTCTTAAATTTATTCCAGTGACAGATCATTATATTGTTTACAAGCGTACAAAAGTATTTTGGTGAGAACTTTCCAAAAAAAAATTTATTCGTGATGGAATTCACAAGGGGCTATCGTTACACCACTCCATCATTTAAATGTGAATAAATATTTTGTGTCTCGTACCATCGCTCGTTACCGTGACACTGGTGGCGTAGCCCGACGTTAAACAAACAACAACATCAGCGGAAATAGTTCGAAAAGTAAAGAAGCGACTAGCAAAATGGCTTGTGAGCTGAACATATCGCAATATTCCATACGGCAAATGTTGAAAAATGAGGCCGGGGTAAAGTCATTGAAATTCCAAAACGTGTAAGAACTTACACCGCAACAGAAAGAAAATAGACTTAAAAGAGCTAAAGAGTTGCTTCGGTTGGCCGAAAGTGATGAACTGCTGAATTTGGTTTTCTCCGATGAGAAAACATGCGTTGTCCAGTATTTTGTAAACAAAAAAATAAAAAAATTATGGTGTTTACTTGCCAAAGAGGTCAGCTGAATATGTGCACCTTCGGTTGGCCACCAGAACTTAAACGCCGCCAATGGTGATGGTGTGAGGCGACATAACAGCCGATGGCAATACGAGCCGTCCACTCAAATTAATCGACCGTGGCATCAGAATTAATGCAGAATATTATCGCGAAAATATTCTAGAGGGTGTATTCAAGCCTTGGGAACGCAAACATTTTGGCCGCAGACCTTCGACATTCCAACAGGACTCAGCACCATTGCACTCTGCACGCGCCACCCAAGAATTGTTACAAAATGAGGTTCCCCGCTTCATTTGCAGCACACAATTACCACCAAAATCTCCGGATACCAATTCGTTGGACTATTGTGTCTGGAATATTTTAGAAAGCAAGATTGGCACTAAAATAGTGTCGATCACATCAAGCAAGTGCTTCGTCGGGAATGGGCGAACAACATCCGGGCTGCGGTTTCATTGGCCGTTTGAAGGCCATAATTCGTGCCAAAGGTGACCGATTCGAGCAAATCCAAACTTATTCTAAAATTTGATGCTATTTCCGACATTTTTTGCTTTCATTCAATAAAATTAAACAAGTAAGCAAAGGCTGTAGTCGTTCGGGGTCGACCATGTGATATCCTACAACATGTTCGAACTCCCCTTATATCCAAATCCATTTTGGAAGATTTCGTTCTTGAAATAATGTCAAGGAGCCCCGCCCAGAGATTACCATTAGTTTTTTGAACCGGAGAATTTGACCAATATTGACGCACTCCGTAGTGTTGTTAAGTAATCAAAACAATTTCACACGAAAGTTGTGGTCCATTTTACAGTCATCCAAAATGCTAGACTTCTTCTCTGTCTTTAACTCTCTTCTGATGCGAAATTCCGTGTCGATTAGTTTTCAATTGTGGCCTACAAAATTAGAAAAAATACATTTTTTTTAGTTCGTTTGCACCTCAAAATATACATCTTAAGAACAATAGGCTTTAATTCTGACCCTAACCCTACACCCATGCAAAATTTCGTGAGGATCGGACGATAATTGCAATATGCATCTTATACCCTTAAAACGTGGTGTTGGGGAGTGTAAAAATTTAGAAAATTTACAATTCAAAATTGTAAGTCAAATTGAAAAACTCGCATGCGATAAAAAATATGACAAAAATTGAAAAAAAATCGACAAAAGATATTCACATTTTTATTGGTATATTTTCCCGCGATTTTCTTAGATATTGTCGTTTTCTGGCAAGAGACCATTCCGAATTGATGGGAATTGTGAAAATCGGCCCAGCAGTTCTTGATTTATAAGCAGAATAAATAAGATCAATTCTTTTACATATATATTGTACCTATTTTGCTATATATCCGATTTATTGACTATTAGCATCACTTTAATGGTCAGAAGTGATCTTTTAATGTATTTGCGATTTGACTGGGATTGAAAATATTCGCGGTTTAGGGGAAATTTTCCTATTTTCTTACATAAAAGTTAGGGACTATTTTACCCGCTAATTATTGTCTGATTGGTAGGTTTCTGCCCACTCCTAAACTCTAACTCCATTTAATTTTTCGCGTTGATTGGTTCATAATTGTGACCTATAGAGCAACTGCAGAATCAGGAATTTTTTCTGTTTTTGGTCCATTTCAAATCCTAAATATCGTGCGATCATCTCCAAAAACAATAGGGTTCTATTCTGACCATAACCCCACCTCCATTTCCAATTTCGTGAGGATCGGTTCATTATTGCGACCTGTAGCTTGATTACAAATTAACATGGACAGACGGACGGACGGACATACATAGCTAGATCGACTCATCTCGGTGAGATAGGAAGAACCATGTATACTTTCCTATGTGGGAAACCAATATTTCGAGGTGTTACATTTTTTGGCCCAATCAAACTTATAATACCCCCAACACATAGTGTTGTAGGGTATACAAATAAAATCATATGTCGTTTAACTTTGTTGCAGTTTGTTTTTATCTCACCCTGTATTTCCCCGAATATCGTTGTTACGAAGTGCACATTGCGGCTGTGGAGGACAAATAAAACAAATCGGATAAACAATATGGCAGCTATATCTATATCTGAAACGATTTCCACAAAATTTAACATACTTGTTTCTAGGGATAATTTGGTTGTATCTAATATTACACATTTGGTCTACAATAAAAGGCATGAAGATATATATGGGAGCTAAATTTTGATCGATTATCTCCAATTTCAATTGGGATAGTCCTTGCGTCAAACAAATTATTTGTTTAAAATTTCATCTCGTTCCTATAATAAATGCGACCTGTACTTTGTTTACAAAAATATATGCATAATAAATTAATATTTTTGTAAAAACAAAAATGACGTGATTGAACATGACTGCTTGGCCAAAATAAAAAGAGGAGAACTTTTGTTAATTTTAAAATTATTGCACAAAAATTATCAATCTCCGCCATTAGTTTGAAGGAAGCTGTTATCCAACGAGGATACCTGTGTTGATGTAATCTTTGCATTGAAATATAAGTGATTCCATCTTTAAACTTACTCCACAGATATTATAACTACAAACAGAACTTGTCTTGCCATTAATATCATATCTTTATGATTTGAGCTACAACCTTATCCACATATGTCCTTATTAATAAGTTAATACCTGGAAAACATTTCCTCAATCTTTGTAATTACTCCCCTATAAATGAGTGAATTGCCTGCCAACGCTACGTTAAATGAATTTACAAGATACCCTGCAATACGTTTTATATTTGAAATTAATTCTCATTAATTATATGTCATATATATTTTGCCCATTTTTCTTCAATTACTTTCAAGGATTCACTTCGAAGCTGAGTTAGCCAGAATTTGCCATGGCAGCAAAAACTCGCAAAACACTAACACAAGCCCCATATCAAAGATGCTTTCTCATATGCTAATGCCTTTCATGCCAGGCTGTATATAGCCTAGTTTATGAAGATAACCTAAATCCAGTCAAGTGAAACGAGTAATATCCAGATGAAGAAGAACAACGAGAAGAGAAAGCACTCACTATTTGTCATATATGGCATATCCTGCCAACCATCCTTTGTGCCTAACAGCTTCTCTGCCTGCCCGCCTATTGGTTTGCATGCCAACACGGATATTTGGTTCTGCTTCGTCGTCGTAGCATAATTCCAGCTTCAACATTTCATGTGACGTTCAACATATAAAGTTTTCAATTTCAGCAGAAATTGCCTGCATGCAAAAGCATGTTTGCTTCGGAGCCTGAATTCTATCATTAGTTCATAGATATTTACTGCAATCAAATATAACTAAGAAAAAATTTGCATTTTTCGAAAATTTTTACAAATTATCTCAGATATTTATATTTTCCTGTTCTAGTTATAGTTGTTGTTGCTCTTATTCCTGTTGCTGGCTGTTGTCATTGCTTAAGGAAACTGCAACTAATTGCTTTTCATGTTGACCATAAATATTAGAAGCATGCAATTGCAATATTCAAATTTCTTTAAAACCAGGCCATTGGGAAATTGTCTGTTGTCGAAATTAGGGTTGACATAGAAAATTTCCAAATATTTCAATTACGACAGTGAGTGGTTAATGAAAAGAAAATAGAAAAATTTGGTTAATAAAATCCAATGTTAAATGGATATGGCAAAAGGATAAGATTGTAGGGGAATTTTATTGTGCATTAGTGGGTATGAAGATTTGAAGGATATTTAAGATCTTTAAAATAAATTTAAAAGGTTACATTTGTACTTTTGCCGATTTACTCCCAGATACACAAATACAGCATATAAAGATATATTAAAGGGAAAGACATGAGTAAACTTAACAAGGGAATTTAATTTTAATGGAATTCTTATGGAAAACTGGATCTATTTAATCTTTATACCAAATGGAAGGTATAAGTAACGATAAGTCAAACTTATATGAAGTATATTAGAAGTTTAAGATCAAATAGCAGTGCCGCCGTCAAACCGTGGTCAAAAAAAAAAAAACAACAACATTATGTTCGGCCGGGCCGAACTTTTTACTTTTATACCCTCCACCATGGGGGGTATGTAGGGTATATTTAATTTGTCATTCCGTTGGTAACGCCTTAAAATATACATTTTAGACCCCATTAAGTCGAGTGTCGATTTAGCGATGTCAGTCCGTCTGTCCATCGGTGGAAATCACTCTAGCGTCCGAACGAAATGAAGTATGTGGATAAAATTTTACTCAAATGTGTATTATGTGTGTAGGACTTTTGGTATTGAAAATGGGTGATGGTTTTGGTATAGCCCCCATATAATGGTACCTCCGGATATTCGGTATTTTGGTGATTTAAGCGATTTTATTTACCGAAATTGTTTCAAATTTGGCATTTTAAGTTCGTAAGGGTACAACAGCCTATGACGGAAAATTGTCTGTGCAGGTCCACATCTTCGTAAACCCCCCATATAACGGTATTCCCCGATATTCGGTATTTAGATGATTTCAACGACATTATTCACCGGAATTGTTTCAAATTTGGTATTTGAAGTTCTTAATGGGTACGTCAACCTATGACAGAAAATTGTCTATGCAAGTCCAAGTCTTCCTATAACCCCCATATAACGGTATCTCCCGATATTCTGTACTTTGATGATTTTAGCGACATTATTCATCGGAATTGTTTCAAATTTGGTATTTTAAGTTCGTAATGAATACAACAGCATATGACAGAAAATTTTCTGTGCAGGTACACGTCTTCGTATAGCCACCATTTAACGGTATCTCCTGATATTCGGTATTTTGACGATTTTAGCGACATTATTCTCCGGAATTGTTTCAAATTACATATTTGGTGTTCGTAATGGGAACTACAGTTTATGACAGAAAATTGTCTATGCAGGTCCAGATCTTCGTATAGGCCCCATATATAACGGTACCTCCCTATATTCGGAATTTTCATATTCAGCGAATTTTTTATTCAAGTTTCGCATTTGAATATTGTAATGGTTTATGACAAAAGTTGCGTATGCAGGTCCACATCGTCGAATAGACCCTAATATAACGGCAACATTCGATATTTTTAAGATTTGAACAGAATTTTTAACAGATTTTTTGTGAAAATTCCTGAAAATTGTGGGAAGGAACTTACAGTTTTTTTACTTGTTTTTTTTTTTTTTTTTTTTTTTTTGTTTTAAAGAAAATATTGTTATATATTTGCATTCAAACGTGTTCCACTTTAAACTACAAACTTCAGTAGGTTCGGTTGAAAAAGAGGGGCAAAACAATTTCGCCTCAAGCCCTTTTGGGCATGCACTTAAGCCAGTATAGGCCTACAAACTTCAGTAAGATTGGTAGGACAATGCTGTTAAACTATTCAAAAAAAAAAAAAAAACTAGTTAGCAAAGGCTATAGTCGTGCGGGGCCGACCATATGATACCCTACAACACTACAATATGTTAGAAGCCCCCTTATGTCCAAATCCATGTTAGAAGATTTCGCTTTTGAAATTATGCCACGGAGCACTGCCCAGATATTACTAGCATTTCGACCAGGGACATTTAACCAATATTTACGAACTTCGTCGTGCTGTTAGTTGTAGTGGTCCATTTTACAGCTAAATATAATCCAATGGCCATACATAATGCTAGACTTCTTCCCTGTCCCTAACTTTCTTCTCAATTGTGTCAGGAAATTTTTCCTGTTCTTGAATATTGTGCGATCATCTCCAAAAGCAAGAGGTCCCTCTGTATTTCTAAATTTAGACTCATCTATATGATTTGCTTGTCTAGGATATTTGGCTATATTCGTCAACGAAATCAGCAAAAAAGGCAGAAGTTCGCATTTTGTGTATTTCGGCTATCGCTCGTAAGTAATGTTGGTATTTTGCAGACAAAAGTAGTGGTTCATTCTACCCGCTGTCCTAAACTCTAACTTCATGCGAGATTATGTGTCCATTAGTTTCTATTTGTGACCTTTATAACGGCTGCAAAATCAGGAACATTTTAGTTGTTGGTCCATTTCAACCCCTAAATATATTGCGGACACCTTTGAAAACAATAGGCCTAGCCCTTCTGAGGCTAACCCTACCCTTTCGTGAGGATCGGACGATAATTGCAATCTGTATATAATATCCCAAACCCGTGTTGTAAGGTGGAAAAATATTACAAAATGTATACCTTAATATTATAAGTCAAAATGAAAAAATCGCATGCGATAAAAAATATGAAAAAATAAAAAAATGTCACAAAATACTACAAAATCTATGTTAACATCATTTTTGACTTATTGTTATACGATTTTTTTAGATTTTATACTTTTATGTTAAGAGCGCGTTCTGAATTGGCAAAATTTGTCAAAATCGCTATAGCCATTCTGGAGATATAAGCATTCTAGCTAACATCCCCTTCCTTTGTATATATACATTTATATATTTCGCCATATATATCCGATCTTTTTAGTATCGGCATCTACGTAACGGTCAGAATAGACCTGTTCGTCTATTTGTGATTTCGCCGTCATTAAAAATATTCGCGGTTAAATGGCAAAATTTCGCGGTTAAATGGAAAATTTGACTTTTATTTATCACAAATGCTATGGTCTATTTCAACCACTTAATGTTACCCGATGTCCATCAAAATTGGAAGGCTTCTGCCCAGCCCAAAGCTCTAGACCCATGCTAACTTTCGCTTCGATTGGTCTATAATTGTGACCTGTAGAGCAACTGCAAAATCAGGAAATTTTTCAGTTTTTGGTCCATTTCTACCCCTTAATATTGTGCGATCATCTCCAAAAGAAATATTTTTCTATTCTGACCTTAACCCCACCTACATTTTAAATTTCGTGAAGATCGGGCCATAATTGCGACCTGTAGAGTGATTACAAATTAACATGGACAGACGGACAGATGGACGGACGGACATACATAGCTAGATCGACTCAGCTCGGCGAGATAGGAAGATCCATATATACTTTCCTATATGGGAAATCAATATTTCGTGGGGTTACATAATTTTTGGCCCAATCAAACTTATAATACCCGCAACACAAAGTGTTGTAGGGTATAAAAAGAACTATTAAACTATTCCAAACGTGTAATATTAACCCAACTGGGATGGAATTTGGCACTTACAACCAAATTGAGCCCAGAAACAAGTATATCTAATTTGGTGAAAATCTATATATATTCTTCATCCGATTTGTTATATTGTTATATAAAGCTCTACGAGTACAAAATATGCAAGAGGGATCTAGGGTATCATAAAGTCGGCCCCTCCTTTCTTTACTGTTTTTTTTTTTTTTTAATTTGACCCTTTGTGTGGGTGGTACCGGAAGGAGTAGACCAACATATTTAAATTTCAAAACAGATCTTGTTTTGGTAAAAACATATTGGGAGGTGCAAAGTTTGAAAGAAATCGAGTGCCAATTTCGCATTCTATAAGCGTTATGGTTGTTCAAAATTTTGACCCTATGTGGTGTAAGGAGTTAGCGACATGTCCCATTTTCACACAAGATCTTGTGTTGATAAAAAAAAAAAAATATTAGAATGAGCGAAATTTGAAGATAACCGGCTCTTACATCACATTTTATAAGAGCTATAATTATTCAAAATGTTGACCCCTGAGCAGACAGTACTTGATGGAGTGGGACGATATTGTCCATTTTCGTACCAATCATAGCACTGCGTGCATAGTGCAGTACGTGCAAAGTGCACACAAAATCGAATGATCATTTCTATTTCGCTAAATTGAGCTAAATAGTTTTTTATACCCTCCATCTTGGAAAGGAGTGTATATTAACTTTGTCATTCCGTTTGTAACATGTCTAAATATTCATCGTAGACCCCATAATGTATATATATTCATAATCAGCATAAAATTCTAAGTCGATTTAAAGATGTCCGTCTGTCTGTTGAAATTACGATACAGGCCAGATTATTTGTGTCTAGGATGGCTGGTAGCGTTATATGGTACCCATATAACGGTACCTCGCGATATTCGGTATTTTGATGATTTTTGCCGAATTTTTTAATGGATTTGTCTAAAAATTGGTGTTTGTTGGTCATAGTGTGTTCTAGCTGCGGTGGCGAAACATTGCTTGTATAGGTCAACGTTTTGGTGTAGCCCACATATAACGGTACCTCCCGATATTCGGTATTTTGATGATTTTTGCCACATTTTTTCATGGATTTGTCTAAAAATTGGTATTTGTTGGTCATAGTGGCGAAACATGTTTCCATGTCCATGTTTTGGTATAGCCCCTATATAGCGGTAACTCCCGATATTCGCTATTTTGATAATTTTTGCAACATTTTTTCAGGGTTTGTCTGAGAATTGGTATTTGTAGGTCATAATGGGTCCTAGTTCGTGTGGCGAAACATTGTATGTATAGATCCACGCTTTGGTATAGCCCCCATATAACAGTATCTCCCGATATTCGGTATTTTGATGGTTTTTGTCACATTTTTCACGGATTTGCGTAAAAATTTGAATTAGTTGGTAATAATACGTTCTAGCTCCGTTGGCGAAACATTGTATGTATAGGTCAACGTTTTTGTATAGCCCTATATAGCGGTACCTCCCGATATTCGGTCTTTTGATGATTTTTGACACAATTTCCCACGAATATGTCTAATAATTGGTATTTGTGGGTCATAATTGGTTCTAATGTTTCCATTACCCTAAGGTGGAGGGTATTAAAAGTTTGGCCCGGCCGAACTTAATGTTTTTTACTTGTTTTTGTTTGAAATGTTTAACCTTTAGTCGAAGAGTTTCCAGAAGGAGAGGACTGACGTTGTCCATCTTCGAAATCGATCAGAATTTGACAGTAACATTACGATGTACCAAGTTTGGAGCAAATCGGATACTCTCTTTGATACACGTTTTGGCCCTTTAAAATGATATATTGCAATGATTAAAAGAAAATCTCAAGTTACGTGAACCCAAAATCCCATGTATCGTTGCTAATTGTACCTGAAAACTTCCGGATTTTTCTCTTCTCAAACATATATTAATTTTTAATAGTTTAAGTATCAGATATTTGTCTCAAAACTAAAAATGTTCTTAGGTCTCAAAAAAACCCCACGAACTGCGTAACACTTAGTCGTCCTGATCCTTGATTTAAGTTAGCCACACATTTTTGCTTGTTAGATGGAATAAGAGAGAGAGAGAGAACGTTACTTTATTGCAATTAATGACAGTTGGAAAATATTTCCAAATTATTTGGCATTATTGCTCCTGTAATACTCTTTAAAAGAAAACCATGACTAATCCCCTCAACCATTACTCCACACCTAATTCCATTGCAAAAATTTTAGCATCAAATCATTTCTTAAATTGCACATCATTGCATTCTAGCACATAACCAAATGCTATTTGGAGCAAATCCCTTATTTTAGTAGATTTGGGACGATTTTTCGTTTTTTTGTTTGGCGGACCCATAACACAAAATGTCCATTTTGCTTTCGAAACTATAAATCATTTGGCACACAAAAACGGAACGAAGCGGTCGTTCATTGCCCGACACACAAACAGAAAGCCCGACGAACAATGAATGAAATCGAAACAAAAGAAAGAATTCGAAAAAGCAGAAAAAAACAAAAGCAGTTTAAATACTCAGCAGGAAGTAAGACAGCTCAGGTGCACTAAAAGCAAAAAAAGCAACAAAAACTCACATTGTGGAGATAAGATAGAAACAATTCCCAAAAAAAAAAAAAAAAAAAACAAATGCCAAATGGAGCCAAATACAGGGCAAAAAGGAATGAACAAAAGAAACAAAGAATGGCAGAGGAAAAGTGTTAAATTCCTCATTAAATAAACACTGCAACACAGACAGGACAGACACACAGTGAGAAATTCAGCACAGACACACACACACTAACTCCCATCCTATCTTTGGAACAACAACGGGAAAAAGTAATGGAAAGAAAGTAGAGATTTTATTTTGAGTATAACACACTTCAGGAAGGTCAAAAGTGCTGGCAACAATAAACTTTCATGGGCCATAGTATCGAAAAACAATTTAACCTGGAAGCAGGGGAAGATAATTATTTAAAGTAATAAAGTTCAAATAAGTTTCATTAAGGTGAAATTTAGTTGTTTAGAAGTCTTGTTGTAGCATCTGAGGGTATTGGATATTCATAGAAGCTTGGAATTCAAAATCGAACGGTGGAGTGAGTGAGGGAATTTTATATATTTAAGGGGATGTCATTACATATTAACCTCCTTCAAAGCAATCTCCATACCGAGGAATAGTTTACCTTTCTAGTGTAGCAGTCATATAAAGATACCAACCGATATCAAGTATATAGTAACGTTAGTCATTAATGATGACGGTGTTCTCTGTAATCGAATAAAAACCAAACCAAAATTAAATTTTGATAATGATATTTGTTTCAGTATACTCTGACAAATCATCATGAATAGACTCACGCTTGAACAACGCTACGAACTTATCCAAATTTACTTTGAAAATCAGGCTCTAGAGCAGTTGGCAACGACCCGTTCTTTATTGCAAAATTGTGTTCAGCGACGAGTCACATTTTTAGCTTAACGGGTTTGTTAATAAGCAAAATTGCCGCATATGGAGTGAGACCAATCCACAAGAGACCCCACAGACTCCATTGCATCCAGAAAAATGCACCGTATGGTGCGGTTTTAACGCTGGTGGCATCATCGGACCTTATTTCTTCAAAAATGAGGCCGGAGCTCACGTTACGGTCAATGGCGATCGTTACCGCACCATGATCAATGATTTTTATACCCTACAACACTATGTGTTGGAGGTATTATAAGTTTGATTGGGCCAAAAATTATGTAACACCACGAAATATTGGTTTCCCACATAGGAAAGTATATATGGATCTTCCTATCTCGCCGAGCTGTGTCGATCTAGCTATGTATGTCCGTCCGTCCTTCTGTCCGTCTGTCCATGTTAATTTGTAATCACTCTACAGGTCGCAATTATGGCCCGATCATCACGAAATTTAGAATGGAGGTGGGGATAGGGTCAGTATAGAACCCTATTTCTTTTGGAGATGATCGCATAATATTTAGGGGTTGAAATGGACCAAAAAAATTTCCTGATTATATTTCCGCAATTATAGACCAATCGGCGCGGAAGTTAGCATGGCGCCAAAGCTTAGGGCTGGGAAGAAGACTTCCAAATTTGATGGTCATCGGGTAATATTTAGTGGGTGAAATGGACCATAGCATTTATAATAAATAAAAGTCAAATTTTCCATTAATCCGTGAATATTTTTAATCCCGGCGAAATCACAAATAGGCTAACAGGTCAATCCTGACCGTTACGTAGATGCCGATACTAAATAAATCGGATATATATATATATATATATATATATTTTTTTTTTTTTTGAAGTATACATTTTGTATAATTTTATCACCTTACAACACAGGTTGGGCTTATTATATATAGAAAGCAAAGAGAAACCAAAGAACACGAAATCTCGCATGAAGTTAGAGTTTGAATGGGCCACTATTTTTGTGTTAAAAAATACCAACATTACTTATAGATGATATCCGAAATACACAAAAGACGAAATGCTGGCTTTTTTATGCTGATTTCGTTGACTAATATAGCCATACATCGTAGAAAAGCAAATCATGTAGATGAGTCTAAATTTGCAGATATAGAGGGGTCTCTTGCTTTTGGAGATGATTGCAAAATAGCTCAGTTAAAATGACCCAAAAACAGAAAAAATTTCCTCATCACAGAATTGAAGAGAATCAACACACATGAGAAGAGAGTTAAGGACAGGGAAGAGTTCTATCATTGTGGATGACCATTGTATTATATTAAGCTGTAAAATGGACCACAATAACTAACAGCACGACGGAGTGCGTAAATATTGGGCAAATGTCCCTGGTCAAAATGCTAAGGGTAATATCTGGGCAGTGCTCCATGAAATAATTTCAAAAGCGAAATCTTCCAAAAGGGATTTGGACATAGGGGGGCTTCTAACATATTGTAGTGTTGTAGGGTATCACATGGTTGGCCCTGCACGACTATAGCCTTTCCTTACTTGTTTTGTTTGAGAATATGGATGACATTGATCCACAGGAGAGGTGGTTTTAACAGGATGGCGTTACATGCCATACGGCACATCTTCTCATATGGGGTCCATATAGGGGTACATGCCAAAATTGAAGTATTTAGGTGGTTCAAAACTATTCTTATATGAGATTTATTAATCATTCTGGACAAAAATTTTCCATACCAAAATTTAATGACATTGGTTAACGTTTTGGTATCAAATTATAGCTAAAACCTTCAGTATAACTTATGCCATACGATAACCAGGGACTGTAATGCCGATTTCCCGATAATTCGATGTTTTATGCATTAAAAAAAAACATAAAAGCTGGCGCACACCTCATATGGGGTATACTTGGGCATGGACCAGTATGAACAATTTTGAATATATACCTTCCAAAAATAGTCACTACAAATCGCGTTTCAACCCTACTGACCAAGAGTTTGAAATTCCTCGAAAAAGTCCTTATCAGTGGGTTACAGTGCCAGAGTGCATTAAACTACAAAACCGAAAATGTGTCTCTCTGTTTGTCCGTATATAGTACGAATTAATATATAAGTCTAATATTTTGCTTATATATGTGTGGGTTCTACAGGGTGAGATGATAAAACTGCAACCAACTTAGACTGCTATCATTTCTAAGCCACTCGTCCGAGAGCAGTTACAAGCGTACAAAAGCATTTTGGTCAGAATTTTCCAGAAAAAAGTTATTCGTGAAGGAATTCAAGCGTGATAAAGTGATTTCTTTATATTTGGCTGGAAAACGAAAAGTGGCTTTCGTTAGAGCACTCCAGCATTTAAATGTGAAACAATATTTTGTGTCTCGTACCATCGCTCGTTACCGTGATACTGGTAGCATAGCCCGACGTCAAGGAAGTGGACGGAAGAAAACAGCAACATCGGCAGAAATGGTTCGATAAGTAAAGAAGCGACTTGATCGACACCCGCGTCGCAGGGGCAGAAAAATGGATCGTGAGCTGATCATATCGCAATATTCCATTCGGCAAATATTGCAATATGAGCTCAGGGTAAAGCCATTGAAATTCCAAAAAGTGCAAGAATTTACACCGCAACAGAAAGAAAATAGACTCCAAAGAGGTTAAGAAAGTGTTGAACTGCCGTATTTGGATTTCTCCGATGAGAAAACATTAGTCGTCCAGCCGTGTGTAAACAAACAAAATGACCGTGTTTACTTGCCAAAGAGGTCAGCTGAAAATGTGCATCTTTGGTGGATGGTGTGGGCCGCCATAAAAGCCGATGGTCGCTCTCCGCTCGTATTAATCGACCGTGGCATCAGAATAAATAACGAATATTATCGCCAAAATATTCTGGAGGGTGTATTAAAGCCTTGGACACACAAACATTTTGGCCGCAGACCTTGGATATTTCTACAGGACTCAGCACGCGCCACCCAAGAATGTTTACAAAATGTGTTTCCTCGCGCAAAGGCCACCAAAAACTCCGGATACCAATCCGTTGGACTATTGTGTCTGGAGTATTTTGGAAAACAAGGTTGATACTAACAAATACCAAAGTGTCCATTACCTCAAGCAAGCGCTTCTCCGGGAATGAGCCAATATACCACAGAACAACATTCGGGCAGCGTGTGACGATTTCATTGGCCGTTTTATGGTCATAATTCGTGCCAAAGGTGACCAATTCGAACAAATCTCAACATATTCTAAAATTTGATGTTATTTTCGATATTTTTTGCTTTCATTCAATAAAATTAAAAAAAAATGTAAAAATTATGGCGTTTGGCTTTGTTGCAGTTTTTTATCTTACCCTATATAGCCCAAATCTGACAAGTAATAATATTTAGATCACACTTAGGTCAGATATGAAATAAACTCCCTTCATGTGGTTTGAATAATTATTACGTGTATACATCTGTCGGCATACTGAGGGTGACTGACTGAACTTATTATTTTATAATATTTTATATCCTGAAAAAAATAATCCATGTCTCACGAATCTATACGAAATGTTAAACTTCTTTATAACGATATTTGATAACAAGAAACTTTTATAAATGTATATCACTTTAATACTTTTCTTATCCTTATATCTCACGCTTATGTTTTAAATCCTAGGTCAATTACAAGCTTGAACCATTTTGCACCTTTCTAGTACTATCCATAATGTACAAAATCTCAATGATTGTATCATATTGTAACTTTAAGAAATTTTCTAAAAAAAGGGTTTTGAAAACTTAGTCATTAATAAAGCTATACCATTTCCTTCAATTCAATGTTAACTTTGTCCCAGCGACACTGCACGCTTGTTTGGTATTTGAAATCAATTATTAATCTCAGTTCGACCAAATTAATTTCCTTCCTTGTCTTAGGCTATGTTTTCTCACATCTCCCATGACAGCAAATATAGTATTCGTTCAGAAGACACATAAAATGAAATAAAAAATTCAAAAAAAAACATACTTTTCAATTTTCTTAATTTAGTCTCGTTTTTTGATGAGCATTTCTGTTTGAATTTTTTGGCAGAGTAATTTTTCACATAACTTGCAGTAGTTGGTTTTTCTATTTCTTTTCAATTTGTTTACTTAAGCAAATGTTAATTCCACTATATTTGCTAACACAAACTCAGGTGCAGTGATAGTTTGGAGCAAATAGTAAACAAAAGAGAATGCATGTAAAGACACATGTGTAATGGGGTGGAGTGCAATATGAACCAAAAACATAAAATTCTACAGAAAAAATGAAAAGAGAAATGCATTCGATTATAAAAGTATAGCTTAAAATAGAAGGCATGTGTATCGACATTTTGACCGGTTGCATTGTCACTAGCCTAAATTGCGGAAAAAGTTTCCTACTCTACCACATTTTTTGAAATTTTCGGAATGGGGGCTTTCTTAAAAATCTTACCTTTCGACATCAATATTACTGACCAGCACCTAGACATCAACAGTTTTCTCAATGTAAAATTTCACGGCTTTGGCTCTATCCCCTCATCCAATATCAAATTTAGTACCATTTTGTACTTTACGAAGAAATGTGGGACGCATTTCCAAACTACCGCCAAATTTCAACCTCAGATACCAACAGTGACCTTAATATACAATTTCAGATTATCATATCAGATCTTAGATCATTAACTTCTCCCATTACCAAATTTAGTACAAAATAGTACGCATACTCTCGACCACAGACACTAACAGTGACATCCATAACAATTTGGGATTCCAGCTCTATCTTTTCACCCAAAACCCAGCTAAGTACCCAATTTTTACTTTTCGTGCAAATAAAATTTTAAAAATTCAGCTCTATCCCTTCACCATAGGGTTCATGGTGCACATTAGTAAAACCACCTCCATATCATAACCACATACACCAACAGTGACATACATATGAAATTTCACGATATCAGCGCTACTCCTTCGCCCAATACCAAATTTAGTACTTTTCGTACAATTATAGTAAGTATTTGCGAAACTACCTCCTTATCTTAATTCCAGATATCAAAGAAGAGCTCAATATAAAATTTCGAAATTCTAGCCCTATGCCTTCCAGAATTAGTACCACTTAGTACTTTTCGTACAAATATAAGAATATACATTTAGAAAATATCACTTTACTTTAATACAAAATTTTAAAATTCCATCCGTTCACCCTGAACCAAACTGTTCCAAATTTGTACCAATTAGTACAGTTTGCACATTTAGTACACATTTTCAAAACCACCTTCATATAACAAACTTACTTTCCAATTCTCATACCAAATTTCAAGTTTTCATCTCTAGCGTTTGACATAGTGAGGAATAGTACCATTTTAGAAGTTTAGTACCAGTTTAGAACTTTTCGTAACCTTCAAGTTTTTAATTTCAAAAACCCTTTGATACGTCTTCCTGGACTCCATACCAATTTTAAGGTCAACCAGTTTTTCCAAACAAAAAAATTTTTTGAATTTTTCTATTTCTTGTAACCTTTAGTACGGATTTCCAAAAACCCAGTGGAAGAATATACAGGGTGAGATAAAAAAACTACAACAAGGTCAAACGTCATAATTTTTATTTTTTTTTTAAATTTTAGAATAAGTTAAGAATTTTTCAAAATTGTCACCTTTGGCACGAATTATGACCTTCAAACGGCCAATTGAAACCGTCACACGCTGCCCGAATGTTGCTCTGCGGTATTTCGGGCCATTCCAGGCGAAGCGCATGCTTGAGGTGATCGACACTTTGGTATTTTTTAGTGCCAACTTTGCTTTCCAAAATACTCCAGACACAACAGTCCAACGGATTGGTATCCGGAGATTTTGGTGGCCATTGTGCGCTGGATATGAAGTGAGGAACATCATTTTCTAACCATTCTCGTGTTGAGCGCTATGTTGCTGAGTCCTATTGGAATGTCCAAGGTCTGCGGGCAAAATGTTTGCGTGTCCGATGCTTTAACACATCCTCCAGAATATTTTTGCGGTAATATTCGGCATTTATTATAATGCCACGGGCGTGTGAGCTCTGGAGGCCAACCGAAGGTGCATATTTTCAGCTGAGTATTTTTAGCTGGCAAGTAAACACGATCATTTTGTTTGTTTACATAGTGCTGGACAACGAATGTTTATACCCTACACCACAAGGTGGTCAGGGCATTATGTCTTTGTGCATTTGTTTGTAACAGTCAAAAGGAAACGAGATAGGCCCATAGTTCCTTTTGATGATCTGCATAGAATCACATTCTGAGTCGATTTATGCATGTCCGTCCGTCTGTCCGTCTGTCCGTCTGTCCGTCTGTCCATGTATTTTTGTAAACAAAGTACAGTTCGCATTTATTGTCCCATCCAGATGAAATTTTGCACAAATCATTTCTTTGGGCCAAGGACGAACCCTATTGAAGTTGGAGATAATCGGTCAAAATTTAGATATAGCTCCCATATATATCTTCGTCCGATTTGTTTTTTTTTGTGCACCAAACGTGTAATACCAGTACGAATAGTATGGAATTTTGCACGTACGATCAGATTGGACCTGAAAATAAGTATGCCGAGTTTGATCGAAATCGGTTCAGATATAGCTATTGCTCCCATATATATTTTTCATCCGATTTGTTATTTTTGTCCTCCGCAGCCGTAATATGCACTCTGTAACAACAATATATGGGGAAATATATCAAATGCAGTTCAGAAATACCTTTGCTAAAGTTTATCGAGATCGGTTCAGATTTGGATATAGCTCCCATATATAACTTCGTCCGATTTACCTTTTATTGTGCACCAAACATCTAATATTTGCCCAAAGTGGATGAAATTTGGCACTTACGACCGAATTGAGTCTAGAAGCTAGTATGAAGATCGGTTCAGATATAGCTATAGCTTCCATATATACTGTTCATCCGATTTGTCATATTTATTACCCACAGCCGTAATATGCACTCCGTAACAACGATATTCAGGGAAATATATCAATATTTTTATCCGATTTCAAATAATTTGTGCACCAAATGGGCAATACAAGTCCGAATTTAAAAAATACGAATGCTTCGGCATATTTAGTCTTTTGAAATTTAAATTATAATTATAATCATGGCGTGTATGATTGAATTCTCTCATAAAAACTTTTAATTGTTATGCGCAGCTCTACTAAATTAGCAAAGTGGTGTAGGGTATCATAAAGTCGGCACCGTCCGACTTTAACGTTTTCTTTACTGGTTTTTCATTGGAGAAAACCAGTTCACCATTTTCGGCCAAGCGAAGCAACTCTTTATATATATATATATATATATATATATCACGAATTTTGGAAAATTCAAAACAACCCGACCTATCCCAATTTTTAGTTGCCATGAAGTCATAAGAGTTCAACTTATTTTTTTTTTTTTGTTTTGAGTTATATCCTTCTTGTTTACCTCTTCTTTGTTGATTTGTTTTTCTTATTTTTTTATTTTATCATTTGTTTTTTATTCAGTAATTTTTGTTTTGTTCATTTCGTTTGGTTTGTTGTTATCGTTCGTATTCCTGTAGATGTCTCGTCGTCATGTTGTTGCCCAGCAAAAACGTATTTTCTACGGGTCTAAGTTGTTGTTTTCGCCGCTGCTTAGTTTAGAATGCAACACAAATTAACAATCAACATTATTTTGTCACCTGTCAGGCTAAATTCATTCATTCATTTGCTACACACACGCCCGCTCCGACACGGTGACGTTGGGAATGTTGATGATGCTCGGATTCCTGGTGATGCAGATGCCGATGCCGAAGCCAATGCTGAGGATGCTGCTAGAGACCCACCTATTTGGATGATTGCTATTCATCCGGATGCACATGGACTGCATTGCTGCTTGCTGTGCTTGGTTATTTGTGACACCATAGCGTATGTCTGTCTGTCTGTCTGGCAGTCAGTTCTTCCATGTTGTTGGCAATATTTTGATGCCAGTGTTGTTGTTGCTGCTGCTGGTTTTTTTTTTTTGGCTTAGCACGGCTTAACTATGGCTGAGTGTATGTGCCATTTTTTCGTCTTCCTTCTGCTCATTTTAGAAATGGGGAAAAATAGGAAAACCTAAAGTCCATCCAATGAAGAGAACAGCAAACAGCCAGCCAACAAACATCATTGGCCGTATCAGTGACTGTGTGGAAATAGCAGATGTGTGTGTGTGTGTATGTGCTTTCATACTTACAAACTAACTAACTAACAAATATAAATATGTAGGTACGTTCCCTCGATAGGGCACATTTCATGGCTGTATATTTGTTGCCTAGAAACGAGGTGTTGTAATAAGCAAGATGAATTGTTGAGAGGAATCTTGAAAAAAGATTTTACAATACTTAGTTTTTCCTTAAAAAACAGAGAAAATTAAATTTACTTAGAAATGAAGCACACTCAGTTAGGATTTGAGGATACTTATATTTTATACTCACTTTTCTGTTTCTTTACAAATATTAAAGCGTGGCCGGGCTGTGTGGGAAAATCACTGAAGGGATAAATAAATAAATAAACATTTAGACATGGGCAATGTTAAATTCTAAATCCTTGTGGGTGTATTAAAAAACACTGTTTACCCTAATTTATACAACTACAAAACAAAGTGGTAATTTGGGACATTGAAACTGAAAATGGTGGAGAATTAAAATAAATCAAACTCTTTAATAATAATAACTAATAGAATCATATCATTTGTTACGGCCAAAACTTGCCTCATAGAAATAACGGGTGTGGATGTGGAGATCTCTTTGTTTCAGGACATCTAGGGGTGTGCGTCTGTCTGTGTGGATGGTGCGTATGATCACTCTCGAGGCCAGTGCCCAATTTAGTCCATAATATGTATATCGTAATTTATTATCAAACTAAGATCGAGTTCGAGATGGACATATATTGCCCACTCATTCCGATGCTTCCCATATAAAATGTCAAGATCTTCAAACTCGGCACAAATTTTATGTTACTTTCTGGCGTCAACCCAAATCCGAGGAAAAATTTAAAAAATAGCAAATTTTTTCTGAAATTTATAGATATACAGGGTGAAACAAAAAAACTGCAACAATGTCAAAGCCATTATTTTTACATTTTTTTTAATTTCATTAAAAGAAAGCAAAAAATGTCGGAAATTGCATCAAATTTTAGAATAGGTTTAGATTTGTTCGAATTGGCCACCTTTTGCACGAATTATGTCCTTCAAACTGCCACTGAAACCATCAGACTACTGAAGAAATCACACTATCACGCATCACGAATAGCTTTATTTATGGAAAATTCTCACCAAAATGCTTTTGTACGCTTGTAAACAAAATAATGAGCTGTCATTGGAATAATTTTTACAGCTGACGGACGAGTGGCTTTCAAAGGACAGCAGTCTGAAGTGGGTTGCAGTTTTTTTCATCTCACCGTATACAGTTTAAAAAGACATTTCTTCTCTTTCTTAGTTAGAGATTTTTGCTTAGGACCTATTGTAGATATTTCTTCAAATAATTTTTTAGAATATTTTGACTTGACTTGCCTAATCATATAACAAAAAAAAAAAAATAAATAAATAAACATTAAGACCCTTTGTTGACTCGCTTGATGGTTGAAGTTTTCAAACAAAATATTCCTCGTATTTTTATCTGCAACATTGCAGAAGAAACTATAAAACTAAAATGCACGGAGTCCGAGGATCGAAACCAAAAAATTCCAAAAGTGTGGAAAAGGGGGAACCCCTTTTTTTGGTTACTTCTTTAAGTAGACTTTCAAAACGCTACCCAGTAGACAATTTAGTAGCACTTAGTACTTTTCGAACAACTATAGGACGCATTTTCTAACCCACTTTCAAACCTAAACTCTAGATACCAACAGAGACTTCAATATCAAATTTCGGTATTCCAGTTCTTCCACAATACTAAATTTAGTACAGTTCGTACACTTAGTATATATTTTCAAAACCAACTCCATATCTTAACCACAAAAGCCAGCAGTGACCTCAACATTAATTTTCCGATTTTTTTTGCTTTATAACAATTTTAGTAACATTTAGTATGTATATGGAAAACAGTCTTCTTCCCTCTACCCTAGGCACTAATAGTGATCTAAATTTAATATTATTGAGGTGTACAAAATACTTTGTACATACTTTTGAGTGCGGTTGAGGCGCTGGGAAAAACTAGCAATAAACAATCAATATTCAAAAATTACATATTTCCCAGCCGCCATAAAATACCACATGTGAACAATTCGGTGATCTTGTGCGCTGACGCATACGATAATGTGTCAGATAATAAAGGTTATGACCCACACGCACAGATATCGATGCGCTCAGTAGATGCACAAGATCACTTGAATGAAATGTAAAGCAGCCCTGCAATGTTCTCCATTCAATATTAGAATAGATAAGAACAATTGTGTGGCTGCGACTAGGTTAAGTTAGATTAGTTTCAGTAGTACGTAAGGAATAAATATTTTAAATAAATTTCAATAAATAAATATTTATTTGAGCTTTAGGTCTGGGTTTTTTTCTTTATTTAAATCCGATATTTCGCAATGGGTTACATTGCATCTTCAGGGAGATCTACAAAAATACATTTTGATTTTTATATTTCATGTTATCACAGCATTAAATTATTTAACAAAACGATAAAAGACAAACAGAAAAATACACAGAAAATAAATATATTGCTTACATGTAAAGCATCTATAAAAGTGTCAAGTTTTACTTAAACCTACGATAGAATTTCACTATCATCGTCTGTGGTAAATATTGCACTGAGTTGTTTTACATATTGCACGATCTATTTTTCTGTGTGAGATGGCGGTAGCAATAAGCTGCGTTGTCGGTTTCGCTCTTATAGTTTATTCTCTTTGTTGTTGGTAGGTTATTAATATGTAACATTTCTAAAGTCAATCTCCTGTTGTAGTTACTCTCCGTTTGTAGTATTTTAATATTCTCAAAGTTTGGTGTGTGGTTATTTCTCCTGCAATGCTCAGCAAGAGCTGTCTTTTGTGTCTCATTTTCGTTTCTGCATTTGATGTTTGATTTGTGTGCAGACATTCTCGTTTTAAGTCTGTTTTTTGTTGTCCCAACGTACAGTTTCCCACATTTTTCGTTGTTGTTTCCCTCGCATTCAATTTGGTAAATTACGTTGTGTTTGTCTTCGGTGTTTATTTTGCTTTTAGTGTCGCTGAAAAACTTTTTTAGAGTGTTGTTCGTTTTTTGCGCTATTGCAAATGTATTCTTGTCGTATATGTTAGATTTTAAGAACCTTTCTGACATGTGTGGTATGTAAATCATCGACTTGTATGTTTTTTCCTCTTTTTCCTGCTTTGGTCTTGTGGGTCTATATTCAATAAAGTTGTTGATCATGTTCATTGGAAAATTATTCATTGTCAATATTTCTCTGATTTTGTTTTTGTTTCGGCTGTGGAATTTTTCGTCACTTATATTCAATACTCTGTGTACAAAATTTTTAACAGTGTTAATTATTATTTGTTTCGGATGCTTTGAAAAGAAATTAATGATTCTGCCAGAAGCTGTCGGTTTTTGGTACCAATCAAATTCTATTTTCTCATCGTTCGGTTGGTTTTCTCTTCTCATTCAGAGGACTTGTCGAACAATTGTAGTTCAGATTTCCAAAAACCACCACCAGATCCCTACACTAGATACCGACAGAGACCACAATATCAAATTTCAGGATTCCCTTCAACCAATACCCAATTTAGTATCAATTACTACTTCTCGAACAATTATGGTACATATTTCCAAAACCACCTCCATATCTTAACCTCAAAAACCAACAGTACAATCCATATCAAGTTTCGGGATTCCAACTCCATCTCTTCGTCTAATCATACATTTAGTACTTTTCGTATAAATATTGTACACAATTCCAAAACCACAGACAGCATCAGTGACATCTACATCAAATTTCACCTCTTTAACAGCATTACACCATTACCAAATTTAGTATCATTTGGTATAATTATGATACGTATATCCAAAACCAGCTCCTTCTCTCAACCGCAGACACCACCAGTGATATTCATATCAAATTTTAAGATTTCGGCTCTATCCCTCCGGCCAATACTAAATTTAGTAACACATAGTACTTCTTCTCGAACAATTATGGTGCACATTTCCAAAACAATCTCCATATCTTAATTCCAGATACCAACAGAGTCCTAAATATCAAATATGAGAATTCCAGTCCTATCCTTCCCCGCATTATAAAATTAAGCACGATTTAGCACTTTTCGTAAAATTATAGTACACATTTCCATAACCACATCCATGACTTAAACAAAGACAATAACAATGTCATCTTTAAAAAAATTCAGGATTGCAGCACAATCTATCCTCGTAATGCCAAACTTTGTGCTATTTAGTACTTTTCGTACAATTATAGTACACATTTCCAAAACCATCTCCATGTTAAAACTTGTCGTAGCCTGAAAATCGAAAAAAAAATGAAATCGAATTTTTAAAAACCCTTTGGTACATCAATCCTGCTCTTCATTAGTTATTCTCATTCCTAATTTCAGAATTCCAGCTCATTTCGTTTGTACAATACAAGGTATCAATTTTTATACCCTACAACACTATGTGTTGGGGGTATTATAAGTTTGATTGGGCCAGAATTTATGTAACACCTCGAAATATTGGTTTCCCATATAGGAAAGTATATATGGATCTTCCTAGCTCACCGAGCTGAGACGACCTAGCTATGTATGTCCGTCCGTTCGTCTGTCCGTCTGTCCATGTTAATTTGTAATCACTCTACAGGTCGCAATTATGGTCCGATCTTCACGAAATTTAAAATGGAGGTGGGGTAAGGGTCAGAATAGAAGCCTATTTCTTTTGGAGATGATCGCCAAATGTTTAGGGGTTGAAATGGACCAAATACTGAAAAAATATCGACGCGGAATTTCGCATGTAGCTAGAGTTTAGGGCGGGGAAGAAGCCTACCAATTAGGGTGGTCATCGGATAATATTTAGCGGGTAAAATAGATCATATCTTTTGTGTTGAAAAAATTCAATATTTTTCATTAAACCGCAAATATCTTAAATCCCGGCGAAATCACGAAGCCATGACAAGGTTACTTCTGACCTTTACATTGATGTTAATATCCAACAAATCGGATATATAGCAAACTATGTGCGATATATATGTCTATCAAAGAAGATATGCTTGAAAGATCTCTTATATGTCGAGAACGGCTGAACTGATTTCGACAGTTCTCATTAATTCAGAATGGCCTCTTGGCAGGAAAGAAAAAACGTCTAAAAAAATCGCATAAAAATATCTCTCTAAAGAGGAAAACATTGATTTTGTAAAATTTTCTCATATTTTTTCAATTTTGTCATATTTTTGGCATATTTTCATTTTGAATTAAACATTTGGTAATATTTCTACAGCTAACAAAACTAAGTAGTTAGGATATCAGGATATCATATACAGATCGCATTTATGGCTCGATCCTTACGAAATTTTACATGGGGATAATATGGGGGTCAGAATAGAAGCCTATTCTTTTTGGAGATGATCGCAATATATCTAGGGGTTGAAATGGACCAAAAAACTGCAAAATTGTCAGCAGGTCGTAATTACCGCCCGATCCTCACGCACATTTGAATTGGGGTTACCGGACATTGCAAAAGACAAGCAGTTTTGGATGGCCATCCAAAAATATTCAATGTGCGAGATAGTTTGCCAACTTTTGTAGACAAAATACGAAAATGTCCATTCCAGTGACGCTTTGGAGAATTCAAAAATACAGGAAAGATGCACTTCTGACTATTTCGTTAACGCTGATTTCGATGAAGAATATAGTCAAATGTCTGTATCTCATATAGATGCGTTTCAGTCTTTTGCCACTTCTGAGAGATTATGGGTCTTTGGGAAATATTGGTTCCAGATCTAGGAAGTCCATTTACGTGCAACATCTACCAATAAATTGGAAATGAGCAAATTAGTTTAAGTTGCTATTATTCGAAAATTAGAGAACGAAACCTGATGATTTTCTTTTATTATTTGTCACAATATCTTGTAGAATTCTTTCGAGTATCTCGCCTATATAAACAGTATCGTTTATTATAGTGTTGTAGGGTATTCAACGGTCGGCCCCGCTCGACTGTAGCCTTTGCTTACTTGTTTAGTATATTTTAGTACCTTTCATAGCCTTTCAGTACGAATTTCCAAAAGCCCTGTTTTATCACACGCCTACGCACCAAGGCTGATCCTCGTTCAAAATTTCAAGATTCTAGCTGCAGCCGTTCCGTCTGGGCTTTGATTCTTGGTCACTACTCTTTGCTGTCTTAGGCTGATGTATAGATCTGTTGGCAAAACCAACTGATACTTTTTTAACTTCGTTCTCTTTTATATTCGAATCATGTTCTAAGCTTATACCGAGCCTCTCCTCATTCGGGACCAAAACCTCAGTCTAGGATACACTCATGCTATCCCCATTTCTTAGACCCTCATTTGAGTCCATATTAGCACTTGGCTTGAAATAACATAAACCCACCCAGGATGGATTCCTAGCGTTCACAGGCAATTTTATTTACAAGCCAGCGAAAAGATATACTTATGTACAAACAAAATAACATACATATATACATACATACATACATACATTTGCAACTTACAACTTGTAATTCGTACACAATTCGTACACATTCGAAACTATTGACTTTACAGTTTGTTGCTGTCATGTTATCTCGCCAAATGTCTCGCAAGCCTTTTGCCAATTGTGTAGCGTAACACTGACCATTGGCCAGTCATGTGTTATCTGTCGGTATGTCACTACTTTTGCTTTCCAATGCTTAGACATACATATTTACGTAGTTGTAGCAGTAACAAGTAAGAAAGCAGCTAAGTTCGGCCGCCCCGAACTTTTAATGTCCTCCACCATTTTGAAGGAACTTGAAAAAATTCCAAAACAATTCCATCGAAAAATATCGTTCTAAGGGAAACCGTTATATGGGCGCTATACGAAGACATGGTCCTGCATGTACAGGGCGAGATAAAAAAATGCAACAAAGTCAAATGCCATAATTTTTACATTTTTTTAACTTTTATTGAATGAAAGCAAAACATTTGGGAAATGGCATCAAATTTATGAATAAGTTTAGATTTGTTCGAATTGGTCACCTTTGGCACGAATTATGGCCTTCAAATGGTAAATAAAACCGTCACACGCTGCCCGAATGTTGCTCTGCGGTATTTTGGACCATTCCCCCCTTGCTTGAGGTGATCGACACTTTGGTATTTTTTATTGCCAATCTTGCTTTCCTAAATACTCCAGACACAATAGTCCAACGGATTGGTATTCGGAGATTTTGGTGGCCATTGTGCGCTGGAAATGTAACCATTCTTGGGTGGCGCGTGCTGAGTACGATGGTGCTGAGTCCTGTTGGAATGTCCAAGGTCTGCGGCCAAAATGTTTGCGTGCCCAAGGCTTTAATACACCCTCAAGAATATTTCCACGATAATATTCGGCATTTATTCCGATGCCACGGTCGACTAAAACGAGCGGAGAGCGACCATCGGCAATTATGGCGGCCCACACAATCACCATGGCCGGCGCTTGAGTTCTGGTGGCCAACCAAAGGTGCACATTTTCAACTGTCCTCTTTGGACAATGAATGTTTTCTCATCGGAGAAAACCAAATTCGACAGTTCACCACTTTCGGCCAAGCGAGGCAACTCTTTAGCTCTTTTGAGGCTATTCCCTCTTTTGTTGCGGTGTAAATTCTCGCACTTTTTGGAATTACAATGGCTTTACCCCGAGCTCATTTTTCAGTATTTATCAAATGGACTATTGCGATATGTTCAGCTTATGAGCCAATTTTTCGGCCACTGCTACGTGGGTTTCGAGCAAGTCGCTTCTTTACTTTCCGAACCATTTCTGCTGATGTTGCTGTTTTCTTCCGTCCACTTCCTTGACGTCGGGCTACGCTACCAGTATCACGGTGACGAGCGATGGTTCGAGACACAAAAGATTAATTCCACTTGTGGTTTTCCAGCCAAATATAAAGAAATCTCGCTTGAATTCTATCACTAATAACTTTTTTTCTGGAAAATTCTTACCAAAATGCTTTTGTACGCTTGTAAACAATGTAATGAGCTGTCACTGGAATAATTTTAACAGCTGTTGGTCTAGTGTCTTAGAAATGACAGCAGTCTGAAATTGGTTGCAGTTTTTTCATCTCACCCTGTAAACTTGAAACATTTACGGTAAAAATATTGCTGAAATCATCAAAATAGCTGATATCGAAATTTATAGTTTTATGAGGACTATACGATATCATGGACCTATTTAAAACATTCTCTTCTAGAGGGTATAGTACGCAGAAGAAGCTCCTCGTGTGGATTTTGAATGGCTAATGTAGCTAAAATAAACAAAATATAGAATATCGGGAGGTAAGGGGAATATGAGATTCCATGGACTTTATGTGTGGTGCCGTTATATATGGGCTATATGACCCATTACGAGCGCCAGTGTAGATTACGATCTTCAAATACGAAATTTGAAACAATAATGTCCCTTAAATTATCAAAATACCGAATATCGGCAGATATCGATATCGCCTTCAGGCAAAATACTGTTTTTTGCAAAAGTTTAGCTTCCTAACTTAAATCATTTCGACTCTAGCTCTGTTAGGACTAAAATTATTATTTCGATGAGTTACAAACGGAATGATAAACTTAATATACCCTCCATACCGTGTATGGTGCAGGGCATAAAAATATAATGCTTTCGTGTACGGTTTATGCAATGAATTGTTGTTGTAGCTTCATTGTCCAAATATGTTCCGAACATTTTCGCGTTTATCCATTCGATGGACTTTGGCTAAAACATGCAATGGCAAATGGACTACAAGCTTGTCGAGATGTGTGTGTGTGTGTGTGAACGTGTGTGATTGTGTCATGTTCCTACGGAGATACATTATTGCGCGTTTTTCCGAGTACTTGTCTGCAGCAGATGTAATGAGGTTTCATTCGAGTTGCTGTTGTTGGTCACAATGTAATTTGCTGCTAATGCAGGATTGCATGTTGTGTTTTTGTTTTCATTTCTTCCTGTTATTCGCTCTCGTTCTCTGCGTGTTTTCATTAGGTTAATTCACATTATTTCACTTATTTATGCTGATCCCAAAATTTTGTTGTGTTTGGAGATGCATTGGAATTCGAGACAACTAAGTTGGAAGAGTATTAAACATTAATATTGATTTTGGTTATTCTGCGGAATATAAATGGAAACTTATGTCTGGATATGGGGGAAATGAGTGTAAGAGGGTTATAAGGCAAATTCTTCTTCCACCTCGGCCCTGGAGAAGTTGAAGCAAAAATCCGATTTTGACATTTAAATACTTTAATGCCCTGTTCCAGAACCCGCAAAAATCTACTAGTTTTTACATTTTATTTGACGTAATAAAGGAAAAATCGGGTAAAATCGTAATGAAACTATATACGGGGTGAGAAAAAAAACTGCAACAAAGTCAAATGCCATCATTTTTTCTTTTTTTTAATTTTATTAAATGAAAGCAAAACATTTCGGAAATAGCATCAAATTTTAAAATAAGTTTAGATTTGTTCGAATTAGTCACCTTTGGCACGAATTATGGCCTCCAAACGGCCAATAAAACCGTCACACGCTGCCCGAATGTTGCTCTGCGGTATTTTGGCCCATTCCTGGCGAAGCGCTTGCTTGAGGCGATCGACATTTTGGTATTTTTTAATGTCAGCCTTTCTTTCCAAAATACTCCTAACACAATAGCCCAACAGATTGGTATCCGGAGATTTTAGTGGCCATTGTGCGCTGGAAATGAAGCGAGGAACCTTATTTTGTAACCATTCTTGGATGGCGCGTGCTGAGTTCGATGGTGCTGAGTTCTGTGGTAATGTCCAATGATTGCGGACAAAATGTTTGCGTGCCCAAGGCTTTAATACACCATCCAGAATATTTTCGCGATAATATTCGGCATTTATTCTGATGCCACAGTCGATTAATACGAGCGGAGTCCGACCATCCGCTGTTATGGCGGCTCACACCATCACCATGGCCGGCGCTTGATTTCTGGGGGCCAACCGAAGGTGCACATTTTCAGCTGACCTCTTTGGCAAGTAAACACGATCATTTTGTTTGTTTACAAACTGCTGTACAACGAATGTTTTCTCATCGGAGATACCCCAATTCAGCAGTTCACCACTTTCGGCCAAGCCAAGCAACTCTATAGCTCTTTTGAGTCTATTGTTATACCCTACAACACTATGTGTTGGGGGTATTATAAATTTTATTGGGCCAAAAATTATGTAACACCTCGAAATATTGATTTCCCACATAGGAAAGTATATATGGATCTTCCTATCTCGCCGAGCTGAGTCGATCTAGCTATGTATGTCCGTTCGTCTGTCCATGTTAATTTGTAATCACTCTACAGGTCGCAATTGTAGTTCGATCCCAACGAAATTGAAAATGGAGGGGTTATGATCAAAATAGAACCCTATATCTTTTGGAGATGATCGAATAATATTTAGGGGTCGAAATGGACCAAAAACTGAAAAAAGCGGAAGTTAGCATGGAGCTAGAGCTTAAGGGTGGCTAGAAGTCTTCCAATTTTGATGGTCATCGGGTAATATTTAGTGGTTGAAATAGACCATAACATTTGTGTTAAATAAAAGTCAAATTTTCAATTAAACCGCGAATATTTTTAATCCCGGCGAAATTACAAACATACGAACAGGTCAATTCTGATCGTTTCCTCGATGCCGATAGTTAATATATCAGATATATATAGCGAAATATATTAAATGTGTATATACAAAGGAAGGGGATGTTAGTTAGATTGCTTATATCTCAAGAATGGCTGGACCGATTTTGACAAATTTTGTCAATTCAGAATGCCCTCTTGGCATAATAGTATAAACTCTAAAAAAATCGCATAAAAAGATATCATTAATGATGTTAATATAAGTTTTGTAGTATTTTGTGACATTTTTTTTTTTGATTACATTTTTTATCGCATGCGATTTTTCAATTTGACTCATAATATTGAAGTGTACATTTTGTAATATTTTTTCACCTTACAACACTGGGTTGGGCTATTATATACAGATTGCAATTATCGTCCGATTATCACGAAAATTTTCACAAGGGTAGGGTAAGGCTTAAAGGGCTAGGCCTATTGTTTTCAAAGATGCCCGCAATATATTTAGGGGTTGAAATGGACCAACAACTAAAAATGTTCCTGATTTTTCATACCTTATAAAGGTCACAAATGGAAACCAAAGGACACGCTAGAAGTTAGAGTGTAGGACAGCGGGTAGAATAGACCACTACTTTTATGTGAAAAATACCAACATTACTTACAGGCGATATTCCGAAATACACAAAAGCCGAACTTCTGGCTTTTTATGCTGATTTCGTTGACGAATATAGCCAAATATTGTAGATAAGCAAATCATATACATGAGTCTAAATTTAGAGATACAGAGGGGCCTCTTGCTTTTGGAGATGATCGAAAAATATTTTGGGGTTCAAATGAACCAAAAACAGAAAAAAATTCCTGATTACACAATTGAAGCCAATCGACACGCCTGAGAAGAGAGTTAAGGACAGGGATGGAAAATGGACCACAACAACTAACAGTATGACGGAGTGCTTAAATATTGGACAAATGTCCCTAGTCAATGTCAAAAGCGAAATCTACCAAAATCGATCCAGATATAAGGAGGCTTTTAACATATTATAGTGTTGTAGGGTATCACATGGTCGGCCCCGCACGACTTTAGCCTTTGCTTACTTGTTTTTCTGTTGCGGTGTTAGTTCTTGCAATTTTTGGAATTTCAATGGCTTTACCCCAAGCTCATTTTTCAATATTTGCCTAATGGAATATTGCGATATGTTCAGCTCACGAGCCATTTTTCGGCCACTGCGACGGGGGTGGCGATCAAGTCGCTTCTTTACTTTTCGAAACATTTCTGCTGATGTTGCTGTGTTCTTCCGTCCACTTCCTTAACGTCGTGCTAAGCTACCAGTGTCACGGTAACGAGCGATGGTACGAGACACAAAAGATTTATTCACATTTAAATGCTGGAGTGCTCTAACGATAGCCACTTGCGGCTTTCCAGCCAAATATAAACAAATCACACTATCACGCTTGAATTCCATCAGGAATAAATTTTTGTATATTCTTGCAGTTGTGGAACAAACTATACACTTTCATTCATTTAATTTTTTTTGGATAATATGTCCCTGGTTTATTTCAAGATCCCCTCAAGTAGCTACAGCCCCTTTTTCGCTGCCCTCAAAAAATAATAAAGAAATAAATATTATGAAAATGTCAGAAGCCAACAACAGCAAATGTGACAAGTGCATAGCATAAAATTAATTTATCCAGTAGCAGAAATTTACATACACTCATACATATGTTTGTATGTCGTCCATAACAATTTGTGGTTGACTGTCACAGTTGGACATGCGTCAACAATTGATTTCCAGAAAATAAATAAAATTCTTGACTGCAAAAAAATCAGCAGCAAAAACAAGGCTTTCCGAAAGACCACAAAGACCGAATAATACTTTGTAGGGAAGAATGAATGACAAGGTAAAATATTGAATGGATGTAAGCAAAGTTATTAGTCAGTCTGCCCCTGCAAATTGATTCATTTTCTGACCATTGTGATGTGTTTATTTTACAATGCATTGTTGTGTTTTTTCTGTTGCTGATGCTTAAATGCATCCAAATGCCATTTAATGGATATGCAAATTTTAAAGAATTCCATTAAATTGCTTTTTGTTTATTTTTACATCTTAAAATATATATTTTTTTTGTCAAGGTGGCTGTCATAATTTGTCTTTTGTTTCCGAAAATTTGCACAAAGATAATCGATTTATAAGAAAATAAAACAATGAGAAAATTGAGAGAAGTCGTGCGGCTCCCACAATATTACACCCTGTACTAAAGATGTAAGAATAATTTGTAAATATAAATAATATAAGTGAATATTTGTAATAAAAAGGTCAGTAACAACAAATTTCGAAGTTGAATAGCAAAGGCATCAACCGGACATTCGATCATTTCGACCTGAAGGAGAGATCTTATATATAATTTGGAGATCTATGAAAATCAGGGATATTTTTTTGCACGGGGTGTAAATGGAAAGTGATTCAAATAATAAATAGATTTTGAGCAAGAAACAAGTAAAAAAGCAGCTATGTTTAGCCGGACCGAACTTTTAATACACACCACCATTTGTAAGAAACTTTAAAAATTTAAAAAAATACTGTTTAAATGAAAATATGGGTTATGGGGGGGGGGCTATACGAAGTCGTGGGCCTGTATAAGTTTTTTTTTTTCGTAGGCTGGAGTATCTATTAAGAACTTCAAATTCGAAATTTAAAAAAAAAGGGGTGAATGATGTCGCTTACTTCATCAAAATATGAAATTAAGGCAGGCACAGTTATATGGGGGAAGACGTGGAACTGCATACGAAATTTTAGTCATAGGCTGTAGTAGCGTTTCCAAACTTCAAATATGAAATTTAAAAAATTGCGGTTAATAATGTCGCTAAAATCATGAAAATACCGAATATTTTGTGGTATCGCTATATGGGTGCTACATATATATACTATAATGAGAATCTATATAGACAATTCTCTTCCAGGGGATAAGGCACTCCGACGGAACTCCTTGCATGGATTTTCAGACAATTACATTGAAAAAAAAGTCATCCGATTTTTATACTCTCAGCAAAAAGTCTGCTTTATAATTTTAGATTTGTTCCAAAAGTTCGTGTTAGGCCTCTTTAGTACTCACAATGCACAATTTGTCCAGATTTACAAAATGTCGATTTTTTTGATCAAATTTTTGTACCAAATTTTCAGACTTTCAAGGCTTCATATATTATTTAAGATTTTCCTTTTTCGGAAAGAATAAAAGGAAAATTTTTTACTTTTTAAACCAGAAAATCTTTTATTTTGAAGTTTACCGAGGAGGATATTTGTAAAACCACTACACAATAGACCCACATCCATTTTTTCTGTCCAAACTATTTCAAAGTCTCCATATGTGTCAGCCCTAGAAACGAACAGTGACCAAAATATCAAATTATTAAACTTCAGCTCTGTCCCTTCATCCAATACCAAATTGAGTAACATTTAGTACCTACATTTCGATCGGAAACTAGTAGTATTTAATACTTTTTTGAACAGTTATAGTATGCGTTTGGAAAATCACGATTAGATCTCAAGACAAGACACCAACGGAGACCTCAATATCAAATTATGGGATTTTTGCTCTATTCCATCACCCAATACCACCACTTAGTACTATTTAGTACTTTTCGCCAAATATAGTACAATCAAAATCACCTCCATATCTCAATTCCAAATACCAACAGATACCATTTAGTAGCATGTAGTACTTTTCGTACAAATATAAGACTAATTGCCAAAACATCGGCAAATCTATACCATTTAGTATCACTTAGATCTTATTAGTACGTATTTCTAAAACCACTTCCAAATCTCAAATCTACATTCATATATTGCCAATTGCCCATAGACACACACTTGTTCAACTTCTCTGAGCATTCCAGGATAACATTTTCGGTAAGGAACTCCGGTTTGAGGTCCCATCTCAATTTATTTGAGGGAATCATTTGCAGGGTGTTTCTTCTAGGCATTACTAGAATTTGTAGTGATTTTTCAAAGAATCTATTTAAGATCTATAATAGGTTACGCTGGAGACGCCTTGTAGATAGTCACACATTCATAATTATTGGGAAAAAAATTGGATTCCGCTCTTTCATATTTCACAGTTGCCAAGAGCTACTTTTAGGTTGCCTTTAAGGAATTCTTTGAAAGGCCTTAAAGAGTTTGCCAGAATTGTTTTTGAAGTTTGTTTCTCTTTAAAGGTGTTTGTCTTCATATGTCTAAGAATTTTCCAGATTTAATGATAATGTCTAGAGGCCGCATATCTTCATTCAACAATAATCCACCTTTACTTCTAATATTATGAGCTAAAGTAAGACCGTTTTTTGGCAAAAGCTTTTTATACCCTACACCACATAGTTGTCGCATTTATTATCCGATTGAGATGAAATTGTCCAAACAATATTTGTTTGGCCCAAGGACGAACCCTATTGAAATTGGTGAGAATCGGTTCAAATTTGCATATAGCTCCCAAATAGATCTTCAACCGATTTGGGGTTAATTGTGCACCTGAATTTTGGCACATCCGAACGTATTCAGTCTAAAGCTAGTGCATCAAATTTGATGGAAAGCGGTTCAGACATAGCTATAGCTCCCATATATTTGTTTCATCCGATTTGGTCTTTAAGTCCCTCATAGTCGTAATATGCAGTCCACAAGGCTGATATTCATCCACAAGGCAGATATCATATAGAACCCAGAAATACCTTTGCCAAATTGTATCAAAATCGGTTCAAATTTAAATATATCTCCCATATATACCTGTATCCGATTTCAAGTTTATTGTGCACCAAATGGCATATCATCAGGGGTGTATTCAGCTTAGAAGCTTCACATAGAACAATTCAAACTTAGAATACAGCAAATTTGGTGAAACTCGGTTCAGATATAGCTATAGCTCCCATATATATGTTTCATCCGATATGGTGCTAAAATCCATCACATGCGTTATATGACCTCCAAACGATGATATTTGACACCGGACCTCAGATACAGCTCTAAAATAATTCAACCAAATTTGACTGAGATCGGTTCAGAAGCTATATATAAATAGCTTCGATATGCACTATACGCTAATGTCATTTGGTACTAGAGGTACAAAGTCCTCTGTCAAATTTGTTGAAAATCTATTCAGAATAGGATATAGTTCCAAAATTGCGATTACTCTAATGCCATGATTCTCATTCAAATATGGTTCACAGATATGACAGACAGGTATGATCTACATAAATTGTGGATACCCTTCCCATATTTAGGAGAGATACGCATCATAAAGTCGGCCCGCCCGACTTTTCATCATTCCTTACTGGTTGGTACCAAAAACGACTTTTCTGGTATTATCTCCACTTTGACCATAAAAATTATCTCTAAACCAACTTGTCGAATGTTTTATGGCCCTTTTTTAATTGACAAAAAATTTCTTTGTTTTCCAAAAACATTCTTAAATGAAAAACATTATCAGGTGAATATGTTCCCAAAACCAAATCATTATGGTCGCTATTAGGAAATCTCTGTTCTCCGCTGTCTTTGGCTTTGTTCTAAAATCAAAACGAATGATCATGTCATTTATTTGGTATTAAGAAATATAACAAGATGTGAGATTCCATTCAAACCATCGGTTTGTTGACAATCAACGAAATTATGGCCACTTTTTTGTAATGCTGCTATGGAATTCTTTAAGACGCTCTGCTGCGACTGGCCGATATAAAACTTTTATATTTTCTCGCCCCTACCTGGGTTATGAGTTATTGGTGTTTTTTCTGGGTTTTCGGTTTATGTGAGTCCCCGTAACCATTTTCATTTCTTCGAAATGCATTACGGTTGATTCCCTTTAATTTATTACCTTATGGCCATAATGAACTAACCGTTTAAACTACTGTTTCCGTCTGACGACAACAACAATAACACAATGAAATATAACCTTTTTAAAGTTTTTTTTTGTGTTTGTTACGACTGGGTTTTAAACCATCCGTTTAATGTCTTGTCTGGTTTGAAATTTTTTGGTTTGTGTTTTTTTGATGATGATGATGATGTGGTTGGTGAGATGAATTCTGCCATACAACAACACAAGGTATATATCTTCTTCTTTTTTCATTCTGCTACGGCAAATACTCTCATTTGACAAAGAAATTTCAAAACCGTAAAGACCACAACACACACGCAAAAAAATGGATGTCATTAACATGACCAAGCAAAATGAAAGATAACTGATAATAACTATATTATCCTGGATACTGAGTCAATACGAAATGTATTTACTCTATTTCCAAGGCATGATTACTTTGATGCCCTATAACAATAAATAAACCATCCTTTTTAAAAAAAAAATAATTAGTTACAAACATTAGAAGCAGATTTTAGTTTAATAGACTACCAATTTTGAGAATCTGAATTTAAAACTCAATACTCTCTTCTTTACTGTAACAGAGGAATACAAAATCCAAGTATTCCAACTAATTATACCCTCAGCCATATGACTATAGAGGGTATATATCATTTGATACGGTCAAAACGTGCCTAGTCGAAATAACGGTTTTAGACCCTTGGTCTCTTTAGATCAAATCCGTATCAGAACATTTGGGGTCGATCTAGCGATATCCGTCCGTCTGGATGGCTGGTACTCATGATAACTCTCGAAGGGAGTATCCGATTTGATCCAAACTTGGTACGTCGTAATATTTTTGTCATACTTAGATCGATTTCGGAGATGGGCAATATCGGTCCACTTCTTCTGTTAACTCCGCCACAAAAGGTCAAAATTTTCAAAAAAAAAGAAAAAAAAAACCTGCACAGAAAGAGAAACGATAATTTGATTTTGCTTCAGCTTTGCAAATCCTAATATTTGCGTGACTGCTAGGTCAGGTGCAAAAATGGACAATATCGATCCACTTCATCAAGTAACTCCCCCACTATGGGTCAACATTTTGAATATTTACAACTCCTAAAAAATGTTATATAAGAGTCTGATTATCTTCAAATTTCACACATCCCAATATTTATATTAACCCAAGGTCTTCTGGTACCTCCCACACAAAGGGTCAACATTTTGAATGTCTATGGAGCTCATAAAACTAAATTAACATCCGATTCCATTTAGACTTAGTACATCTGAATATTTCTATCAACACAGAATTTGTTGTAAATACGGTAGAGATTGGACCATTCCCACTGGTACATATCCCACAAGGGGTCAAAATTTTGAATAACCAAAACGTTTATAAAACCCAACAAGATCTCTTGTGAAGATGGGATACATCGGTCCTCTCCTTTTGGTATAAATATTTTTCCTAACACAAGACCTGTTATCAAGGTGATATATAGCTGCGAACCATTAGGACCTCACTAACAAAGGGTCACAATTTTCAACGCTTTTATCTGTCATAATTTACGAAACAAGTCAGCGGTTCTTTACAATTTGCCATATCTAAATATTTTTCTCATCCAGAAACTTGGGATGAATATGGATTTTACGATGAAGTTACCAATAGAGACCAAACCTGGTCCGTTGCAATATTTATATCGTATTTAATTAGGTCCGATATGAAATGGACAGTATTGGCTCATTCCTTCGGATTCCACTCCATTACAGTTTGAATAATCATAACATATGTAAAAACAAGTAAGCAAAAGCTATAGTCGTGCGACCATATGATACCCTACAACACTACATAATGGTAGAAGTCCCCTTATGTCCAAATCCATTGTGGAAGATTTCGCTTTTGAAATTATGTCGTAGAGCTTTTTGACTGGGGACATTTGCCCAATATTTACGCAAACCGTCGCCCTGTTAGTTACTGTTAAATATAATCCGATGGTCATCCAAAATGCTACACTTCTTCCCTGTTCTTTACTCCCTTCTTATGCAAAATTCCGTGTCGATTTGTTTCAATTGTTTGATAAGGAAAATGTTTCTGTTTTTGGTACATTTGAACCTTTAAATATTTTTCGAACCTCTCCAAAAGCAAGAGGTTCCTCTGTATCTCTAAATTTAGACTCATCTATATGATTTGCTTGTCTATGATATTTGGATATATTCGTCAACGAAATCAGCACAAAAAGCCAGTAGTTCGCCTTTTTGTGTATTTTCAATAACGCCAGAAAGTTATTTTCAGTGTCACACAAAAGTAGTGGTAAATTCTACCCGCTGTCCTAAACTCAACTTCATGCGAGATTTCGTGACCTTTTTTAGTTGTTGGTCCATTTAAACCCTAAATATATTGCGGACATCTTTAAAAACAATAGGCCTAGCCATTCTGAGCCTTAAACTACCCTTATGACAATTTTCGTGAGGATCGGCCGGTAATTGCAATCTGTATATAATAACCCCAACCTGTGTTGTAAGGTGAAAAAATATTATAAAATGTACATTTGAATATTATAAATCTAATTGAAAAATTTGAAGTGATAAAAAATGAAAAAAATGTCACAAAATATTACAAAATCTATATTAGCATCATTATTCACATTATTTTAAGCGATTTTTAAGATTTTATACTTTTATGCCAAGAGGGAATTCTGAATTGACAAAATTTGTCAAAATCCTTCCAGCCATTATGGAGATATAAGCATTCTACCTAAAATCTCCTTTCTTTGTATATATACATTGTATATATTTCGCTATATATATCAGATATATTTACTATGGTCATCTACGTAACGGTCAGAATTGCTTTGGTCGTCTATTTGTTATTTCGCCGGGATTAAAAATATTCGCGGTTTAATAAAAAATTTGACTTTTATTTAACACAAATGTTATGGTCTTTTTCACCCACTAAATATTACCCGATGACCATCAAAATTGGAAAGCTTCTGCCCATCCCTAAGCTCTAGCCCCATGCTAACTTCCATGTCGATTGGTCTATAATTGCGACCTGTACAGCAACTGCAAATCAGGAAATTTTTCAGTTTTTGGTCCATTTCAATCCCCTGAATATTATGCGATCATCTCCAAAAAAAATAGGGTTCTATTCTGACCATATCCCAGCCTCTGTTTTAAATTTCGTGAAGATCGGGCCATAATTGCGATCTGTAGAGTGATTACAAATTAACATGGACAGACGGACGGACGGACATACATAGCTAGATCGACTCAGCTCGGCGAGCTAGGAAGATCCACATATACTTTCCTATGTGGGAAAACAATATTTCGTTGTGTTACATAATTTTTGGCCCAATCAAACTTATAATACCCCCAACACATAGTGTTGTAGGGTATAAAAATATTTTTAAATAATCGAACATTGGTTGAGGGTATATGTCTGTCGGCAGAACCGACTGATACTTTTTAACTTGTTTTTAAAATCATCTTATTCCACAAATTCACAAAAAAAACACAAATAAATTCCTCCTCTAGTTTTGTTGTTTTTTTTTTTTCTTTCAAACCCAACGTCTTTGACCACAAATGAAAAACAGGCCAGATGTAAAACTGATAGTTTGGTTTCTTTCATTTTTACTATTTTTTTTTTTCTCTCTTTCGGAAAAATGTCTTCAGTTTTGCCTTTTCTTTCCTCCTTTTTTTTTCCTGTGCGCCACATAACAGCACATAAAAACCATCATTGTGAACATTTGCATTTTGTTATGGCCAGTCCGAACGATACGGTCGACCATCCGACATAAAACCATAGTAGATTAACAGCAAACATTGAGCAATAACAACACCAAAAAAAAAAAAAAAAAAAAAAAAAAAATTGAAGGTAAGGTAAGAATATTACTAAGCCACCCATTTACTTACCATATTCACCTTAAAGCACTTGAAATAAATCATGTCAATAATGTTCATAAAGAACCGGAGAGGAAAAAAAGTAAACCAAAACACACACGCATACTCGCAGACACACACTCATGGTTAAACTATACAAATTGAGAGAAAATACCGGAAAAAGGGCAAAGAATCTTCATTGAACAATAACCACTTAAATGCCACACACAACCATGGCACTGGACACTGAATATTCAGATGATGACTTGGATGGTCATGGCATATCATTACTGCTGCCTGGTGTCCATGGAATTCAAGACATTGACAATATACAATGTTGAGAAAAGTTCCACTGTAGCTGGGAATTCTTTTTTAGCGGAAGGTATGTGTATATTATCGTGGCTCAAAAAACTCCCGAAAATATTCTTTAAGACCAAGTTCTATAGATAGTCTTTATGCTTGGATCAAATTTGGGGTTGCTACGTTAAGAAAAGCCTTGTGAAAGATCTTCCATCAAAAAACTAAAAAGGTCAATAAAAGAAAAGAAAGGTCAAAAGACGGACGAGGCCGACTATATGATACCCTACACCACTATGTATGTTGTAGACCCACCCGTGAGAAATAAATGTTTATATTGGGAATATATGTCAAGGTTTGGGAATTTAAATGAACCTTTTTTGAATGTGTCTTATAATTTGGAATTAGAGATAACTAATGTGTGGGAGGTATATCCAACACTGAATAGACTTCCATCAAATTTGACGGAGGCATATAGACCTATCGTACTAAGATTCCTATAGAGTGTAGGATATGATTTCGAAAAAGATTATATTTAACCAGTAAGAAGGGTAAAAAGTCGGGAGAACAAACTATATGAGACTATGCGTATTTAATAGAGCTCTCGTAATAAAACAGTTTATTTTGGGAATTTATGTGAAGTGGATCATAACAACTATGAACCTTATTTGAATGCGTATCACCGTTTAAGAATTGTCACAATTTAGGAATTATATGAAAATGTGAATAGATTTTCAAAAAATTTGTCGGAGGCTTTTGTACCTCAAGTACCAAATAACTTTGCTGTATAGTGCATGATACGTGCATGATACCCTCCACCATTTGGAACGAATTTGGCAATTCTCAAAAACAATAAAATCCGTTAAAAATTCTGATAAAATCTTAAATATACCGAATGTAGCTTTAATATTAGGGTCTATAAGGTGATATGAAGCTGCGTAGGTAACATTTGTCATAAGCCATTACAATATTCAAATTCGAAACTTAAAAAAAAACGGTTAATGTCGATAAAATCAAAATACCGAATATCGGGAGGTACCGTTATGTAGGGACTATACGAAGAGGTGGACCTACACAGACAATTTTCTGTCGTAGGCTGAAGCATCCATTACGAACTTCAAATATCAAATTTGAAACAATTCTGGTGAAAAATGTCCCTAAAATCATTATCATGAACTTCAAATACAAAATTTGAAACAATTCCGGTGAATAAATTCGCTAAAATCATCAAAATACCGAATATCGTGGGGGCGTGGATCTGCACAGACAATTTTCTGTCTTAGGCTGTAGTATACATTACGTACTTCAAATACCAAATTTGAAACTATTCCGGTAAATAATGTCGCTAAAATCATCAAAATACCGAATATCGGGAGGTACCGTTATATGGGGGCTATACCAAAACGTTGACCCACATGGCCCATTTGCAACTTATATACCGGACCGATTTTCACCAAATGGAAAAAATCCAATGAATATTGAAAAATCTAATCAACATGGGCTGATATAACATGCATGGCGGACAACAACCGTAAAATCGGTTGAAGATATCAAGGGTATGTAAAAATCTGAACAGATCTCGATAAAATTCGGCAGAGGTCAAATCTTCTAAAATACAAATTTGAAACAATAATGTGGGTAAATGTGACTAGGATTATCAAAATATTGAATATCGGTGGGTATAGTTATACAGGGTGAGATGAAAAAACTGCAACAAACTTCAGACTGCTGTCATTTCTAAGCCACTCGTTCGACAGCTGTTAAAATTATTCAAGTGACAGCTCATTACATTGTTTACAAGTGTACAAAAGCATTTTGGTGAGAATTTTCCAGAAAAAAAGTTATTCGTGATGGAATTCAAGCGTGATAGAGTGATTTCTTTATATTTGGCTGGAAAACCGCAAGTGGCTATCGTTAGAGCACTCCAGCATTTAAATTTAAAAAAATCTTTTGTATCTTGTGCCATCGCTCGTTACAGTGATACTGGTAGCCCGAAGTCAAGGCGATGGACGAAAGAAAACAGCAACATCAGCAGAAATAGTTCGAAAAGTAAAGCAGCGGCTTGATCGAAACCCGCGTCGCAGTGGCCGAAAAATAGCTAGTGAGTTGAACAATATCGCAATATTCCATTCGGCAAATATTAAAAAATTAGCTTGGGGTAAAGCCATTGAAATTCCAAAAACTGCAAGAACTTACACGGCAACAGGAAGAAAATAGACTCAAAAGAGATAAAGAGTTGCTTCGCTTAACCAAATGTGGTGAACTGCCGAATTTGGTTTTCTCCGATGAGAAAACATTCGTTGTTCAGCTGTTTGCAAACAGACAAAATGATCGTGTTTACTTGCCAAAGACTTCAGCTGAAAATGTACACCTTCGGTTGGCCACCAGAACTCAAGTGCCGGCCATGGTGATGGTGTGGGTCGCCGTAACTGCCGATGGTCGCTCTCCGCATGTCGCTATTAATCGACCGTGGCATCAGAATAAATGCCGAATATTATCGCGAAAATATTGTGGAGGGTGTGTTAAAGCCTTGGGCACGCAAACACTTTGGCCACAGACCTTGGACATTCCAACAGGACTCAGCACCATCGCACTCATCACGCGCCATCCAAGAATGGTTACAAAATGGGGTTTCTCCCTTTATTTCCTGCGCAAAATGGCCACCAAAATCTCCGGATACCAATCCGTTGTACTATCGTGTCTGGAGTATTTTGGAATGCAAGGTTGGCACTAAGAAATACCAAAGTGTCGATCACCTCAAGCAAGCGCTTTGCCGGGAATGGGCTAAAATACAGCAGAGCAACTTTCGGGCAGCGTGTGACGGTTTTATTTTCCGTTTGAAGGCCATAATTTGTGCCAAAGGTGACCAATTCGAACAAATCTAAACTTAGTCTAAAATTTGATGCTATTTCCGACATTTTTTTGCTTTCATTTAATAAAATTAAAAAAAAACAAGTTAAAAAGCAGTAAGTTCGGCCGGGCCGAACTTTTAATACCCTCCACCAATTGCAACGAATTTGGAAATTTTCCAAAAATAAAATCCTTAAAAAATTCTGTTAAAATTTTAAAAATACCGAATATAGCCGTTATTTTGGGGTCTATACGACGTGGACATACATAGTCATTGTTTGTCATAAGCCATTACTATATTCAAATTCGAAACTTGAAATAAACGGTGAATAATGTAGCTAAAATCATCACAATACCGAATATAGGGAGGTACCGTTATATGGGGGCTATACGAAGACCTGGACCCGCACAGACAATTTTCTGTCACAGACTGGAGTTGCCATAACGAACTTCAAATACCAATTTTAAAACAATTCCGGTGAATAATGTCGCTAAAATCATCAAAATACCGAATATAGGGAGGTACCGTTATATGGGGGCTATATGAAGACGTGGACCTGCACAGACAATTTTCTGTCTTAGGGTGTAGTATCCATTTTGAACTTCAAATACCAAATTTGAAACAATTCCCGTGAATAATGTCGCTAAAATCGTCAAAATACCGAATATCGGGAGGTACCGTTATATGGGGGCTATACGAAGACGTGGACCTGCACGGATAATTTTCCGTCTTAGGGTGTAGTATCCATTTTGAACTTCAAATACCAAATTTGAAACAATTCCCGTGAATAATTTCGCTAAAATCATCAAAATACCGAATATAGGGAGGTACCGTTATATGGGGGCTATATGAAAACGTGGACCTACATGGCCCATTTACGAACCTAACCTGCCTACTGGAAAAATAAACATGTGTGCAAAATTTTAGCCACCTATCTCAATTCATTCGAAAGATAGAGTGATTACAACAGACAGACAGACGGACAGACAGACAGACGGACATCGCTAAATCGACTTAGAATTTTACGCTGATCAAGAATATATATACTTTGTTGGGTCTGATATGAGTATTTCGAGGAGTTACAAACGGAATGACAAAGTTAATATACCCTCCATAGTATAGTGGAGGGTATAAAAAAAGATTTTTGCAGTTGCAGATTTTTATCTCATCCTGTATATAGAAGCTTTATCCAAACCGATATTGACAACACTTTAGGCCCTTATTTTTGAGCTATATTTGGTATCTGCTACCAAATATCATTCTTGAGGTGTGCATATTACGAATGTAAGGGACTTAAAAACCAAATCGGAAGTAACATATATATGGGAGCTATAGCTATATCTCAGCCAAATTTGATGTACTTGCTTCTAAATTCAGGTCATTTGGACTGATATAGGTCACTTGGTGCACAATTAAGCCGAAATCGGTTGAAGATATATATGGGAATGATTCTACGAAGATTCTCAAAAGTATGGGTCAATCTCGCTTCATTCTCCATGTTACACTATATTATACAAGTAAAAAACATTAAGTTCGGCCTGGCCGAACTTTCACCTTAGTATAAAGGAAACATATTTATGTAAGGATATCTAAATTCAAGCATGTTTCACTTTAAACTTCTTATACCAGTAAGAGCGTTTGCATGAGTGAGACTTTTATATGGGACCATACCAAAATTTGAACCTCTATAGGCAATTTTATACTTCAAGGATTGTCATGTATCAAATCTTCTAAAATACCGAATTTGAACCAATTATGTGGGAAAATGTGACTAGAATTGTCAATATACCGAATATCGATGGTATAGTTATATGTGCGCTTTAGGAAAACATGGAACTAAATATTCAATGTTCTGCCACCGGGCTATAACCCATTATGAACTGCAAATACAATTTTTTATCACCGTTACCGTTATTTGGGGGCTATACCAAAATGTGGACCTGTATATAATGTTTCGCCATACGAGCTGGAACCCATTTTGACCCACAAATACCAAGTTTTAGAAAAATTCATGGGAAATGTGGCAAAAATCAGCAAAGTATCGGATATCGGGAGGTACCTTATATATGGGCCTATACAACAACGTGGACCTATACAACCGGAGCAAGAAGCCATCATGACCCACAAACTTCAATTGTTAGACAAATCCGCGGAAAAATGTGGCAAAAATCATCAAAATACCGAATATCGGGAGGTACCGTTGTATGGGGTCTATGTTCCGCCTGTGAAACTGGAACCCATTATGACCTACATATACAAAATTTTAGACAAATCTGTGGGAAAAATGTGGCGAAAATTTTGAAAATACCGAGGTACCGTAATATGGCTTTATACGAAAACTTGGATCGATATATCTCATTTTGAATACCATACCAACCATCCTAGACACAATACAAATTGTTCTGCCAAATTTGTGAAGGTCTACGTCAAATAATGTGGGCTGTATCGTGATTTCAACAGACAGACGGACACAGTTAAATCAACTTAGAACGTTATTCTGATTATGAACATATACTTTAAGGGGTCTACGATGATTATTTGGGGATGCTACAAACAGAATGACGAAGTTAATTTACCCTCCTTCCCAAGGTGGAGAGTATAAAAATGGCATAAAATTTAATTTACATAGTTTTTTTTTTGCCTCACCCTAACGTCCATTCATACGAGCGACCTTCTACTTCACATCAGCGCAGTGGCATGTGGATATGGCAGTAAGTTCGACTGGTCGGTAATAATATGCATAATGTGCATATTACTTATGCATATTTGGTGCATATTATCAATTGATTGTGTGGTTGCGACATGATGCATCATGCAAGGAACAAACGACCAACTCACACACACAAACATTAGTCCTCAAAAAAAATTGGAACTCTTCAAAACTGAATATGATAAAAAAAAACTGAACAGAAATCTCGTGGCATACTCATATCCTTGCACATGTGTATGGACATATTTATGCATGTATGTCAGAACGCCAGTATCTACAACTTCATCAAACGGAGAGGGGGGCTGGGCAACAATGAAACGACCCGGACAATGATATCGGTATCATCAGTTGGCTGCAATTGACATCAGATGTCCTTTGTTTCTTGCCAAAATGCGAATGTAAAGATAGCTAGCTAGTTGGATGGTCGGTCGGTCGGTTGGTTGGATGGCTGTCTGCGTGTATGATTGAAATACCCTTAAGGGATGTTCGGCAGCAGCAGAAGAAGAAGAAAAGGCAGCTTCTTCCTAAACATCCTGCACTGGCTGGCATGCATTCACTTAGTTCGCATCATTCCTGGGGAATTTAGTTTATTAGATTTGTATGAATGACAAAAACACAGCAACTTGCCATGGAAAGATGAAGATGGAGTTAGGTAGTGGAGGTACTGGAGGCCAGCATAGCCCACGCATACCAGTTAGCAATGGTTTTTTATTAATTCACTTTGATGCAAACGAAGGCAAACAAGAAAGCGGATCTTCTGCTGCTTCCTGCATAATTCTGTAAACTTGGGAATTCTTGAGATTTTTTCGTGATTGTCATTGTTGCTGTTGTTGTTGTTATTTTTTGTTTATTGAAAAAAGAAACTTTAGATATTCATAAACAATAATGGCGGTGCGCTTTGTAATACAAAGGAAGTTCTGATGCCATGGGAGATAAGATGGCATTAGAAGGAAGCGGTAAAGTGCTTTGTTTACAATATCGGTGGGCATTATTGAATGCATAATTCCAGTAATTCCTGGAATGTCTATGTGGGTACCGAGAAGGTTTTTATACCCTACACCACAAGGTGGTCAGGGTATTATGCCTTTGTGCATTTGTTTGTAACAGGCAAAAGGAAACGAGATAGACCCATAGTTCCTTTTGATGATCTGCATAGAATCACATTCTGAGTCGATTTATGCATGTCCGTCCGTCTGTCCATGTATTTTTGTAAACAAAGTACAGGTCGCATTTATTGCCCGATCCAGATGAAATTTTGCACATATCATTTGTTTGGCGAAGGACGAACCCTATTGAAATTGGATATAATCGGTCAAAATTTAGATATAGCTCCCATATATATCTTCGTCCGATTTGCCTTCTATTGAGCATCAAACGTGTAATATAAGCCCGAATTGTATGGAATTTTGCATGTACACCCAGATTAGGCCTGAAAATAAGTATGTCAAATTTGATCGAAATCGGTTGAGATAAAGCTATAGCTACCATATATATTGTTCATCCGATTTGTTATTTTTGTCCTCCGCAGCCGTAATATGCACGCTGCAACAACAATATTTGGGGAAATATATCAAATACATCTCAGAAATACATGTGCTAAATTTTATCGAGATCGGTTCAGATTTGGATATAGCTCCCATGTATAACTTCGTCCGATTTACCTTTTAATGTACACCAAACGTCTAATATTTGTCCAAATGGGATGGAATTTGGCACATACGACCGAATTGAGTCTAGAAGCTAGTATGCCAAATTTGGTGAAGATCGGTTCAGATATAGCTATAGCTCCCATACATATTGTTCATCAGATTTCTTGTATTTGTTACCCACAGCCGTAATATGCAGTCCGTAACAACGATATTCAGGGAAATATATCAAATACAGCTCAGAAATATCTTTGACAAATTTTATAGAGATCGGTGCCGATATGGATATAGCTACCATATATATTTTTATCCGAATTCAAATTAATTGTGCTCCAAATGGGCAATACAAGTCCGAATTTAAAAGATACAAATGCTTCGGCATATTTAGTCCTTTGAACTTTAAATTAAAATTATAATAATCATAGCTTGTATGATTGAATTCTCCCATAAAAACTTTTAATTGCGATTTTGAATGATTGCCATTTAATTTTGAAATGTTTAGGAAATTTCTGCCTCTGTACTTTCTGGACAAAAGAGTTCTCTTAGGGTGAATTTAACATATCTCTCTTTCACTAGCTTTACCCTAAAAAAAAGTACGGGATTAACACAATACTAAGGCCTATACAAGGTTGCCCATATTCGACGGACTTTTGGGCCCTTTGGGCCCATTCCAATCGACGAGGCTTGTCCGCAGGCAACATTCTTTGCGTCAATTGAATTTTGTACGGGAACAAATGCAAATCAATGCGAATAATCCGTTGTAAAATGGACCGAGCCATGCCCAACTGCTGAGAACGGTGTTTTTTGGATGTTCTTGGGGACCTCTCAACACTGGCTCGTACGGCAGCGATATTCTCGGCCGATCGCCTTGGTCGACTTTTATATGGCCTCTTCGGATTAGAAAGAGCCTTACCAGTCAAAAATTTTTCGTATAAACGCTTAATGGTGTTCTTAGAAGGCGTACTTCTCACATTTTTTAATGTTTTAAAAGCACGTTGAGTTTTCACAATTGACTTCTTCTGTTGAATGTAAATTTCAACTATTTCAGAGCGCTCGCGTGGCGTGTATTGGTTCATGGTAAAAATCAGCTTGGACTGACGCTTCAAACGCGGTATGTCATTAAGCGATGTGACATCTCTGTCAAAAGTTATGGCGTTGCCAGATGTGTCCGTCGAATATGGGCAACCCATAAGGTCGCCCAGGAAGACCATCTGATAACCAAGTTTTGTGTCAAATATATTTTGATTTTGATAGTTTGATTCGCCCAATTCGCCCTAAAAATACAAAAACAAATTTGTAACTTTTATGTCAAGAAAATTTAGAAATAATTAAAAGATTTTGAAAGGAAATCTGAATAAATAGTGTGCGGGTTTTTACTTAAAAATGAGAATTTGCAAAATATGCAGAAAGAAAGAGGTTCCAGGAAGGTATACTTTATTTCGGTTCCAAAGAATGAATCGTTGAGGGCAGAATAGAGTAATGTTTGCCAGGTAGAGTTTAAACATACTTCTCTCTCTCTCTCTCTCTGCTCTCAACACTTCATCGTTGGTCATGTGGTGAAGTCTGGTAAGAGATTTATACTGCTGCCCATAGCTTAAGAACATATGGAACTTCCACTGGAAGATATTGATGAAGAACTTAAGTTAAGGTCCACTCCTTCCTTAGATTTTCCTAATACAACAAAATCGGATCTTGAAAATCTGTACATCCCAATAATAGTATCAGTGCTAGGTCAGGTGCGAAAATGACCATATCGCCCTTCTCTATGAAGAACCTCCACCAGATAGTGGCACAATTTTCAATATATCTCTCTCATAACAAATACAAATCAAAGATTGTTTTCAAATTTTTTAAATACGGAATTTACCGCCCAGCTCCGCGAATTTTTTCGCCTAGAAAAAAAAAAAACAAAAATTTGACATTAAACTCAATAGAAATAGCTGTATTTTTACCAATTCGCTTCCTAGCCGACCTTACATAGGCCTTGTCCAATACTAGAAATTTTTGAGTAAACTTTCAAATAAAATTTTTCAAAATATCGAGTAAGCAGACATACTTATTATACTCTGATATCAGTTGTCAAATTTATTTACATATATTTCAAAATTTTGTTGAAAACATGCATTTTATACAATTTTCAACAATTCTGTGACAATCATTACTGGAGTTCGTGGACATATTTAACATTTTAAACATAACCATAAAACGCGATATAAGTTACCTGGAAAACAATTGTATACGTAATAATCATACTGAAGATGCCCCATAAAAATTGTAATAAAGATCGCAATTAGCCATGTAAGTAATCTCCTATATTTTATGGTTTTGGTCTGATTTTTTCAAAGGGCTGTAAATATTTGTGGATTATTTTAAATGTTTTTCTAAGGTCTGCACAAAACAGTCAGATTTTTTTTTAAATGTATTTCCAATATGTTTTCCCTGGTCTGCACAAAAGTCGGGAATTTTTTTAATATTTTTTCCAGGGACCGGGAAAAATTTCGGAATCAAGAAATAATTATGGAATTTTTCTAAGAATTCAAAAATTGTATTTTTATACCCTCCACCATAGTATGGAGGGTATATTAAGCTTGGCATTTCGTTTGCAAAACACCATAGTATGGAGGGTATATTAAGTTTGGCATTTCATTTGTAAAACCTAGAAATATACATTTTAGACCCACAAAGTAAGTATATTCTTGATCACCATAAAATTCTATGTCGATTTAGCGATGTCCGTCCGTCTGTCTGTCTGTCTGTGGAAATCACTCTAGCTTTCAAACGAATTGAAGTAGGTTGATAAAATTTTACTCAAATCTGCAGGACTATTGGAATTGAAAATGGGCTATGTACGTCCACGTTTTGGTATTGCCCCCATATAACGGTACATCCCGATATTCGGTAATTTGATGGTTTTTGAGACATTATTAACCGGAATTGTCTCAAACATAGTATTTGACATTCGTACTGGATGCTACAACCTATGACATAAGATTGTCTGTGCAGGTCCACGTCTTCATATAGCCCCCATATATGGAGAACCTCCCGATATTGATTTTGATGATTTTAGCGACATTATTCACCGGAATTGTTTCATATTTGGTTTTTGAAGTTCGTAATGGATATTACAGCCTAAGACAAAAAATTGTCTGTGCAGGTCCACGTCTTCGTATAGTCCCCATATAACGGTACCTCCCGATATTCGGTATTTTGATGTTCTTAGCTGCATTATTTACTATTTTTTTTGTTAAGTTTCGCATTTGAATATTGTTATAGCTTATGTCAAAAGTTACCTATGCAGGTCCATGTGGTCGTATAGACCCTAAAATAACAGCTACAATCGGTATTTTTAAGATTTTAACAGAATTTTTAACGGATTTTATTGTTTTTGAGAATTGCCAAATTCGTTCCAAATGGTGGAGGGTATTCAACGTTCGGCCCGGCCGAACTTACATCTTTTCCTCTTGTTTTTAATTGATAAGATCTAGACGTCGTGGACATATGTTTCAAGATCTGGGCTGAATCAATGGATTTTAAAAATATTGTTTTTAGGGTGTGAACTAAAAATGTGGATTTTTTAAAAAATATTATCTACGTTCTGGATACAAAGCGTGAATGTTCAAAAATAATTTACTAAGGCTTAAATTGAAATTTGATATTTTTAACAAATATTTGTCCAACATCGGAACAAACCGTGAATTTTTCAAAAAATTTTCCAAGTTCTGAACAAAAATCTTGGATTTTTTTTCCAAGCTCTTTAGAAAAAAAAACGTGGATTATTTTAAAAAAAATATACAGGTTGAGATAAAGAATTGCAACAAAGTCAAATGTTTGCGTGCTCAAGGCTTTAACACACCCTCCAGAATATTTTCGCAATAATATTCGGCATTTATTCTGATGCCACGGTCGATTAATACGAGCGTAAAGCGACCATCGGCGACCATTATGACGGCCCACACCACACCACCGCCATGGCCGACGCTTGAGTTTTGGTGGCCAACCCAAGGTGCACCTCTTTGGCAAGTAAACACGATCATTTTATTTGTTTACAAACTGCTGGACAAATTCGGCAGTTCACCACTTTCGGCCAAGCGAAGCAACTCTTTAGCTCTTTAGAGTCTATTTTCTTTCTGATGCGGTGTAAGTTCTTGTACTTTTTGGAATTTCAATGGCTTTACCCCGAGCTCATTTTTCAATATTTGCCGAATGGAATATTGCGATATGTACAGATCACAAGCCAAGCTGTGACGCGGGTTTCGATAAAGCCGCTTCTTTAATTTTCGAACTGTTTTTGCTGATGTTGCTGTTTTCTTCCGTCCACTTCCTTAACGTCACTGGGCTACGCTACCAGTATCACGGTAACGAGTGTGGTACGAGTCACAAAAGATTTTTTCACATTTAAATGCTGGAGTGCTCTAGTGATAGCCACTTGTGGTTTTCCAGCCAAATATAAAGAAATTACACTATCATGCTTGAATTCCATCACGAATAACTTTTTTCCGCAAAATTCCCACCAAAATGCTTTTGTACGCTTGTAAACAATATAGTGAGCTGTCACTGGAATGTGAGCTGTCACTGGAAGCTGTCGGAAGAGTGGCTTAGAAATGACAGCAGTCTGAAGTTGGTTGCAGTTTTTTCGTCTCACCCTATATGCGATATTGATTTTAACGAGTAACTATTAGATATGTATATTTCCAATGTATGGCGAAAAATTTGTGCTAGGTGAGAACAAATCAGCACATCCTGCAGATTTCATAAATTACAAAAGTTATATTTATTTTTAAAATTTTAGCGAGAAACGAGTAAAGGTGGCGATTCGTAATGTATGGTCACAAAATTGTGTTAAGTGGGCACAATTCCATTTTTGTTATTTTTATAGAAACAACAAGCCACCAATATCTCTTGTTTTTCGTCTGGGATATTCTCCTTAGGACTTATTTTAAAAAATAACTCATTTGACAAAAAAAAAATTTTTTAACCAAGTGACGAGATCATAATCTTAGTAGAGGAGTAACCAAAGAATTAAATTTTACAACCACACTTGCATACTCTTTTTTTTCTTCATTTTGTTGTTGTTTTAAATTTTATATTAATTAATTATAATCTCGAAATCTTTGAACATATTTTTTATGTCGTATATAAAAATGAAATATTATAACTTAATGCTTTTTCATATTCGCGCCGATTGCCATAATTAATTTCGCAATTAAAATATTTTCATTTGTATCATACCCTTTGGCTGTTTTTGAGAATATCAACATTTATTCATTTATTATTTTTTTACCGCAATTGGCATAATTATTCTCTTCTTCCTTTTTCATTTCGAATGGCTATTATTTCCTTTGAAGCAATGTCGTAATATTTTTCTTATACAAATTTTGCCGTAATTATGCCCTACAAATTGTTGCCAAAGACACCACAGCATTTCAAAAGAAAGCAAATATAAAATTATTTGGCAGTATTAGGACTGCAGGATATTTTCGTTTTCTGGGGGAAAGTGTTGCAATAAATGTTACCAATCAGCAAACAAATGTGCGCACATACATACCCATTCATGTTTGTGTGTTGCCTTTCAGTTGGGTTGCCTGTCGGCATAGTTTACTCTTACAACTGTATGGCATGGCAATTATAACAACTCTGCTAATTGTTTGTTTTCCAAACTCGAACAGGAGTTGTCTGTACATATATGTTGGATGAAGTTGTTGCAACAGCATCACCAATGCCATCATTATTGCTTGTGCTGCTGCTGTTGTTGGCTGCCATCAGTGGCGGCAGAAGACGAAGAAGAACAAAAGCATACCGACCAACATGCCACAAAATTCTGTATACGCTACAAACTAATTACGTGTACACAGTCTATGGTGGCACAACATCCGCAACATACGTACAAACACACATACATCATACACATAACGTTATTTCATCATCGTCATCATTATTGCCACCACCACTAACATCATTATTTGCGATGAAAAGACGTCAAAACGTAGTGAGGACTATTATGCAGATGGAGAAATAGAGTACTGGAATTTTTAGAAAATAAATTGAATAGCTTGGTTTCCATTAAAAAGTTTTGGAGAGGCTACCGTTTGTTTAAAAATGGAAAGAGACTGCCTTCAGCCGGCTAAAGGAGGAACGACACTCACTTAAGTTTTCGTCTACGAGAGGAGAATCCATTTAGCTCGTTTATGTAAAGAGAGAGATACACCTTTCAAGGCTCCAATGAAAAGAGAGAAACTGCAGCTCACCTATGAAAAGAGAGAAAGAGTTTCTATAGGTCGCAAAAGAAACGAGAGTGTGCATTCAGTCTAGGAATATCTGTAGGAAAGACTTTCTTCGGTTCGTGTATGAAAATAAAGATACTTCCTTCAGCTCGTCTATCAGAGAGAGAGAGAGAGAGAGAGAGAGAAAGAGAGAGGTCCTTAACTGGTTTATGAAAAGAGAAAGATTTTCAGAACTTCTAGAAAAATAAATAGATTTCATTTAGCATAGGAAAAAAAGACTACCTACAGCATTTCTCTCACAAGTTCGTCAATGAAGAGATAGAGAGAGAGCGAGAATGAGAATAAGAGCCATTTCAGCGCGTCTATGCAAAGAGACTCCCTTCAGGTCTCTTCTGTGTCTCATCACTTAAAAAAAACGCCATTCTTACCTCGAAAATAGGCTCCCGTGAACCTCATCTATGGAAATAGGCTCCCTTGAAGCTCGCCTATTGACAATAGGATCCCTTGAACCTCATCTATGGAAATATGCTCCCTTGAAGCTCGCCTATTGACAATAGGCTCCCTTGTAGCTCGTCTATTGACAATAGGCTCACTTGAAGCTGGTCTATTGACAATAGGCTCCCTTGAAGCTCGCCTGTTGACAATAGGCTCCCTTGAAGCTCGCCTAAACGAAACTCCATTCTTACCTCGAAAATATGCTCCCTTGAACCTCATCTATGGAAATAGGCTCCCTTGAACCTCATCTATGGAAATAGGCTCCCTTGAAGCTCGCCTATTGACAATAGGCTCCCTCGAAGCTCGCCTATTGAACATAGGCTCCCTTGAAGCTCGCCTATTGAACATAGGCTCCCTTAAAGCTCGCCTGTGGAAATAGGCCTATTGGAATGGGCTGCCTGGAAGCTCGCCTATTGAAATAGGCTCTCTTGAAGCTCGCATATTGAAAAATATTTCCTTGGAGTTTCTCTATTGAAAAAAGAATCCTTTGAAGCTCGTTTTCGAAGAGAAAATCCAATCATATCTTCTGGTAGGATAGGTTCCCACCAGCTTGTATGCGGAGAGAGTCGAGTAACTTCAGCTCTCGGCTCGTTTTAAATCGCCTGTGAGAAGAAACACCCTTTAACTTGTCCGTGAGAAGAGATTTTCTTCAATTCATCTATGAGAAGAGACACCTTTCATACCTTTTCTCTGAAAGGAGGCAACTTTCTTTTTGCTCACGTCGATGGCATTTTTGAAAATTTGTCTTAAGCTTCGCTCTGTGAAAGAGTATATCTTCTATGAAAACATACATCCTTCAGCACATGTCTATTAGAAATTCTTTTTCGTCTCTCTGCTAGGAAGAGCTTCCTCTCAGCTTGTTCATGAAAGCCCCTCCTCAGTTCATCTCCCTTGAAACCCCTCTTTAGTTCGTCTAGGAAAAGACTCGTTAGTTCTTCCCTTAAAAAGGGATTCCTTAAGTTAATCTAAGCTCTCAGCTCTTCTCTGAGAATATACATCCCTCAGCTCTTATCAGTGAAAGGAGAGTCCACTTAGCTCGTCTGCCTTTAGTTCGTTCAAAAACAGGACTCTCCCCAGCTCTTCTTTTGGGAACTTCAGCTTTAATATATGAGAAGAGAGTCAGTCCATTTAGCTCTTCTTTAAAAGGGGGATGTCTTAAACTCTTTGAGAATGAAGGCTCTCTTTAGCTCTTCTATGAGAGGACAACTCCAACTATAAAATTAGAAGAGAGACCATTTAGCTCTTCCTTAAAAGAAGTGTGTCTTTAACTCTTTGAGAATAAAGGCTCCCTTTAGCTTTTCTATAAAAGTGTAACTCCCTTTATCTCGACTCTCTCTACTCATTTATTTTCCCCATAGTTTTTTCTCCGTGTACTTAACTGATAAACGAACTATCATTAAGCTTGGGATGCATTCAAAAGAAATGAAATTTCAAATAGATGCTGCTGATGATGAAGATAATGATACAGAGAATAAATATTTACCTTGTAAAGTATTGACGTTTACATTCTCGTAACTTACATTTCCGATTGCCTTGCATTTATTGAATGTCTTCACGATACTACTGCCAAAAAAATCTCCCTTCTTTATGACTTGAAAGAGAAGACAGCGGCACAGCATGTTGCTGCCGCCACATGGGCTTCTGTTAACATTTTCATTATCATCATTCTCATTCTCATCCTCCGATTATCTTCATCCTTGTATTGACAAGTGGCAAGACACCGACCATAGCCTGGGTAGGAGGGGAAGGGAGAATGCATGCGCTGCGAGAATGCTGTTGCTGATGATGATGTTAATGCCACGCTAATGACTGCCATGAGTTCGACTGGTGGTTTTCTTTATTTCTTTTCATTAATTCTGAATCTCGGCGCATAGTGTGGGTTGTTGTTGTTGGTGTTGTTATTTTTTAATTTGTTTTCAAAAAATAATTACTGTGTATCTTCCTTTATGGGGAGGTTAAAGTTGTTACATGATTACAAGCATATTTTTTTTTTATTTTGGTAATATCGCTACTTCTTAAGATAATAATTATCATTTACATGTATGTTTTCCAGCCATAAATAAGACCTATTGCAATCCTTGGCTAATGAATTTCGAATTGGTGTTTTTCTGAGAATTTTTAATGATTGCTTATTTGCCTCAGATGTATTGATATAAGTAACTGAGAACGATTTTTAAACGAAGGGAAAGGAAGAAGCGACATCTGAAATGGGGCTTCCGTTTTTTTGCGAAAAGGAACTAATATTCTTAAAAAGAAGCAAAAAGACTGATTTTTCATAAAGTGAAGGCTATACCTTTTCCTAGAGACGAACTAAAACCTAATTCTTTTTATACCCTCCACCATAGTATAGGAGGGTATATTAAGTTTGTCATTCCGTTTTTAACACCTCGTAATATACATTTTAGACCCCACAGAGTATGCATATTCTTGATCAGCATAAAATTATATGTCGATTTAGCAATGTCCGTCCGTCTGTCCGTCTGTGAAAATCACTCTAGCTTCCGAACGAAATGAAGTAAATTGCTAAAAATTTACTCAAATGTGTATTATGTCTGCAGGACTTTTGGTATTGAAAATGGAACATGTAGGTCCACGTCTTCGTATAGCCCCCATAAAAGGGTACCTCCCTCCCGATATTCAGTATTTTGATGATTTTAGTGACATTATTTACCCGAATTGTTTCGAAATTGGTATTTAAAGTTCGCAATGGATACTACAGAATAAGACTGAAAATGGGCCATGTAAGTCCACGTCTTTGTATAGCCCCCATATAATGGTACCTCCCGATATTCGGTATTTTGATGATTTTAGCGAGAATATTCACCGAAATTGTTTTAAATTTAGTATTTGAATTTCGAAATGAATACTTCAGCCTATAGCCCCCATATAATGTTACCTCCCGATATTCGGTATTTTGATGTTTTTAGCGACATTATTTACCGGAACTATTTCAAATCTGGTACTTGAAGTTCGTAATAAATACTACATCCTATGACTGAAAATTGTCTGTGCAGCTCCACGTCTTCGTATTGCCCCCATATAACGGCACTCCTGATATTATGTATTTTGATGATTTTAGCGACATTATTTACCAGAATTGTTTCAAATTTTGTATTTGAAGTTCGTAATGGTTACTACAGCCTATGCCAAAAGATTGTCTGTGCAGGTCCACTTTCTATAACCCCCATGGTACCTTCCTATATTCGGTATCTTGATGATTTTAGCTACATTATAAACAGATTTTTTTTTCAAGTTTCGCATTTGAATATTGTAACAGCTTATGTCAAAAATTGCCTATGCAGGTCCACGTCGTAATATAGATCCTAATATACGGCTACATTCGGTATTTTTAAGATTTTAACATAATTTTTAACGGATTTTATATTGTGAAAACTGCCAAATTTGTACCAAATGGTGGAGGGTATTCAAAGATCGGCCCGGCCGAACTTACCGCTTTTTTACTTGTTCTTACATAAATTGGATAGAGTCTTCTTATGGAGAAGTTTAAGGGAATCCTTCCTTAGTAAGGCTTACTTATTTATAAATGATGTATATACAGGGTGAGATAAAAACACTGCTTTGACATTGTTCAAAAGACATAATTTTTATTTATTTTTTTAAATTTCATTGAATGACAGCGAAAAATGTCGGAAATAGCATCAAATTTTAGAATAAGTTTAAATTTGTTTGAATTGGTCACCTTTGGCACGAATTATGTCCTTCAAACGGCCAATGATCGTCACACGCTGCTCGAATGTTGCTCTGCGCTATTTTGGCCCATTCCCGGCGAAACGCTTGCTTGAGGTGATCAAGGCTTTGGTATTTTTTAGTGCCAACCTTGCTTTCCGAAATTCTCCAGACACAATAGTCCAACGGTTTATTATTCGGAGATTTTGGTTTCCATTGTGAGCTGGAAATGAAGCGAGGAACCTCATTTTGTAACCATTGGGTGGCGCATGCTGAGTGCGATGCTGCTGAGTCCTGTTGGAATGTCCAAGATCTGCCGCCAAAATGTTTGCGTGCCTAAGGCTTTAATACACCCTCCAGGATATTTTTGCGACAATATTCGGCATTTATTTTGATGTTACGGTCGATTAATACGAGCGGAGAGCGACCATCGGATCATTTAGTTTGTTTACAAACTGCTGGACAACGAATGTTTTCTCATCGGAGAAAACCAAATTCAGCAGTTCACCACTTTCGGTCAAGCGTTACAACTCTTCAGCTCTTTTGAGTATATTTTCTTTCCGTTGCGTTGTAAGTTCTTGCACTTTTTGGAATTTCTATGGCCCAAGCTCATTTTTCAATATTTGCCGAATGGAAAATTGCTATATATTCAGCTCACAAGCCATTTTTCGGCCACTGCGACGCGGGTTTCGATCAAGTCTGCTGTTTTCTTCTGTCCACTTTATTGATGTCGGGTTACGCTACCAAAATCACGGTAACGAGCGATGCTAAGAGACACAAAAGATTTATTCAAATTTTAAATGCTGGAGTGCTCTAACGATAGCCACTTGTGGTTTTCCAGACAAATATGAAGAAATCACACTATCACGCTTGAATTCCATCACGAATAACTTTTTTCTGGAAAATTCTCACCATAATGCTTTTGCATGCTTGTAAACAATAAAAAAACTGTCACTAGAATAGTTTTAACAGATGTCGGACTAGTAGCTTAGAAATGACCTCAGTCTGTGTTTGGTTGCGGGTTTTTCATCTCACCCTGTAGATATAATAGATGAGCCGTAGTAAGTCATTTCATGAACAATCTGATATATGTAGATGAACTAATGGAAGTATTTCGTCGACGAATAGAATTGGTAACTTTCTAGGCCATGGTTTGGAAGAGGACTATCTTAAGGGTGTATTTAATTTTTGTTATTTCACAGACCATCCGAAAGGAGATTCCCCTGGACGAATTGAATGGAATATATTTTAATTGGAGATCTGATAGAGGCTATTTAATTTAAACTCTGAAGACAGTTCTTTATTATATAAGAAGAAGTGAGTCGGTTTCATAGTGGAGCTGAAGATTATACAAATTCAGGTTTTTCTCACTGACGATCTAAAAGGCTGAAGGGGATTTTTTCGTAGACAAGCTGGAATCATGTTTTTCATAGAGGGATACTGTTCTTACAGACGCACTGAAAGATGTGTTTCATAGAAGAGCTGAGATATAGAGATACAGGAATCTTCCTGTAGAAGTCGTAAAAAGCGTTTTATTGTTATCCCTAGGATCTATTGCAAAAGGTTAAATTGCAGATTTTGAGTAATAGTAGAGCTTTTAGCTTTAACATAATAAAGACCTGCAGGTGAAATATTCCCTTTACAGAATGAAGAGAAGACTTTCTGAAAATTTCTGCAGCTCTTCCATAGTAAAGAGAACGTTAATTTAATCTACGAAAAGTCATTAGGATCGTCAATGAAGAAAGAAACTCCCTTTAGGTCCCTTCTGTGTCTTTAAACCAGTATGGAAAGCTCTCTTCTGTTTGTTTAAAACCAGTGTGGAAAGGTCAAAAGTTGGGCGTGGCCGACTATATGATACCCTACACCGCTATGAGTATATTGTAGATCTCCCGCAACAAAAAACTACGAACTTTATTTGAGGGTGTATCATGGCTCTAGAGCAGTCACAATTTGGGAACTATAACCAACTCTGAATCCATTTTCAATATATTTGACGGAGGCTTTTGTACCTCTAGTTTCAAAAAACATTAAACAATAATTATTGAAGCAATAGATATACCGGACCGAGTTTCACCAAATGAAAAATTCGGTTGAATATAACAAAAATCTATCCAATTTGGGCTGATATTATATATATATATGGTGGACAATACTGTAAAGTCGGATGAAGATGTAAATCGAAGGTATATAGAAATCTGAACCGAATTTGATAAAATTTGGCAGAATATTATTTTCTGATGTTCGGTATCAAATATCATTGTTGTTGGCTGAATTTCATCGAAAGTGCGAAAAATCATTTCTTTTCGGCTAATATTAGGCATTTGGGGCACAAATAGCGGATAAATATATATATGGGAGCTATATCCAAATCTGAACCGATCTTGATAGAATTGGGCAGAGGTATTTCCGGGCTGTATCTGTTATCTCGTACCAAATATCATTCTTGTGGAGTGCATATTACGAATGTGAGTGATATAAACATGATATAAACATGAAATCGGGGCTATAGCTATATATGAACCGATTTCTAACAAATTTGAGGCACTTGTTTCTAGGATGAATTCAGTCGGGTATGCCAAATTGGACTGTTGATGCATAATTAACCCAAAATCGACCGAAGAGATATATGGGAGCTATAGCTAAATTTGAACCAATTCTCACCATTTTTAACAGGGTTTGGGAAGTTTAATTTCAATCGGATAATAAATGCGACTTGCATTTTGTTCACAAAAATACATGGACAAACGGGTGGACCCACTGACATGCATATATCGACTTAGAAGGTGATTCTATGCCGATCCTCCAAAGTAACTGTGAGTTTATCACGCTGCTTTCTCTATGTTACAAACAACCGCACAAGGATATAATACCCTGACCACCTTGTGGTGTAGGGTATAAAAAGGTCTTTATTTTGAATAAAATATATGGCTTTCCGTATTAATATTATCTTTACCTAACTTTCGTATTGGGTTCATATAATGACTATGCCTCATCGAATATTGGCTTTCCCATCCGCTGAGGTCCAACTGTTTTCCATGGATTTCACACTTCATTCTCACGCGACACCCAAACAATGAGTGGGTCGTGCTTAATGTCACCAAAATGTCTTTCAATCTGTTTCGTTATGGCCGCAGTGCTATATCTCAGCTTCCGCCTTTATGCACACGTCTCTCCTCATGTTGCATTTGTATGCACACCAAGTTTTTGCTACTTCACAGGCAAGTTGCAAAGATATGTCGATGCAACATCTGTACATATGTAAAGTACAATCAATGTTTTGTTGTTGTTATTATTGCTATTGTACGCATGTACTACACGAGCCATTACGCATGCATTATTTCATTGAGGGCGACAAAAAAAGAGAATTACAGAAATAAAAAAATGCACGCATATAAGTTGTATTTCCATGAAGACCCAGACACCCTGCAGCAGCCAAGGACCGTGAAATCCCGCAAAATGTGGAGGGGGGAAGTGTAAAAAACCATAATTAGTTAATATTAAAAATTGCTTCTCACTTCGGTTGCTGTTGCTCTCGTGTCCATGACGATGATGATGATTGTTGTCATTTATTGTCTGTCTGTCGCCCATGCAGCATTTCCTGAACCATCTCATCATTTCACATGTCTTTCTCAGCGTTCTCCTTTGTTGGGCGATGTGATGCCACTCAGACAGATAAATAGAACTTTTAAAGATTTTTATTGTCGGTTTCTTTGGGGAATATTTTTTTTTTTTCATTATTGTTGTTTCTGCTTCTTCTGTCTGTTGTACGGCTTATGGCTGTGGCCTGCCACGCCATATATTTCCTGAGAAAATTTTCTTTCTTTTTTTATTTATTTACTTTTCCTGTTTCCTGGTTAACAAATTCAATTAAAATTCTTTAAAATCATTTCTTAAACTTGTTTTGGTTGGATTTTCATGCAATATTAGAAATTCTTTGGAGGGTTTTTTTGGTTTTCTTCATTTTGATTATTGTTATTTTCCTTATCGTTACCTTTGAGATGCTTCCTTGGAAAAATCATTATGTAAAGATAGATTGTGGTGCATAAGTATGTATGTACATACATACATACGTAAGTATGCATCTAAGTCTTTAAATGAATATTATTAGTTCAGAGGAATTTCTTGGCAAATTCTTTGCCATAACAATTTTCCTTAGAATTGTAATGTAAATCCGACTTCTAGTTTGTTAGTTAAAATATAAAGTTTACCAAGATATGTAATAGGGTGGGGAAGATCAAGGAGAAATGTGGGAGAATTAAAATTCTCATCTATTTTATTTTATCCCCGACTTAAAACCTATTATAAAAGCCAGGATGTTCTTGAGAATTAAAGCCCAATATTTTTCCACGGAAGATCTTGACGAAAGTGGACTATTTTGAATTTTTAGTATATCCACAAATTGGAAGTCGTTGTAAAACCTGCTTAAAAAAAATCCAAGAAGATGTTGAAAAAATATATTCAAAAAACTACACGATTTTTGGACGTTGAGACATTTTTATACCCTACACCACACTGTGGTCAGGGTATTATGTCTTTGTTTGTAATGTAGAAAAGGAAGCGAGTTAAACCCTTCCTTTTGACGATCTGCATAGAATCATATTCTGAGTCAATTTATACATGGCCTTTCGTCTGTCCATGTATTTTTCGAAACAAAGTACAGGCCGCATTTATTACCCGATCGAATTTTGAACAAGTGATTTGTTTGGCCCATCGACAAACCCTATTGAAATTGGAGAAAATCTGTCAAATTTATATAAAGCTCCCATATATATCTTCTTCCGATTCCATTCTTTTGTTGAGCACCAAATGTGTTATGTTAGTCCAAATAGTATGTATGTAAATGTAAAATTTGAGTTCGGTTTTGCCAACAGATGTATACCCTCAGCCAATGTTCGATTATTAAAATATGTTATGATTATTCAAATTGTTGACCTTCTATGGAGTAGGTTCTTAAGTAATGGGTCAATACTGTCCATTTCGTATAGGACCTTAATAAATATGATATAAATACTGCGACTTGCCAAATATGGACAATATTAGTTACCCTTTCACTTTATATGAGATAATTGTTAGAAAATATTAAAATGTGAACATAGTATATATAGATATATAGTATAGTATGTATAGATATATTCGACCGAAATATTCCATTTTCAAATTTCATCTAATACAGATAGAAATATTGGTGTGGACAAAAATACAAGAAAATCGAACATTTATATGCAATTTTATGCGAAATCATAAATTCCATATACATCTCTTGTTTTTGGTTGGGACTTGTTTCGAAAGACATGACCAATATAAAATATTGAACATTGTTAAATTTTGGGTGAGGTAACATATGGTGTTCGCAGATATATATCATATTCATAACAGATCTTGTGTTAGCAAAAATGTTTGTATGTGTGAAATTTGAAGAGAGAGAGAGAGAGAGGCTTTCTTTGAGCGTTTTGTTTTTAAAAAATCTTAAACCTTGGGGGTGATACCAGAAGAAATGTTCCGACCTCTACCATCTTTATAACCGATCTTGTTTTGATGGAAATATTAAATTTGATGGAATTTATTAAAGGCCTTGTGTTGATGGAAATATTGAGATGTACCAAATCAGAATGGAATTGGATGTTAATTTCGCGTTCTATGAGTTTCGTGGATACTCAAAATGTTGACCCTTTGTGGGAGAATTACAAGAAGGAGTAGATCGATATAGTGGATCACCACACTAGACCTTGACCAGCTCAACAAATCGGACTCTTGCATCTGATTTTATAAGAATTATAACTATTCAAAATTGTCACCCTTTGCAGGGGGTGGTATTTGATGGAGTGGATCGATATTGTCCATTTTCGCACCTGACCTAGCACTGATGCAAATATTAGGATTTGCAAAGTTGGAGCAAAATCGGATTATCCTTTCTCTCTCTGTGAACTAAATTTTTTTATACACTCCACCATAGTATGGAGGGTATATTAAGTTTTACATTTAGACCCCACAAAGTGTATATATTCTTGATCAGCATAAAATTCTATGTCGATTTAGCAATGCCCGTTCGTCTATCCGTATGTGGAAATTACTTTAGCTTCCGAACGAAATGAAGTAGGTTTATAAAACTTTACTCCGCAGGACTTTTGGTATTGAAAATGAGCCATGTAGGTCCATATTTTGGTATAGCCCCCATATAATTAAGCGACATTATTCACCGGAAATGTTTCAAATTTGGTATTTGAAGTTCAGCCTATGACAGAAAATAGTCCGTGCAGGTCCATGTCTTCGTGTAGCCCTCATATAAAGGTATATATTCGGTATATTGATGATTTTAGCTACATTATTCACCGGAATTGTTTCAAATTCGGTATTTGAAGTTCGTAATAGATATTAGATCCTATGGCAGAAAATTGTTTGTGCAGGTACACGTTTTGGTATAGCCCTCATATAATGGTACCTCTATATTCAGTATTTTTGACAATTTTAGACACGTTATTCACCGATTTTTTTAAAGTTTCGCATTTGAATATTGTAATGGCTTATGATAAAAGTTGCCTATGCAGGTGCGGTATTGTTAGGATTTTAACAGAATTTTTAACGGGTTTTATTTTTGTGAAAATTACCAAATTCGTTCCAAATGGTGTAGGGTATTCAAAGTTCGACCCGGCCGGACTTACAACTTTTTTACTTGTTTTTTTTTTTTTAAATTTCGACCTTTTGTGGGATAGGTACCAGAAGCAATGATCCTATCTTCACCATCTTTATAACATATTTTTGTTTAATTTGGCGAAGTTCATATATATTCAAAATGATGACCCTTTGTGGGGAGGTACCAAAAGGAGTGGGTCCATCTTCACACCAGACCTTTTGTTAATAAAATTTTTTTATGTGTGTAATTTGAAGATAATTGAACTATTTTATCACATTTTATAAGTGTTTCTTTCTTTTTGTGCAGTAAAATTTTTTTCTTAGATTTCGAGTGGACCGATATTGCCCATCTCCGAACTCGATATAAGTTTTATAATAATATTACGATGTACCAAGTTTGGATCAACTCGGATATTCCCTTCTAGAGTTATCGTGCGCAACAGCCAGACCAGATATCGCTAGAGCGACTCCAAATGTCCAGAAACGGATTTGGTCCAAAGAGACGTAGGATCTAAAACAGTTGCTTCGATGAGGCACGTTTTGGCCGTATCAAATGAAAATTTAAGAAGACCTTGAAAACAATATTTTCAAAAGCTTTGCGATTTATGGCCATTGGGACATATTTTTTAAAACAATTGCTGAACATTGATTTTTACACCAAACGAAAACTTCCATTATATCATTTTGTATCTCTTAGTACTTTTCGTACTTCTTCGGTGCTATTTTTAAAGGAAGTTCAAAATATCTCTCGTCAAAGTTAGATTCTATGCCGATTTTTTAAGTTTTTGGCTTTTAATAATCGATTAATAATACATTCTGTTACCTTTTGCTTTTTTATAGTACGAGATTTCGAAATTAATTAGTTCTAGCTTTCAACGATCGATCTATAACAATGGTGTAGCGTTTTGTAGCATCTAGTAGATTTCGTACCCATAAAGTAATCCAAACCCCATTATATCATCCAAAAACGAACTTCATGAAAAATATCATATGTCTAGCTTTACCAGTCGGTAAAGTACTTTCGTGCCCTTAATGTACGACTTAAAAAAAAGAACACCGTGTCTTGTTTTCTAAATAAATCGATCGATTTATAACAATGCTGTACCGTTATGTACCGTCAAGTATCATGAACCTCATGGAAAATATCAATTTCTAGCTGTAGCAGCCGACAATTTACACTGTCGTCCCAATTTATACTTTTTCGAAAATTTCGTGCCCTTAAAGTACGATTTTCCTAAATTTAAAACCGTATCGGGTCTTCTAAATAAATAGTGATCATTATGAAAATATTCAAAATCTTTAATCGATCTATTATTAAACCATTTTTTACCCTAAAAGTACAAATTTTTAAAACTTCTGCAGTTTCTCATTAAAACTGTCCCTAAGATTAAAAGTGTCGAAATTCCAACCGCATATAGATTACCTCTCTGAAAATTATTAAAGCTTAAGCTCCTGACCATATCGTAATAACAATGCCGTTTCATTTTGTCATTTAACATCATAATTTTGTCATTCACATCATGAGTCCCTTTCCTGTTAAATTTCGAGATTCTATCCTTAACCAAATCTGTTGCACCAAAATATTTAACAAATACCAAATTCAAACTACATCCTCCCTAAATTCGCTCCACCCCATTACACATTTTTCCTGACTGACTCACAACTTTTGACTATTGCACACAACGATGCCTCGAAATCTTCCCATTTTCCATTTGTGGCCATTTTGGGGCAACAAGAGAAGAAATACTAATTAATTACAATGATTTCACTTTGTAAGTAAAATATTTGCCGAAGAGCTCTTGAAAACTTACAAATAGTTTCCTTGCAGTGAATACAACTGGCGTATTTACATAGTAGTTGTAACAAGTTATCTAAGTAAATCTTTAAGTCTAATTACATAAGTATCTATGTGAAACCCTAATGCAATTGAATTACAAAGAACATTTTTGAAAATTGTTTCGTTGCAGTAATGAAATAATCCTTGTCTTGTGGAATATAAATACGCAGCCAAAAATAGCAATTCAATATTTGGATACATTTGTGTGTGATGTGAAAATTTATTAAAGGTAAGTTGATATAGAGATTTGACCAAAATTAATTAAATTTGATGTGAAATGAGTTACAAGAAATATGTTCGCAAGAGAAATTTTTCAAAAAAAAAGAAAAAAAAAACATCCAGAAATCTTTGATATTCATGATAATGCGAATATTAAAATTGGAATCCACTTACATCACAACAAAACATTGAGTGAAACAATTACGTTATAAAACCAGTAAAGAAAGTCTTAAAGTTGGGCGGGGCCGACTTTATGATTATAATTATAATTTAAAGTTAAAAGAACTAAATTTGGCGAAGTATTTGTATCTTTTAAATTCGGACTTGTATTGCCCATTTGGTGCAAAATTAATTTGAAATCAGATAAAGATATATATGGGAGCTATATCCAAATCGGAACCGCTCTCGATAAAATTTGGCAAAGATATTTCTGAGCTGTATTTGATATATTTCCCTGAATATCGTTGTTACGGAATGCATATTACGGCTCTGGGTAACAAATACAACAAATCGGATGAACAATACATATGGGAGCTATAGCTATATCTGAACCGATCTTCACCAAATTTCACATACTAGCTTCTAGACTTAATTCGGTCGCTTGTGCTATTGGAGCTACATCCAAATCTGAACCGATCTCGATAAAATTTTGCAAATGTATTTCTGAGCTGTATTTGATATTTTTTCCCAAATATTGGTGTTACAGAGTGCATATTACGTCTGCGGAGGACTAAAGTAACAAATCGGATGAACAATATATATGGGTGCTATAGCTATATCTGAACCGATTTCGATCAAATTTGGTATACTTATTTTCAGGTCCAATCTGATCGTACGCGCCAAATTCCATACTATTCCGGCTGCTATTACACGTTTGGTGCACAATAAAAGGCAAATCGGACGGAGCTATATCTACATTTTGACCGATTATCTCCAATTTCAATAGGGTTCGTCCTTGGGCCAAACAAATGATTTGTGCAAAATTTCATCTGGATAGGGCAATAAATGCGAACTGTACTTTGTTTACAAAAATACGTGGACAGACGGACGGACGAACAGACGAACAGACGGACGGACGGACATGCATAAATCGACTCAGAAAGTGATTCTATGCAGATCAAAAGGAACTATGGGTCTATCTCGTTCCCTTTTGCCTGTTACAAACAAATGCACAAAGACATAATACCCTGACCACCGTGTGGTGTAGGGTATAAATATACATTACATATATTTAAAAAAAAAATCTATTTAACCGCCTATTTTCAACCACTGGACCCAATTATTGGTAAAATCAGGGGATCACCTACAATATTATAAAAATTGAGGAATATATGGAACCAATGTTCACTCCCTTGTCATAGAAGTTATTTGTAAAATAACTTCTGGGGAGAATATACCAGACAAGAAACAAAAGAATTGATGAGGATTGGTGGCTCTTTCCGAAACCTAGGTATTCCCTGCCTTACCCCTGGTAAACATTACCATCGTTCTCCACTAATAAACAAACGTTGTTTTTATAAAAAACAACAATAAAGGAATTAAGCCTGATCATTTTGCAACAAAACAAAGAAATATAGGAAACTAAAATTTGAACCGATTTGAGAGCGGGTTGGTCAATTTCGAAGTTGGGCTATATCGGTCCACGATATCGTATAGTCCCCATATAACGGTATCTCCCTTATTCGGTATTTTGATGATATTAGCTACATTATTCACCCGCATTGATTCTAATTTCCTATTTGAGGTTCCTAATGGGTACTACAGCCTGTGACAGAAAATTTTCCATGCAGGTCCAGGTCTTCGTATAGCCCCGATATAACTTATGTTGATGATTTTTCGGTATTTTTAAAATGTTAGCTACATTAACAGGATTTTTCAAGTTTAGTGTTTGAATAGTATGGCTTATGACAAAAGTTGTAGGGTGCATATCTTCGTATAGGCCCCAGTATAACGGCTATATCCGGTATGTTTAGGATTTTAAACAATTTTTTAATAATAAATAAACTTTATTTCTTTATTTATTTATTTTTTTTTTTTTTTAAAACTTCCAAATTCGTTCAAATACTTGTCATTCCATTTGTAACTCATCGAAATAATTACCTTAATTACCTAAAGAGTACAGGGTGAGATAAAAAAAACTGCAACAAAGTCAAACGACATAATTTTTACATTATTTGTCAATTATATTGAATGAAAGAATAAAGTCGGAAATAGCATCAAATTTTAGAATAAGTTTAGATTTGTTCGAATTGGTCAACTTTGGCACGAATTATGGCCTTCAAAATACCTATGAAACCGTGACACGCTGCCCGCATGTTGGTCTGTGGTATTTTGGCCCATTCCCGGCGAAGCGTTTGCTTGAGGTGATCGACACTTTGGTATTTTTCGGTGCCAAACTTGCTTTTCCAAATACTTCAGAGACAACAATCCAACGGATTGGTATCCGGAGATTTTGGTGGCCATTGTGCTCTGGAAATGAAGCGAGGAACCTCAATTTTTATCCATTCATGGGTGACGCGTGCTGAGTCCGATGGTGCTGAGTCCTGTTGGTATCCAAGGTCCAAGGTCTGCGGCCAAAATGTTTGCGTGCCCTAGCCTTTAATACACGCTCCAGAATATTTTCTCTATAATATTCGGCATATATTCTGATGCCACGGTCGATTAATAGCAACGATCGGAGAGCGACCATCGGCTGTTATGGCGGCCCACACCATCATCATGGCCGGAGCTTGAGTTCTGGTGCCCAACCGAAGGTGCACATTTTCAGCTGACCTCTTTGGCAAGTAAACACGATCATTTTGTTTGTTTACAGACTGCTGGACAGCGAATGTTTTCTCATCGGAGAATACCAAATTCGTCTGTTCACCACTTTCGGCCAAGCGAAGCAACTCTTTAGCTCTTTTGAGTCTATTTTCTTTCTGTTGCGGTGTAAGTTCTTGACCTTTTCGGAATTTCAAAGGCTTTACCCTAATTTTTACCTCATTTTTCAATATTTGTCGAATGGAATATTGCGATATGTTCAGCTCATGATCAAATTTTCGGCCACTGCGACGGGAGTTTCGATCAAGTAGCTTCTTTATTTTTCGAACAATTTCTGCTGATTTTGCTGTTTTCTTCCGTTAACTTCCTTGACGTCGGGCTACGCTACCAGTATCATGGTAACGAGCGATGGTACAAGACAAAACAGATTTATTCACATTTAAAGGCTGGAGTGCTCTAAAGATAGCTACTTGTGGTTTTCCAGCCAAATATAAAGAATTCACACTATCACGCTTGAATTCCATCACGATTTTTTTTTTTTTTGGAAAATTCTCATCAAAATTCTTTCGTACGCTTGTAAACAATATAATGAGCTGTCACTGGAATAATTTTAGGACTTTCGGACAGTAGCTTAGAAATTACAGTAGTATGAAGTTGGTTGTAGTTTTTTCATCTCACCCTGTATATTGGCTAAAATATTTAACGGTTTTAAAAAGATTGATGTATAATTTCACATTTGAATCCTTTTGGAGTTTCCAAAGCTCCGCTATATGGGAGCTATGACTTGAAGGATGTATCCGACTTCGTACAAACTTGGTACATCGTCATATAATTATCATACTTTACAGATGGGCAATATCGGTACACTTCTTCTGGCATTTCTTCCCAAAAGAACAAAGAAAATAATTTAATTTGAGGCAAAATTCTAAGTAATCACAACTCTTCGAAAATTTGAAGTAAGAGTTCTTTTGTCTTCGAATTCCGCACAACAACAATTTTGCGTAACACAAGATCTGGTGTGAAGGTGAGATATAGCGGGCCACTTCTTCTGTTACTTCATACACATAGAAAAGTTTCTGAAAGATATGAGATGTTTTGAATAGGCGTGATCCGATGGTCTCCTTCGCACTGGTTGGCGCCTGTTATCATAGAACTTTGAAAATCCCATAAATTTAATAATAAGTGGCTTTAAACGAAATAAATACTAAAATGGTTTGCAATTCAATTTTCAAATTCCAATTCTGTCCCTATTTTCTTATTCACACCCTGTACAATCAAAATGAATGGGAAGAAGTAAAAATATTTCTTTTCTCAGAAAGAGGGTTTTATTGTTGCAGAAATCCATTACCTATGAAAATATCCCAACATTACGACGAATAGCCTTAAAACCCAAGAATATCTAGTCCTGGATTAGGATAACAAAAATTTGTTGGTACAAACGCCCACATCAACGCCCCTTGTTTGATTTCTTTTTGCACAGAAATGTTTTATAAATCAATTGTTTTTCTTTAATGGTTTTGAGCAACGAATGCCAGGAGAACAAAGGGAACCCTTTGTTTCAACTAAGAAATGTGTGTTTTCTTTGCAAATCCCTTCTAGTTGGAAACATAACAACCCCCCCCCCCCCCCTCTACCTAATGTATGCATGCACGTACCACCCTCTGCCCGGAATGCTTTCCATGCCTGCTGTCGACCTTATCCTAAAAAAATAATATTGAAAATCTTTCGGAAAACAAAACAACATACAAGTTTGGAAATTTCTCGTTGTTGGCCATATGAATTGTTTATTGTTGTTTTCCTTTTCTCTTTTTTTAATTCCATTACAAAAAAAGAACAACGCCACATCATCGACGACAACAACAAGAACAGCAATACAGGCCAAAGGTAAAACAACAACGTTAAAAACTTTACAAATCAGTACCGCTGAAAAGTGCAAAACACAAATTACCATGTAGGACAACATGTTTTACATACCTCATTATGGAGGAGTTGAACATTTCATATGAGCGTTTTATGCTGTTGCCGTGGTTTCTGTTGTTGTTGTCTTTTTTTGGAATTTCTTTCATTTCACAACAACAGCGGCCACAGCATTAATACAGAAAAATCCTAAAACATGTAAAAAAGCTGCACGTTCGGCCGGAACGAACTTTGAATATCCTCCACCATTTGGAATGAATTTGGAAATTTTGAAAAAGAAAAAAAAAAGTAAAAAAGCTGCAATTTCGGCCGGGTCGAACTTTGAATACCCTCCAGCATTTGGAACGAATTTGACAATTCTCAAAAACAATAAAATCCGTTAAAAATTCTGTTAAAATCTTAAAAGTATCGAAAGTAGCTTTTATACTAGGGTCGATACAACGACATGGACCTGCATAGGTAAATTTTGTCAAAAAACGGTGAATAATTAAGCTAAAATCATCAAAATACTGAATATCGGGAGGTACCGTTATAAGGGGGCTATACGAAGACGTGGAACTGCACAGACAATTTTCCGTCTGTAGTATCCAATAAGAAATTCAAATACAAAATTTGAAACAATTCCATATTCGATATAGACCCTAAATACTGTCGCTAAAATTATCAAAATACGAAATATTGGGAGGTACCGTTATGTGGGGTCTATACGAAGATGTGGACATGCACAGACAATTTTCTGTCTTAGACTGTAGTATTCAATACGAATTTCAAATACCAAATTTGAAAAAATTCCGCTTAATAATGTCGCTAAAAGCATCAAAATACCGAATATCGGGATGTACCGTTGTGTGGAGGCTATACGAAGACGTTGACTTGCACAGACAATTTTCTGTCTTAGGGTGTAGTATCCATTTCGAACTTCAAATACTAAATTTGGAACAATTGTGGTGAATAATGTCGCTAAAATCATCAAAATGCCGAATATCGAGAGGTACCGTGGGGGCTATACGAAGACGTGGACCTGTACAAACAAGTTTCTGTCTTAGGCTGTAGTATCCAAAACGAATTTAAATACCAAATTTGAAACAATTCCGCTTAATAATGTCGCTAAAATCATCAAAATACCGAATATCAGGAGTTACCGTTATGTGGGGGCTATACGAAGACGTGGACCTGTACAAACAATTTTCTGTCTTAGGCTGTAGTATCCAATACGAATTTTAAATACCAAATTTGAAACAATTCCGATTAATAATATCGCTAAAATCATCAAGGTACCGAATATCGGGAGGTACCGTTATGTGGGAGCTTTACGAAGACCTGCACGGACAATTTTCTGTCACAGGCAGTAGTACTTATTAGGAATTTCAAACATGAAATTTCCAACAAATTCGGTGAATATTATATCTAGAATTGTGAAAATACCGAATATATGTAGGTACTGATATATGGGAGCCATACGAAGACCTGGTCTTGCACAGACAATTTTCTGTCATAGACTGTAGTTTCCATTACGAACTCTTCAAATACGAAATCTCAAAAAAAAAATTTGGTGAATATTTTACCTAAAATCGTCAAAATACCGAATATAGGGAGGTACTGATATATGGGACCTATACGAAGACCTGGACATGCATAGAGAATTTTCTGTCATAGACTGTAGATTCCATTACGAACTCTAAATACGAAAGTGGAAACAACTTCGGTTAAAAATGACTCTAAAATCTTAAAAATACCGAATATTGGGAGATACCATTATATGGAGGCTATACAAAGACGTAGGCCGTAATACCCATTACGAATTCTAAATGAGAAATTTAAAACAACTCCGGTACATAATGTCCCTAAAATCGTCAAAATATCGAATATCGGGGTATGGATTTTCAGACATTTCCAGTGAAAACTGTAGCTAAAATCCGAACGTAAGGAGGTGCCGAATATAGAGGGATATACGATATCGTGGACCTATATGGACAATAATCTTCCAGGGGGTAATGTTCTAAGAAAGAGCTCCTTTTGTGGTTTTCAGACAATTTCAATGAAAAAAAAAAATTGGCTACACTCATTCAAATACCGAATATCTGGGGTTCTGTTATGTGGGGGCTATACTATATTTTGGATCGATATAGCCCATTTTCGAACATGACCTGCCAAAAGACTGATATGTGCAAAATTTGAGCTTCCTACTTTTATTCGTTTTGACTCTAGCGTGATTACAATAGACGGACAGACGGTCGGACGGATAGGGCTAAATTGTGCTAGAATTTTACGCTCATCAAGAATATACGAGTATATGCTTTGTTATGTCTAAAAAATTGTTATTTCGATGAGTTACAAACGGAATGGCGGACTTATAAAAAAAGTTTAACGAAACGTAGCGAATTGTAAATTTATGAGAAACACACAGTCAAACCGAAGTCCCGAACATATCATCGTCTGTCGCAGTCTCTTCCAAACGGGAATAAATGGACTTCTTTTCCGTCCGCACACACACACACTCACACTCACTCTCTCCCAAATGCCATACCTTAATTGGTGTGTTTGCGAATGTGTAGAGGTTTTAATCCCTCTGATAAAAAAAGAACAACAGCAACAACACAAAAGCCAGGACACCAACAACAACAACAGCTATTGGCCTGAACAAAAAAAAAAGACATACAAAAACAACAGCAGAACATTGATAATACCTTTGGGGAATTAAGTAAAACATGAATATTTTGTATGAGTGTGTGCGTGTGTGCATTGTGGCCAGCGAGCTTGTTGCGGACATTGACGATGATGATAATAACTACGCAACATCCTTTTCACTTTTTTATCACATTGAACAACAACGACAAAGAGAACTGATTGTTGTAAAAAAAATCTACAAAACTCAAAGACAATTAATGCGAACAATTTACAGTTCCCACGGCACAGTGTTTCGAATTGGATTTTAAAGAAATGTTAAATGGAAAAACATATTTTCATTGTTGTTCATATTATTTCTAATTGAATAGGTTTTAGATTAAATATGTCAAATAAATAAAATATAATCCAAAAACGTTATATGCTTAGGCAACATTATTTATATAAACGATCCATTTCAAAAAATCCAAGGAAAGTAAAATATGACAACGTATGTTGATACAAGAAAAAGTGAGCGTAGACTCTTTGTATAATATATGAAATTTTCTAAAGAATAAAATTCGAATGTAGCCGTTATATTAGGGTCTATACGGCGACATCGACCGATATAGGCATCTTTTGTCATAAACCATTACAATATTCAAATGCGAAAAAAATATTAGGTGAATAATGTCGCTAAAATCATCAAAATACCGAATATCGGGAGGTACCGTTGTATGGCGGCTATACGAAGACTTGGACCTGCACAGAAAATTTTCTGTCATCGGCTGTAGTATCCATTACGAACTTCAAATGCCAGATTTGAAACAAATTCGGTGAATAATGTCGCTAAAATAATCAAAATAGCGAATATCGCGAGGTTATATGGGGGCTATACGAAGATATATATGGGAGCTATATTCAAATCTGAACCAATCTCTGTAAAATTAAGCAGAGGTATATCTATGCTGTGTCTGAAAGCTAACACCAAATATCGTTGTTGTAAGGGGACCTGAGTACAAAATCGGATGAAACATATACAGGGTGAGATGAAAAAACTGCAACCAAATTCAGACTGCTGTCATTTCTAAGCCACTCTTCCGACAGCTGTTAAAATTATTCCAGTGATAACTCATTATATCGTATACAAGCGTATAAAAGCATTTGGTGAGAATTTTCCAGAAAAAAAGTTATTTGTGATGGAATTGAAGCGTGATTTCTTTATATTTGCCTGGAAAGCCACAAGTGGCTATCGTTAAAGCACTCCAGCATTTAAATGTGAATAAATCATTTGTGTCTCGTACCGTGATACTGGTAGCCCAACGTCAAGGTAGTGGACGGAAGAAAACAGCAACATCAGCTTGCAACTTGATCGAAACCCGCGTCGCAGTGGCCGAAAAATGGCTCGTGAGCTGAACATATCGCAATATTCCATTCGACAAATATTGAAAAATGAGCTCGGAGTAAAGCCATTGAAATTTCAAAAAGTGCAAAAACTTACACCGCAACAGAAAGAAAATAAACTCAAAAGCGCTAAAGAATTGTTTTGTTTGCCTGAAAGTTTTGAACTGCCGAATTTGGTTTTCTCCGATGAAAAAACATTCGTTGTCCCGCAGTTTGTAAACAAACAAAATGATCGTGTTTACTTGCCAAAGAGGTCGGCTGAAAATGTGCACCTTCCGTTGGCCACCAGAACTCAAGCGCCGGCCACGGTGATGGTGTGTGCCGCCATAACAGCCGATGGTCGCTCTTCGCTCGTATTAATCGACCGTGGCATCTGAATAAATGACGAATATTATCGCGAAAATATTCTGGAGGGTGTATTAATGCCTTGGGCACGCAAACATTTTGGCCGCAGACCTTGGACATTCCAACAGGACTCAGCACCATCTCACTAAGCACGCTACCCAATAATGGTTACAAAATGAGGTTCCTCGCTTCATTTCCAGCGCACAATGGCCACCAAAATCTCCGTATACCAATCCGTTGGACTATTGTGTCTGGTGTATTTTGGAAAGCAATGTTGGCACTAAAAAATACCAAATTGTCGATCACCTCAAGCAAGCGCTTTGCGGGAATGGGCCAAAAAACACCAGAACAACATTCGGGCAGCGTGTGACGGTTTCATTGGTCGTTTGAAGGCCATAAGCGAGCCAAAAGTGACCAAATCGAACAAATCTTAACTTATTCTGAAATTAGATGCTATTTCCGATATTTTTTGCTTTCATTCAATAAAATTAAACAAGTAAAAAAGCAGTAAGTTCGGCCGGGCCGAACTTTGAATACCCTCCACCATTTGGAACGAATTAGAAAATTTTCTAAAAAAATAAAATCCAATAAAAATTCTTTTAAAATCTTTAAAATATCTAATATAGGAAGGTGCCGATATATGGGGGGATATACGATATTGTGGACCTATAAAGACAAATCTATGTCTGCGTGTAAAGTACTCACAAGGAACACCTTGTATGGATTTTCAGATAATTCCATTGGAAAATTGGCTAAAATCATCAAAATACCGAATATAGGGGAGTACCGTTATATGGGGGATATACGATATTGTAGACCTATATAGACCATTCCGTTTCAGAGGTAAAGTTCTCACAAAGAACTCCGTGTGTGGATTTTCAGACAATACGATTGGAAAATGTGGCTAAAATCATCAAAATACCGAATATCGCGGGGTACCGTTATATGGGAGCTATACGTTATCGTTAACCTATATAGAGAATTCTCTGTCTGGGGGTAAAGTGCTCACAAAGAACCCCTTGTGACCATTCCGTTGAAAAATATCATAAAATATCGAATATCGGGAGGTACCGTTATATGGGGGATACACGATATCGTGGACCTGTATAGACAATTCTCTCTCAGGGGGTGAAGTACTCACAAGGAACTACTTGTGTTGATTTTAAGACAATTCCATTGAAAAGCGTGGCTAACATCATCAAAATACCGAATATCGGGGGTTACAGTTATATGGGGGATATACGATATCGTGGACCTATATAGACAATTATTTTTGAGGAGGTAAAATGCCCGCAAGGGACTCCTTTCGTGGAATTTCAGACAATTCCATTGAAAAATGTGGCAGAAATCATCAAAATACCGAATACCGTGGGGGTACCGTTACATGGGGGCTATACGATATCGTGGACCTGTATGGAAAATTCTCTGCCGAGGTATAAAGTACCCACAAGGAACTCCTTGTGTGGATTTTCAGAAAATTCCGTTGAAAAATGTGGGTAAAATCATCAAAATACCGAATATCAGGGGTACCGTTACATGGGGGCTATACGATATTGTGGACCTATATAGATAATTCTTTTTGAGGAGGTAAAATGCCCACAAGGAACTCCTTGTGTGGATTTTCAGACAATTCCGTTGAAAAATGTGGGTAAAATCATCAAAATACCGAATATCGGGGGTACCGTTACATGGGGGATGTACGATACTGTGGACCTATATAGATAACTCTCTGCCGAGGTATAAAGTACCCACAAGGAACTACTTGTGTGGGTTTTCAGACAATTCCATTGAAAAATGTGGCTAACATCATCAAAATACCGAATATCGGGGGTACCGTTATATGGGGGCTATACGATATCGTGGACCGATATAGCCCATCTTCGAACTTGACCTGCCTGCAGACAAAAAAGAGATCTGTGCAAAATTTTAGCTTTCTATCTTAATTCGTTTAGACTGTAGCGTGATTACAACAGACGGACGGACAGGGCTAAATCGTCTTAGAATTTTACGCTGATCAAGAATATATATATTTTGTTGGGTCTAAAATGATTATTTCGATGAGTTACAAACGGAATGACGAGATTAATATACCCTCCATACCTTTTTTGGTAGAGGGTATAAAAATGTAAAAATTATGGCATTTGACTTTGTTGCAGTTTTCGTTTATCACCCTGTATGTTTCATCCGATTTAGTGTTAACGTCTCACACATGCGTTATATGCACTCAAAAACAATGATATTTGATACCGGACATCAGGTACAGCTCGAAAATACCTTTGGGCCCATTCCAATCGACGAGGCTTGTCCGCAGGCAACATTCTTTGCGTCAATTGAATTTTGTACGGGAACAAATGCAAATCAATGCGAATAATCCGTTGTAAAGTGGACCGAGCCATGCCCAACTGCTGAGAACGGCGTTTTTGGGATGTTCTTGGGGACCTCTAAACATTGGCTCGTACAGCAGTGATATTCTCGGCCGATCGCCTTGGTCGACGTTTATATGGCCTCTTCGGATTAGAAAGAGCCTTACCAGTCGAAAATTTTTCGTATAAACGCTTAAAGGTGTTCTTAGAAGGCTCACTTCTCACATTTTTTTCACAATTGACTTCTTCTGTTGAATGTAAATTTCAACTATTTCAGAGCGATCGCGTGGCGTGTATTGGTTCATGGTAAAAATCTTTCCTAATTGTGACTACTTTAAAGTCTTGATACTCATTCAAATAAGGTTCATAGTTGGTATGATCTACTTCAAATGAATTCCCAATATTCCCGGAAGCTCATAGTGGTGTCATATAATCATATAATCGACACCGCCCGAGTTTTGACCTTTTCTTACTGCTTTTTTTTTTTTTTTTTCAAAAATAGTTATAATCTTTTAGAAAACATGTTTTGGTTATGTCAGCATTAAATCAATTTGTATAACCCGTATTGCCCACTTTCCCATACCTTAATTCCAATAGTACCATCATTATACTCCAGAGCACTGTGAATTCTCTTTACCCCAGACCCTTGTAATAATTACCACATAAGCCTTGGTTTTTTTGTAAACAAATTCAGATTCCGATATATGGTGGTCCTCAGTTTCCAACATTTATTGCTTTTATTTCCATTTAGTTACAGTTAAAATCGATTTGTGTATTCCTTTAGATTTCTCTTTTTTCTTCACTTCTTTTTCATGGATGAATTGGTAGGTAGTGAAAGATTAAATCGAGATGTACACACAATTAAGCACACACACACACAAACATACTCGCTCACTCTCTTACCAATACACCAATGCTAAGCAGAATTATCTCCTCTTAATGTTCACGGATGATATTGAAAAGGCCAGCCAGTTTGCCTAGTCGAATGTTTGGTTTTGTTGGTGGCTGATTGGATATCTGACAAAACCGGCCAGCCGGCTAATAAAATATAACAAACACCCTTCTTGGCAGCAGCAGCAGCAGCCTCAAAGGTATCGACAGATTTGCTTTTGATACAAAAAATGCAAGAACAACAGAGGCTGACAAAAAAGAATCATGTCATGCTTAATCGCATAATCGAGTGGAACTCATTTGCCTACAATATTCGATTTACGACCAAAGAATGTTGTCGACTTGGTTTTTGTATTTTTCATTTTTAGTTTCACTTTTTTGTTTAACAAATCCCCGGCTAGAAAATGATGAGGATAATGGCCATTAGGGCATACAGAGTGTCGACAAAAAAAAAAAAAAAAAAAAAAAAACATGGGATGCGTAAAATTGATGTGGACTGTGTTGTTCTTTTGTTCCCTGATTCTCTTTGATTTCATGATAGCCCTAAATCTGGTGGTGGTCTATTTAGCATTTGCTTTTGATTTTTTGCTACGCTTAATGATTTTTTTTGTTGTATAACTAGTTGGAAATTTAAATTTTAATTTTTCGTTATTCTTTAAAGGACAACAACATTAAAGAATTTTAAAATTCATGGAATAGAGATTTTATTTTTATAGAAACCTGGTACAGAATTCCTACACCGCACAGATGTTCAGAAACGTTTTTTCATAATCAGCTTTCCGGTGATCTTTAAAATCTTTGCAATCACTTAGACCTTCCAATATTTTGATGTTATGTTTTGGTATCCTAAAATTCACTATCGAATTCAATATAGAAATAAGCGATCGTTGAGGACAACAAATTGGGGGTTTTGACCAGGAAAATCAATTTCTGAACCCAGGAAGGCGCTGCTACTTGTGCCCAAAAGATTTCTATGTCAAATTAAAGCGATATAGCTTCACTCAAATTAAGAATCTGTACTTTTCTATTATTCTCTCAAAATCAAAACAGTGACAGTATTTAGAGTTTTTAGGACTAAGAGGGACCTATTGTTTTTTTTTTTTATTGGTTAGGTCCTTAACGCTACCTCCCCATATTCGAAATTTTGATGATTTTTTCTACATTTTCTCACGCATTTTTCTGAATATTTGTATTTGTAGGTCATAATGGGTCGTAGTTCGTGTTGCGATATATTGTATGTGTGGGTTCACGCTTCGGTATAACCCCCATATAATAGTACCTCCCGATATTCGGTATTTTGATGATTTTTGGCACATTTTCCCACGAATATGTCTAAAAATTGGTATTTGTGGGCTGTAATTGGTTTAATGGGTTCGGCAAATATTGAAAAGAAGTGGACGGAAGAAAGTAGCAATATCAGCAGATGGTGAATCAGCAGATTCGAAAAATATTGAAAAATGAGCTCGGGGTAAAGCCATTGAAATTCCAAAAAGTGCAAGAACTTACACCGCAATAGAAAGAAAATAGACTCAAAAGAGCTAAAGAGTTGCCTCGCTTGGCCGAAAGTGGTGAACTGTCGAATTTGGTTTTCTCCAATGAGATAACATTTGTTGTCTAGCAGTTTGTAAACAATCATAATGATCGTGTTTACTTGCCAAAGAGGTCTGCTGAAAATGTGTACCTTCGGTTGGGCACCAGAACTCAAGCGCCGGTCATGGTGATGGTTTGGGCCGCCATAACAGCCGATGTCGTCGCTCTCCGCTCGTATTAATCGACATTAATGGCATCAGAATAAATGACGAATATTATCGCGAAAATATTCTGGAGGGTGTATTTAAGTCTTGGACACGCAAACATTTTGGCCGCAGACCTTGGACATTCCCATAGGACTCAGCACCATCGCACTCACTCAGCACGCCACCCATGAATGGTTATAAAATGAGGTTCCTCGCTTCATTTCCAGAGCACAATGGCCACCAAAATCTCCGGATACCAATCCGTTGGACTATTGTTTCTGGAGTATTTTGGAAAGCAAGTTTGGCACTAAAAAATACGAAAGTGTCGATCACCTCAAGCAAGCGCTTCGCCGAGAAAACAAAAATACCGCAGAACAACAATCTAAACTTATTCTAAAATCTGATGCTATTTCCGACTTTATTTCCTTTCATTAAATAAAATTTAAAAAAAAAATTAAAAATTATGGCGTTTGACTTTGTTGCAGTTTTGTTTTTGTCTCACCCTGTACTTAAAAGTTTAGGACATTACCTCTTTTTTTGACCCAATACCAAATTTTTTACTTTTAGGTACTTTTCGTGCAATCTAAAAACACCTCCATATATCAATTCCAGATACCAAGAGAAACCTCAATAACAATTTTGAGGATTCCTTCCATATCTATTCACCCATTACTAAGTTTAGTACCATTTAGTGTTTTTCGTACAATAAATATATAATTCATTTCCAAAGCAACGCCAAATATCAAACACATACACCGTCAGTAATTTAAATATCAAATTTCAGAATTTTATCTCTATCCCATCACCCAATGCTAAATATTTTACCATCCTGAACTATTCTTACCATTATAGTATACCCTTCCGAAAACACCTCCATATGTCCACGCAACACATGAACAGCGACCTTAATACCAAATTTAAGATATCCGGCACCCAGTACCAAATATATTACTATTTAGTACTTTTCTTGCACTTGTAGTACACATTTCCAAAACCACCTCTTTTTCATAAACCGATCATTTAACCGAACACGTAATTACCTTCATATATCAAAGTTACCTTCCAACCTTGGTTCTCATACCAAATTTCAAGTTATAAGCTTTATCCGTTCACATAATACCAAATTGTACGATGTTTGTACTTTTCGTAACCTTTTTGAATTTCCAAAAATTCTTTGGTATATCTATCCTACTATTCATCAGTAATTCTCATTCCAAATTTCAGAAATCAAGCTCATTCAAAATTGTAGCTCAAGAAAAGTCTGAATTCTAGTAAAAGTATTCAATTTTTAGTACATTTTGGTACGAATATCCATATCCTTTTAGTACGAATATCCATAAGTCCAGCGTTATCACAAGCCCACGCATCAAGACTGACTTTCGTGCAAATTTTCAAGATTCTAAAGGGTGATTTTTTTTGAGGTTAGGATTTTCATGCATTAGTATTTGACAGATCACGTGGGATTTCAGACATGGTGTCAAAGAGAAAGATGCTCAGTATGCTTTGACATTTCATCATGAATAGACTTACTAACGAGCAACGCTTGCAAATCATTGAATTTTATTACCAAAATCAGTGTTCGGTTCGAAATGTGTTTCGCGCTTTACGTCCGATTTATGGTCTACATAATCGACCAAGTGAGCAAACAATTAATGCGATTGTGACCAAGTTTCGCACTCAGTTTACTTTATTGGACATTAAACCAACCACACGAATGCGTACAGTGCGTACAGAAGAGAATATTGCGTCTGTTTCTGAGAGTGTTGCTGAAGACCGTGAAATGTCGATTCGTCGCCGTTCGCAGCAATTGGGTTTGTGTTATTCGACCACATGGAAGATTTTACGCAAAGATCTTGGTGTAAAACCGTATAAAATACAGCTCGTGCAAGAACTGAAGCCGAACGATCTGCCACAACGTCGAATTTTCAGTGAATGGGCCCTAGAAAAGTTGGCAGAAAATCCGCTTTTTCATCGACAAATTTTGTTCAGCAATGAGGCTCATTTCTGGTTGAATGGCTACGTAAATAAGCAAAATTGAAGCATTTGGAGTGAAGAGCAACCAGAAGCCGTTCAAGAACTGCCCATGAATCCCGAAAAATGCACTGCTTGGTGTGATTTGTACGCTGGTGGAATCATTGGACCGTATTTTTTCAAAGATGCTGTTGGACGCAACGTTACGGTGAATGGCGATCGCTATCGTTCGATGCTAACAAACTTTTTGTTGCCAAAAATGGAAGAACTGAACTTGGTTGACATGTGGTTTCAACAAGATGGCGCTAAATGCCACACAGCTCGCGATTCTATGGCCATTTTGAGGGAGAACTTCGGAGAACAATTCATCTCAAGAAATGGACCGGTAAGTTGGCCACCAAGATCATGCGATTTGACGCCTTTAGACTATTTTTTGTGGGGCTACGTCAAGTCTAAAGTCTACAGAAATAAGCCAGCAACTATTCCAGCTTTGGAAGACAACATTTCCGAAGAAATTCGGGCTATTCCGGCCGAAATGCTCGAAAAAGTTGCCCAAATTTGACTTTCCGAATGGACCACCTAAGACGCAGCCGCGGTCAACATTTAAATGAAATTATCTTCAAAAAGTAAATGTCATGGACCAATCTAACGTTTCAAATAAAGAACCGATGAGATTTTGCAAATTTTATGCGTTTTTTTAAAAAAAAAGTTATCAAGCTCTTAACAAATCACTCTTTAGCTTCAGGCCCACATTTTGAATTTAGCATATCCTCAGTAGTAGAAATTTTTCATCTGGAAATTTAAATAAGTAGATCGATTCTAGATATATTCAGACAGAAAATAAAATTGTTCCCAATGATTATAGCCCTATTTGTAATCCCTTAAAATTCAAGCGACTCAATCGATATTTTGTCATGACATTTTTTTTAATGTTTATTTTTATACCCTACACTACAAGGTGGCCAGGTTATTATGTCTTTGTGCATAGTTCCTTTTGGTGATCAGCATAGAATTTTGAGTCGATTTATGCATGTCCGTCCGTCTGTCTGTCCATGTATTTTTGTAAACAAAGTACAGTTCGCATTTATTGCCCTATCCACATGAAATTTTGCACAAATCATTTGTTTGGCCCAAGGACGAACCATATACAACTAAATTAGGCCTGAAAATCAGTATGCCAAATTTGATCGAAATTGGTTCAGATATAGCTATAGCTCCCAAATATATTCTTCACCCGATTTAGTCCTCCGCAGCCGTAATATGCACTTTGTAACAACAATATTTGGGGAAATATATCAAATACAGTTCAGAAATACATTTGCTAAATTTTATCGAGATCGGTTCCGATTTGAATATAGCTCCCATATATAACTTCGTCCGATTTGTGCACCAAATGTCTAATATTTCGCCTAATTCCAAATGGGATGGAATTTGACACTTACGACTAAATTGAGTCTAGAAGCTAGTATGTCAAATTTGGTGAAGATCGGTTCAGATATTCCTATAGCTCCCATATATACTGTTTATCCGATTTGTTATATTTGTTACCCACAGCCGTAATATACACTCTGTAACAACGATATTCAGGGAAATATATCAAATACAACTCAGAAATATCTTTGCCAAATTTTATCGAAATTGGTTCCGATTTGCATATAGGTCCCATATATATCTTTATTCGATTTTAAATTAATTGTGCACCAAATGGGCAATACAAGTCCGAATTTAAAAGATACAAATGCTTCGGCATATTTAGTCCTTTGAATTTTAAACTATAATTATAATCATAGCGTGTATGGTTGAATTCTCCCATAAAAACTTTTGATTGTTATGCGGAGCTGGCAATTTAAAGTGTTACAGGTGCCTGTTTGGTTGGACAAGATATATAGATTGTTGACGATATATCCACGAGCTATAAAAGAGTTATCGATTAGATTTATGCGGAGCTCTACTAAATTAGTAAAGTGGTGTAGGGTATCATAAAGTCGGCCCCGCTCGACTTTAAGACTATCTTTACTGGTTTTACATATACAATTGGTTTTAAATATACTATTTTTAAGGATTTACATTATTCGCCATATTTCCTTGTGTCGTTCAATTACTCAAAATACCTCATTTAATTGATTTAAAGCAACCTATGTGAATAGCACAAAATTTAAAACAATATTCTTGAATTCTCTCCCATCCTCCATCCTCCGCATTTCAATTCTACCACCTATGCATGTACGAAGCAATAATTCATATGTAATCTTGGTTGGGAGATGATATTATCACCATATTAAACTTAGTTTACCAAGAGCCATTATTCTTTCTAACATCTGGAGAGAGAGAGAAAAAAAAGAACGCACCAACACACATACACTCTCACAAGTTATTCCCATATTCATGCTACAGCACTTGGAGTATGGAGTCATAGAGACATTTGACAAATTCACCAAAGTTTTGCTTTGCAAAAAAAAAAAAAACAAAAAAAATATTTAAATTTTCAGATACTAGCAGAACGGAGACTGTTTGTATATTCCCCTAAGTACTTTATCAGGCATTAATCTTTGCAAAACGTTTACCGAGAGTACAAAACAAGGATATGCTAAAAACGAGAGACTACATTGAGGAGAAAAAGCAGGAAAACTTCAAAAAGAAACATTTCATTTTTAGCAATGAATTGCAAAAAATTTTACTAAACTAAACATTTACCCCCCGAAAAGTGTCTTTTCTAATCTGGAAAATTGCATTTCTTTTGTGTTTAAGTCATCCTTCTCTTTTTTTCTGTATCTCCACAAATAATTTCTTCCATATGTGAATTGGAAAAAGAAATTGCAAGCAAGAAGTTTGAAATAGCAGCACAAAAACCCAAGCTAGCTTATCTCTGTCTTATCTGGCCATGAGTCTGTGTGTCTATTACAAATTGAACTTTATCCATAACTTAGTTTACTTATTTTCAGGATTTTTTTCTTTTTGGTTTGTTTGTTGTCATGTATTTTTATGCTGAAGTTTACATATTGGATTTGTAGTTCCAGAATTTTTTTTTTTTTGGTGTTCAGTCAGTCACCTTTGTGTGTTTTTGGCCTAGCCGTTGCCTTGACAATATTTTTATTTTTTTGTAATTTTTTTTTTTCATTACTTGCCGAAGAAACCTTTAAGTTGGTTCAATATGTTATTAAATTTTCCCGTCAATGCAGCAAAAGTTTATGACAGTTTTTTTTCGTGTTGTGGCTTTGGGGTTTTTAGTTGTGGTCTACAAACTTCTTAAGATTTCATAATAATTTTGAAAAGGTAAAAAGTTTTTTACATACATATTTAAAATGTAGGACAGTAACAAGTAAGTAACTGGTAAAGAAAGGATAGTGTTTGGGTGCCACATGCAATGTAGCACCTGCAGGGATATGACGGTAACTTTGTAATATATAATATAAGTATAGAACAGAATGAAATCGTGTATAGCGAATAGCGAAAATATACAGGGTGAGAAACTGTAACCAACTTCAGACTGCTGGCATTTCTAAGCCACTCGTCCGACTGTTACAATTATTCCATTGACAGCTCATTATTACAATTATTCCAGTGACAGCTCATTATATTGTTTACAAGCGTACAAAAGCATTTTGGTGAGAATTTTCCAGAAAAAAAGTTATTCGTGATGGATTTCTTTATATTCGGCTGGACTTCCAAAAGTGGTTATCGTTAGAGCACTCCAGCATTTAGATGTGCATCAGTCTTTTGTGTCTCGTACCATAGCACGTTACCGTGATACTGGTAGCGTAGCCCGACGTCAAGGCAATGGACGAAAGAAAACAGCAACATCAGCCGAAATGTTGCGACTTGATCGAAACCCGCGTCGCAGTGGCCGAAAAATGGCTCGTGAGCTGAACATATCGCAATATTCCATTCGCAAATATCAAAAAATGAGCTGAAAATGTGCACCTTCAGTTGGCCACCAGAACACAAGCGCCGGTTATGGTGATGGTGTGGGCCGCCATAACAGCCAATGGTCGCTCTCCGCTCATATTAATCGACCGTGGCATCAGAATAAATGACAAATATTATTTCGAAAATATTCTGGAGGGTGTATTAAAGCCTTGGGCACGCAAACATTTTGACCACAGACTTTTGACATTCCAACAGGACTCAGCACCATCGCACTCACACGCGCCAACTAAGAATGGTTACTAAATGAGGTTCCTCACTTCATTTCCAGCGCACAATGGCCACCAATATCTCCGGATACCAATCCGTGGGACTATTGTGTCACCGGAATTCTTTCAAATTTGGCATTTGAAGTTCGAAATGGATACTACAGCCTCAGACAGAAAATCGTCTGTGCAGGTCCACGTCTTTGTATAGCTCATGGTAGAAGAATATAGGTAGACGCGTCGACACAGCTGCTGGGAAAATGAACTGTCAAACCAATTTTGGAATTGACAATGTTTGAATGAAAAATTATTTAAATTTGTCAAAATTGTTGAAAAGCGCGAATTATAATAGACTCCGAATGACGTAGTATAAGAAAACATATAAAAATCTACTTATATTTGAAATAATATTTAAATTTTTTTGATATATCAATGCTCCCAAGCGTTGATGCATCTACCTGTATTGTTCTGCCATAGTATAGCCCCCATATAACGGTACCTCCCCATATTCGGTATTTTGATGATATTAGCGACATTATTAACCGGAAATGTTTCAAATTTGGTATTTGAAGTTCGTAAAGGATACTACAGCCTATGACAAAAAATTGTCTTTGTAGGTCCACGTCTTCATATAGCCCCCATATAACGGTACCTCCCAATATTCGGTATTTTGATGATTTTAGCGTCAATATTCACCGGAGTAGTTTCGAATTACGCATTTAGAGTTCCTAAGGGGAAATACAGTCTGTGACAGGAAATTCTATATACAGGTCCAGGTCACTACCTCCCTATATTCGGTATTTTGACGATTTTAGGTACAATACTCAACGAAATTGGTTGAGATGTCGTATTTGAAGTTCGTAATGGATGCTACAGCCTGTGACAGAAAATTGTCTATGCAGGTCAAGGTCTTCGTATAGCTCCGATATAACGGTACCTCCCTATATACGGTATATTGATGATTTTAGCTGTATTATTAACCGTTTATATTCGGTATTTTAAAGATTTTAACAGAATTTTTAACTGATTATATTTTTTGAAAATTTCCCAATTCGTTCTAAATGGTGGAGGGTATTCAAAGTTCGGCTCGGCCGAACTTACTCCTTTTTAACTTGTTTCTTTTAATTTTACCAGATATTGCCATTTTGAGTTCATATTCTCGTGGAACACTATTTAAAAAAGATTATCAAAATAGCTCCACTTTTCGGTACAATATTTTTAAAAGCCAGATTCTTGTCAAGTACTTTCTTTAAATTTATATTTAAAGTTTACGGTTCTTTGCAAGGGCATCCATAATTTTTTTTTAATTCTTTTAAAGTAATAAAACAAATCTTCAATTTTGCCTTTTACCTTTTATGGGAGAGATTTTAAATATCTATTTATAAAAGAAATCAAGGTTTCAATGATTCCGAATGGTACCTTACTGCTTATATAGGATATAATTTGGAAATTTTTTAATGTTTCGGTCCGTTTTTTTAACAAATCGGCTAAAATTTGCCATTACCGGCTTTAAATGGGTAGCTTAACTCCTCGTAAAAAATGTAGATCAATTTTTGGTATAGCCCTCATATAACTGCACTACCTGATATTCGATGTCTGGAAAGTTTTGGTCCAAATTTCCAAACAAATTGGCTGCAATTTAGAACTTCTGATTCTTTGTGGAAATTCCAAATCTGAGGAAATTTAACGATAGAGAATTTTGTGTGAAAATTTTACACCGCTCCCTTCTATCAAAAAATGAACCTCGCAAACACCATTTTTGTTTTCAGCAATTTTTGGATTTAATTTTGTCCTCTTCAACTAATAAATCTCGCCAAAACTACTAAAACCAATCCATATATAATTTTGTATTGTTTTAAGGCGCGCATACTTGTAATACTAATTTGCTATTCAGCTACATTGCCTCAGCTTAACTTTATGTAAATCCATTAACTTAATGCATTGAAAAGTCAAATCCTTTCTCCCGAGCATGTACAACTACTTACCACAACAACAACAGCAACAACAACAAGTTATGGAGCCATCTCCTTTAGCCTTTAAATAATACATAATTGTTATGGCTTAAACTTTAAGTTCGGCAAAATTGTTATAGTTTCGGCATATCTTTCTCTTCTTGTTGCTGTTGCTGTAGTTCTTATTGCTTACAGCTCCAGCAACTTTGTTTATGCCCAGGTCTCCAATTCAATTTAGCCTTAAAACTTTTGTTAAAAAAAAAAAAAACAGCAACAACAAAAAACAACACACAGAAAAACATGCCAAGAATAAACATATAACAAAACATAAAAAATAATAATAAAACAACTACAACAAGTTTAAACAAGATCAACCTCAACGGCACACCGAACATTGTAGTCGGAGTCTAAAACAATATCAACAACAAGAAACTAAATTAAATTTCGGATATTAAGGCAAGAACCCGGGGGAGGCCACATTGTCCTAGCATAGAACGACGTTAGATGAATATCGCCCACCAAACTATTTTCAGCGAGCGGGCCAACATCATCAGCATTAACAGAAAAAACAGCAACAACAACACGAACAACATTGTAAATTCCATCAAGGCACCGACAGCCCAAAACGTATCATCGCCAGGAGTAGCAATGTGGCAGCAGTAGCAACATCATCATCATGTGGCAACAACAACATGATGTTCGAACAAGCCTAAACTAAACCCCCGCTCGATGGTTGTCTGGGCCTGGTGAAAATTTGCCAGTCTCGAGTGTTGATTTTGTGAAGTGATGTTAGTCGATTGTTGCTATTGTTGTTGGTGTTGTTGCTGCTAGGTTGATGAGTTGGTTCGTTCGTTCGTTCATTCTTTTGAATGTTGTCTGGTGTTGAGGATTTAACAATGAAGTGGAATTTAGAAAAAAATTATAACTAAAAACACAACTACAACAACATATTGTTTAACTGCATGAAAGTAGAAAACCTACAATGCAACTACATCCTAAATTAAAATATTAAAACCTAGTGCAACATCATGTAAAAACATGAACATGAACTGCAGCAGCAGCAGATAGTAGCAGCATCAGCAATTGGTAAACATTCACCTCCACTGACTGCCTCATTTTGTGTTGCCGAAATTTTTACAACCTCATAGAACTAGTACAGGTGGCGAAAAATAACAGTAAAAATATAGTGAGATTTTACTTAAAATTTTTACGATGAGAGCAGAAGGAGAGGGAAGCATATTTTAGCTCTAATGCTTAAAGAAAAATCTTCAACCTCTGAAATCTTAATTTAACATAATAATCAGCAGTTCCGAAGTTATATCTTTTTTTACGGAATAAAATTTGTTTTCTTTGCAAGTTGTTCACAATTAAAGAAGTAAAAATGTGAAATAGGCTGTAGTACCCGTTAAAATCTCCAAATACGAAATTTGAAACAATTCCGGTAAATAATGTCGCTAAAATCATAAAAACACCTAATATTGGGAGGTACCGTTGTATGGGGCTGCACGAAAATGTGGACCGAAAATGTGAACACAATACATATTGTTGTGCCAAAGCTCTACGTTAAATAATGTGAACGGCGATTTCAACAGACAGACGGATATAGCTAAATCGACTTAGAATTTTATGCTGATCATCAATATATATACTTCATGGGGTACAACGAATATTTAGGGATGTTACAAACGAAATGGCAAAGTTAATACAGGATGAGATGAAAAAACTGCAACCAACTTCAGACTGCTGTCATATCTAAGCCACTCGTCCGACAGCTGTTAAAATTATTCCATTGACAGTTCATTATATTGTTTCCAAGTGTAAAAAATCATTTTGGTGAAAATTTTCCAGACAAAAAAGTTATTCGTGATGGAATCCAAGCGTGATAGTGTGATTTCTTCACATTTGGCTGAAAAACCACAAGTGGCTATCGTTAGAGCACTCCAGCATTTAAATGTGAATAAATTTTTGTGTATCGTATCATCGCTTGTTAGCGTAGCCCGACGTCAAGGAAGTGATCGAAACCCCCGTCGCAGTGGCCGAAAAATTGATCATGAGCTGAACATATCGCAATATTCCATTCAGCAAATATTGAAAAATGAGTTCGGGGTAAAGCCATTGAAATTCCAAAAAGTGCAAGAACTTACAACGCAACAGAAAGAAAATAGACTCAAAAGAGCTAAAAAGTTGCTTCGCTTGGCCGAAAGTGGTGAACTGCCGAATTTGTTTTTTTGCCGAAGTTGGTTTACTCCGTTGTCCATCAGTTTGTAAACAAACAAAATGATCGTGTTTACCTTCCAAAGAGGTCAGCTGAAAATATGAACCTTCGCTTGGCCACCAGAACTCAAGCGCCGGCCATGGTGATGGTGTGGGCCGCCATAACAGCCGATGGCCGCTCTCCGCTCGTATTAATTGACCGTGGCATCAGAACAAATGCCGAATATTATCGCGAAAATATTCTGAAGGGTGTATTAAAGCCTTGGGCACGCAAATATGAGGTTCCTCGATTCATTTCCAGCGCACAATGGCTACCAATCCTTTGGACTATTGTGTCTGAAGTATTTTGAAAAGCAAGGTTGGCACTAAAAAATGCCAAAGTGTCGATCACCTCATACAAGCGCTTCGCCGTGAATGGGCCAAAGTACCGCAGAGCAACATTCGGGCAGCGTCTGACGGTTTCATTCGCCGTTTGAAGGCCATAATTCGCGCCAAAGGTGACCAACTCGAACAAATCTATAATTATACTATACTTTGATGTTGCAGTTTTTTGCTCACCCTGTATATAGGCCCATACTTATTATACCCTACATTGATTTGCCCAAAAATTATGTAACACCTCGAAATATTGGTTTCCCACATAGGAAAGTATATATGGATCTTCCTGTCTCGCCGAGCTGAGTCGATCTAGCTATGTATGCCCGTCCGTCCGTCTGTCCATGTTAAGTTGTAATCACTCTACAGGTCGCAATTATGGCCGGATATTCACAAAATTTAGAATGGAGGTGGGGCTGGAGCCAAAATAGAACCCTTATTTATTGGAGATAATCGCATAATATTTAGGGGTTGGAATGGACCAAAAATTGAAAAATTTCCTGATTTTGCAGTTGCTCTACAGGACGCAATTATAGACCAATCGACGCTGAAGTTAGCACGGCGCTAGAGCTTAGGGCTAGGCAAAAATCTTCAAATTTTGATGGTCGTCGGGTAATATTTAGTGGGAGAAATAGACCATAACATTTGTGTTAAACAAAAGTCAAATTTTCCATAAAACCGCGAATATTTTTATTCCCGTCGAAATCACAAATAGACGAAAAGGTCTGAATGTTACGTAGATGCCAATAGTAAATATATCGGACATATATAGCGAAATATATACAATGTGAACATAGAAAAGGAGGGGATGTTAGCTAGAATGCTTATATCTCAAGAATGGCTGGAGCAATTTTAACCAATTTTGTCAATTCAGAATGTCCTTTTGGCATAAAAATATAAAATTTAAAAAAATCGCATAACAAGATGTAGATAATGATTTTATTTTCAATTTTTCTCTACTTTCCTATTTTCGAATTTTGTTATTGTGTCATAATAATGTCCAAAATTAACTTCAAAACATTTAGAAACATGAAAAAGAGTCAACATCAAATCAAAGCCAAATAATGATTTTCACTTAGCCTATAGAACTGACTCTCTGAAAATAAAACGGCATTGTCACCATCGTCATCTAGATTATTACTCGACAGTTACATGATTTCTTACCTCCCTCTACCCCACCCACAGGCGACATAAGAAAATCATTTAAATGAAGACAACAGGACCAGGCCTCATGTCATTATCACAAACCAGAGGATGACATCCCAAAAGTTTAATAGAGACCAAGCCGAGACCTGTAAAATGCCAGTCACCCGACTGGGGAACGACATTAATGTCGACATGCAACAGCTAAAAAGTCAACAACAAAAACTGTGACCTCATTGATAATATCTTACAACAACAGCAAGGAAACAGTGGTAAAACAAGTAAATAGACGTCATCAAAATGTTTCAGGGGAAATTAATACTTACATGAGAATGACGAAAATGGAGAAGTGAAAGAGGAAAATCACTTAAATGACATTCCATTAGGAATAAAGGATGTAGGAGAATATGAACTTCTTATGTACATCCACGGAAAAAATGGCAAGTGGTCTGGACGCCTTAGAGAAGCCCTCTTCACGGTCTTCTATGCAGAGGAGAAACGGTATTTTGTACAGAATCGACCACCATACGGTATTAAATTTGGGGAAAATCGTATTACGGAGAAAATAGCCTTATGCACTTCTATACATCATAACGAACCTCCCTACGGTCTTCGAAGCTTTTCTGCAGAGTGAGATGAGAAAACTGCAACCAACTTCAGACAGCTGTCATTTCCAAGCCACTCGTCCTACATCTGTTAAAATTATTCCAGTGATAGCTGATTATATTGTTTACAAGCGTACAAAAGCATTTCGGTGAGAATTTACCAGAAAAAAAGTTATTCGTGACGGAATTCAAGCGTGATAGTGTGATTTCTTTATATTTCGCTGGAAAACCACAAGTGGCTATCGTAAGAGCACTCCAGCATTTAAATGTGAATAAATCTTTTGTGTCTCGTACCATTGCTGGTAACGTAGCCCGACGTCAAGGAAGTGGACGGAGGAAACCCGCAACATCACCAGAAATGGTTCGAAAAGAAAAGAAGCGACTTGATCAAAACCCCTGTCGTAGTGGCCGAAAAATGGCTCGTGAGCTGAACATATCGCAATATTCCATTCGGCAAATATTGAAAAATGAGCTCGGGGTAAAGCCATTGAAATTCCAAAAAGTGCAAGAACTTACACCCCAACCTAAAGAAAACAGACTTAAAAGAGCTAAAGAGTTCCTTCGCTTGGCCAAAAGTTTGGTTTTCTCCGATGAGAAAACAATCGTTGTCCAGCAGATTGTAAACAAAAAAAAAAAAAAAATGATCGTGCCAAAGAGGTCAGCTGAAAATGTGCACCTTCGGTTGGCCACACGAACACAAGCGCCGGCCATTGTGATGGCGTGGCCGCCATAACAGCCGATGGTCCCTCTCCGCTCGTATTAATCGGCATCAGAATAAATGCCGAATATTATCGCGAATATTTTTTGGAGATGTATTAAAGCCATGGGCACGCAAACATTTTAGCCGCAGACCTTGGACATTCCAACAGGACCCAGCACCATCGCACTCAGCACGCTCCACCCAAGATATGGTGGAAATGATGATGTTTCTCGCTTCATTTCCAGCGCACAATGGCCACCAAAATCTCCGGATCCGCTGGACTATTGTATCTGGAGTATTTTGGAAAGCAGGCGCTTCGCCAAAAATGGGCCAAAATACCGCGGAGCAACATTCGGAGAGCGTGTGATGGTTTCATTGGTCGTTTGAAGGTCATACTTTGTGCCAAAGGTGACCAATTCGAACAAATCTAAACTTATTTTAAAGTTTGATGTTTTCCGATATTTTTTTGCCTTCATTTAATAAAATTTAAAAAAAAATGTAGAAATGATGGTGTTTGTATAGCCTAAATCTGACAAGTAATAATATTTATATCACACTTAGGTCAGATATGAAATGAAACTTATTCTAAAATTTGATGCTATTTCCGACATTTTTTGCTTTCATTCAATAAAATAAAAAAATGTAAAAATTATGGCGTTTGACTTTATTGCAATTTTTTTTATCTCACCCTGTATGTACGGTATGTACGGTATTCCGTACATAGAAGATCTCCTTAGTAACATATAAACATAGAAGATATCCTTGGGCATTCACAATATAAAATACGTCCATACTGTCTCAAAAACTTGGAAGACGGACTTACGGTCTTCCAAACATAGAAGACCTCTTTACGGCCTTCTTTAGATTGATGACCCCTACGGCCTTCTATAGATTGAAGACCTCCTTACGGTCTTCTATTGATTGATGACCCCCTACGGTCTTCTATATATTGGAGACCTCCTTACGGTCTTCTGTAAATTGAAGACCTCCTTATGGTCTTCTATAGATGGAAAACCACCTTACGGTCTTCTAGACATAAAACACTCCCTTACGGTCTTCTACATATAGATGACCCCCTTACGGTGTTTTATACATAGAGCACCTCCTTACGCTCTTTTATACATAGAAGTCCTCGTTACATCGTTTATATATAGAAGACCAACTAACGGTCTTTTATGTTTAGAAAACCTATTCGGTCTTATGTACCTTACGATTTTCCATATTTAGAATATCTTCTTACGGTCTTCTATACATAAAATACCTCTTTATGGCTTTCTTTTCACAGACCTCCTTACGTTCCTGATTACTGTCCTAATTATTGAGAAGACCTAATTACGGCTTTCCATACGAAGAAGACCTCCTTACGGCCTTCTGTACATACAAATCTTACTTACGGTCATATATAGGAACCCTACTTACAGTCTTCAATACACGGAAAACCTCCATGGAATACCAACGAATTCTCTTTTATAAACAAGGCATTTTAATAGTTTTCTCTGGGAGACTTCCTTTCGGATTATTGCTGCTTATAAATTGTGTTGTTCCTTGTTATGACAACAATTTCCACTTTATTGGCATACTTCCCAGTCAAGCATGTTTTTGAATTTAAAAAAAGGACACAACAACTTGTTTTATTGATTTCACAATTATTTGTTTACTCTTCTGCCACAACATGCACACAATCCAGTTTCCGTTTCCTTCACTCTCTCACTTTTTCTCTGAAACAGAACACAGACACAGGACAAATATTAGTTGTTGTTACTGCATTGTTTGTGATGATAGATGCAACAGAAGCATCCGAGTCCTAGCAAATGTCAAAGCATTACATTAAATAATGAAGAGCTACATAGATTCATGAACAGCGACAACAGGGTTCTCTAGATCCATGTACTTTTATAGAAAACAAATCAGTTATAGATTTTAGAACAAAAATAATTTTTTTCAAAGGATTAACAAAGAAAAATCTTCAAAAAATCAAATTAAAAATATTTTTGGAAAATATTTTCATGCCTTGCAAACAATATAACGAACTCATTACACCCTACGTTCCATAAGGTTGCCAACACACACACACAAATACTGCAAGCACAAAATTTCTCCAAAGGCTTGCAGCCAACTCATGCGAGTCAAATGGGCGTCATGTCATATCACATCGCCTCTTTATACGGCTAAGCAAGCAAACGACCGAACGACAACTGTCGACAACAATGCAACAACAACAAAAATATCCTCTACAATGAAAGCTTTTGAGTATTAGAAAAATGAACAGAGCGAACATTTGGCTTCGTTGATGCTGGCCGAGAGGCGATACAACATGGAAAGAAGTTCATGACACTTTACTGGTGCCGCCGAGCGTATGAGTGATATTCCCAGTATGTGCATATTAGATATACATACATACATACATACATACATACATACTTGGAAATGGTATTTGTATCTTCATGCATTTATGTTTGTATTCGGTTGCCCATCAGACTTCTTAGAAAAAGTCAAGTGCGTTTTGCTCCTCTCAAAGTGTGTTGTATTTTTCAAAGAAAGATGGAGGGTAGCGGCAATTCGGGGATACAATTTATTAATAGGTATATAGAGGTCCTTGTTTTTTCAGAGATGCAAATATTAATAGGGTTCAATTTATTTGCTTCAATGAACTTATCATAAATTCTTATGAGGTCTATATTACCAGCTTCACCTGAACCTTGTATTCTTTCTTGAGAATGCAATTTAGTACTACGATTTGAAATTTCGGATCAATAAGGTTTCTATTGAATTTCGATAAATGTCAGATAATATTCCCCTTAATTAACTAAAAATATTTTTTTAAAAAAAATATTTTGGTTTTTTTTTCTTTGGGGGCTTGACTTTTCTTTGATGTCACCCAATAGGAAGTAGATGGCAATGGCTCGTAAAATTTAGGGGGTTTGAGTTTCGGGGCTTAAATGTCCATATAGCCTATTTGCTGCAATGTTAATCGAATTGTCATGAAGATATGTCCTTTAAACGAAAAGAACAACATCTGTAAAAAAACATCTGCTCGTTGCTTCGGCAGGCCTTCGATGAAATTAATACCTTTAAAATTCATACTCCGCAAACAAGACTTTCTATGGGCTTCAAAAAAGAACACCTATTAAAAGTCCTCTATAAAAGAAACCAGAAGAACAGTCTTTCTTAAAGAATAGACTTTCTCGATGGCCTCTTTGAGACTATGAGAAAACCTTCTAAGGTCTTTAAAGAAATAAAATAATTTTAAAACCTTAGTAGAAACTCTTTTCAAATTATTCCACGAAGAAAGATTCTTTGAAAGTGTTTTAGAGGGAGAAGATTTTTTAAAAGAAAACTATTACGATTTTTCGTAACTAAATCAAATTTTCAACATCTTAAATGAACCGAGGACCTTCTCTCCATTTTTAATGTAAAAGTCGTAATTTCGAATAATTGAGTTTAATAGTTGAGAAGAAAACCAAATGTGGTTTCCAGAGAATTCCACTGAAAAATACTGGATCCACAAGGGTTTTGGTACTAATTATGTTAAATTGAAAAAGTGGGCCCGAATCGGTCAATATTCTCAAGAGGATATGGTAACGAAAATTAACTTCAAATACCTGTTTTCGGACAATTCCTGAAAACATGTGAAATAAAATCATTCAGAAGATATTATTTTCACCGATTTCAAAGTCAGTAGAAGTTACCACTTGGTGTACCGACATATATGTTCTCATCATTTGACTATGGATAGGTATCCTACCATAAAAATTGAACCTACATATCCGTTATCCTTAATATTATTTTAATACAAAGATTGCAGTGAGCGGACTTTGGATAGAACTGGGGAATATTTTCGAATTTTATGAGAGCTGAAATTATTAAAAATACAGACCCTTGGACGCAAAGGTACCACAAGGAATCGACCGATAAGTCCCCTATTCACACTAAATCTATAGTTTAGGAAAGCAAAACATTGTTCGAATGTAAAAGAAATATCGACGATTTATTTTGCACTTTATGCGAGCTATGAGTATTCTAGGTTTTGAACCTTTTTTGGAATTGGCAGACGGAGTGGACCGATATTTTTCCCATTTTTATATCAGATCGCATGTTACTGGAAATATTGATTTGAATTAAATCGGATGCTCATTTTGCATTTGATGAGGATTATAAATATTCCAAATTTTCATTCATGGTGATTGAGGTAACAGATGGGGTAGTCCGATCCATCCCATATTCATTTTAGATATAGAGTTGGCAAACAATATTGGGATATGAGACAAACGAACGCGTCTCTTACTTTTTATTAGCGTTGTAATTATTAAAACTTTTGACCGACATTGGCCATTTTCGAACCTGTCAAAATACTGATACAAATATTGGGATTTGCAAATTTTAAATAAAATCAGACCTCCAGATCCTTCCTCTTTCCATGAGATAATTTATTTTCTTTGACAATTTTTACCTTTTGTGAAGGAGGTACTAGAAGGAGTGGATCGATATTGCCTACCTCCGAACTCTATCTTACTCTATCTTGATAATAATAATAGAAGATGTACCAAGTTTAAGGGAAATCGGATACTGACTTCGAAAGTTATCGTTTGCACTAGCCAGGACGCACACAACTAGAGCGACTTCAAATGTCCTTAAACGGATTTTGTCCAGAGAGACCTAGGGTCCAACTGTGTTTGAAATCATTTTGAGGGGAAAGTTTACAAAAGGGGTACCCTGATACAACCGCACTTGGCTTAAATCTATCTTGTATATATAAAAGAGTAGTGAAATAATTGATTGACTGAGAATCAATACCAAGTCGAAACGGTTGAATCTGGAATCTTGAAATTTAGCGCCAGAATCAGTTTTGGTGCGTAGTATTTTGATAAGGCGGGGTTTTCAGAAATACGTTCCAAAAGGGTACGAAATGTTCTAAAATGTATGAAAAATTAAATACTTTATACACGCAATGTGCTAAGAACTTGGAATGACAGTCACTGAGTGGGGGGCAAGATAGATGTACCCTAGAGTTTTTGGAAATTGAACTCCAACGTTACGAAAATGGTACTAAAAATGGTACTGAACGGATGGAGCTAAAGACTTGAAATTTAGTTGAATATGACGGTGGGATTGAAAATGTGCACTAAATGTGCGAACTGTACTTAATGGTTCGAAATTTGGAAAATCTATTTTCAGTGTGAACTGATGAAGCTGGAATTTTGAAACTTTGTACTGGAGCTCTTATTGTTGGTAGGTTTGTGGTAAAGAGGTGGTTTTGGAAAAGTGTACCACAAGTACATGGACTATATTTGGTACAATTTGGTATTGGATGAACCGATAGTGCTTAAAATCTTAAATTTGGTATTATAGTCTCTGTTTATGTGTAGCCTGGTCAAATGGAGGTGTTTTCAGAAATGTTTACTATAATTGTACGAAAAGTACTAAATTTCGTATTGGGTGAAGGGGTAGAGATAAAATTCTGAAATTTAATATTAAGATTACTGCTGATATCTATGTTTCAAATTTGGAGGCGGTTTGGAAATGGGTCGTATATTTTTGTACGAAAAGTACTAAATGGTACCGGTAAACCGGTATTTGTTGCAAAGAAAGGGCGGGAATCCTGAAATTTTGTATACATATGCACTGTTGGTGTCTGTGACTAAGATATGGAGGAGGCTTTAGAAATGTGTACTAAAATTGCTCGAAAAGTACTAAATGGTACTAAAGTCGGTATTGAGTGAAGAGTTGGATCTGGAATCCCAAAAATTTGATATTGAGGTCTCTGTTGGTAACTCAGAATGATATATGGAAGTGGTTTTGGAAATTGGTTATATAATTGTGCGAAAAGTACTAAATAGCATTAAATTTGGTATTAGTTGAGTAAGTGGCACTAAATTTAGTATTGGGGGAAATTACAGATTTGAAATTGTGAATTTTGATATTGAGGTCTCTGTTGGTATCTGGTGTTAAAATCTGGTGATGGTTTTGCAAATGCGTACTCTAATTGTTCGAAAAGTACTAAATGGTACTAGTTTTGGATCACTCGTGGGGTCTAGGATGGAGAAACGTATATTGATTTGGATATGCGTACTAATTGTAACTAAATTTCGTATTGAGTGAAGGGATATACCGAAAATTCTGCAATTTGATAGTGAGGTCACTATTGGTTTATAGGGTTCACATATGGAGATGTTGGGTCTATTGTACAATGGTTTTACTAATGTTTTTCTCGATAAATTTCAAAATGATGGATTTTTGGTGTAAAGGTAAACATTTTTCCTATTTTTCTTTCCGCAAAAGGAAATAAACCAAGAGCCTCTGAAAACTTGATTAAACATTTTTATAAACCGAATAAAGTGTTTATTTTGATAACCACCAAGCCCTAACACGAACTGTTGGAACGAATCTGAAATGTTAAGATCCATGCTAATTGGTCTGAATCGGATTTCATTCCAAAAGAGTTGGGATCTAAGGTCGTCTTTTCTATGAGACACATGTTAATCTATATATATATAAAATCAATTGTTGTTTGTTGGTAACGGAATCAGTTGAAAATGGCTGGACCGATTTGCATAATTTTTTGTAAAAAACTTTCGTCATACCCCGAGTTAGGTTTTTAAAGAAAAAAATATAGACCACGCCCACTTTTGGGCCCACAATTTTGATTTATCTAAAATCCTTATATTTGCCAATATAGAGGAGATATCGGTATGAAAATTATTGCACGAGATACTGTTGACTTTCCATCCCCCTCTAAGTATTTATTTGGGGCTGATTAACTGTCGTTGTCAGTACTTTTTAATCTATATCTATCTATATGTATAAAAGAAAAATTTTGTTAGTTACTACGCTTATAACTTAAGAACCGCTGGACTGATTTTAACGATTCATACAAATTCGGAATTGTCTCCTCTCCGAAAAAGATAATATCCAAAAAAATCGCGTAAAAATGTGATATATTAACATTTTCATTTTGACTTTTGAAATGTACAATAGTAATGTTTTATTTTGAATGATTTTTTTCCATTTTGACTTACTTTTTTCTAATGTACATTTGTAGTGTTTTTTATATTTTATTTTTGAATTCAAATATTAATACCAATTTATTTAATTGACTTGATTTCTTGAGAAATGAAATTGATGGCGAGTTACATGGAAGTGTAGTACCGAGTTATGTGGTGGCGAAACGGAATAGATGATGTCGAAATAATTGAATGGAATCGATTTTTAAAATAGAAGTACATTCTATTGACAAGCTATATAAGGATCTTTAAACATTTGCTGTAAAAAATCAGCGAACAAGTTGAAGATTTTTTCAATGTGCTTCTTCTTTTGTCAATTTTTTTTTTTCAATTTGTATTATCTAATTGAATTCAGTAAATTTGTTGTGAACAAAATAAAGAATAATTTTTCACTATATACAAATTTTCACCAAAAAATGAAATAAATGGGAAATACGATGTTAACTGACATCTACCTTTCAACTCCAGGGCCGACATCGTGGTTCAGCTGGAAGATGCGAACACATTTGAACAAACAAAACTTACCGAAAAAGCCTAATGGGGCTCATTTCAAAGCGTGGAACTACTTCTTTCCTGTCACAATAATCCGTCCAATGTACAATCAGAAAAATACCAAATATAAAGGGTGGAAAATAGTAGAGCGAATGGGACTCTTAGTAAGAAAAGGATTTCTATCCTTCCAGAAAATCTTCCCAAACATTCAAGATACCTTAAATCGCTTTTGCAGGTCATGATATCGATCATAACTCACGGATAAGGGTACAACCCGATTCCATATTTATATAACCATCGTATGATTTAAGCTATTTTTGGTGTCTTGGTCACTTTTTTAATATTTTGGCCATTATTTGGCATCTTTGTTTCTAAGGAGGTGGAAAACCTCTTCGCATAAAGTTTGAAATTTTCAGAGTAGGGCCCATTTTGGTCTTGACCACATTCATCAATTGATTTGGCTAAAAATTGTATTTATACTACTCTGGGGTAGGGAACCATCATACAGATAATTGCCACATAGGATTTTTTTTAAGTAAAGTCCCCACATTGGAGTATCCCCAAGTCCACTTTCACATCTAATTGGTGGCCAGAAAAGAAAACTTTGTTTTCTATTGAATTTGTAACCCCCAAGAGAATATTGGTTGGGCCACGTTTTGGTATAACCCTTATATAAATGTATCCCTGATTTCACCTGTGACCGTGGTCTTGGCCACGTTTTTCAACTGATTTGGCCATTATTTGCTGTATTTAGGCTACTTTGTGAGTAGAGAACCATCTTACAGAAAATTGTCAACATACGTAAATATTTTGGTACAGTCCCCATATAGTCTCCAGGCCCGCCGATCTATAGTGATGTTTACCGATTGGCGGACAACAAAGCGGGTATTGTTTAATCGTCATTGAATTTTACTATGAACAAGAACATAGACTTTTTGGGGACTCTAATGCGCAATTTGAGTTGCTATGGTAATGGATGTAAAAGCGTAATTAACTTTGACTATTCAGAAATTATTTTTCCCTCCTTCCATTTTATTTCCCTCCTTCCAGTTATTTATTTCTATTTAGTCGAATCAATATTTATATTAAAATTTGTTCACCTTTATGAGCTAGATTTGTGAAATATTATGCTATGCAAAATTTGCATTAAAGACTAAAACTACGGGCCGGCAAGGCGGACCGGGCCAGCTAGTTTTATATAATTTTTTTAATTTTTAATTTTATATAAATTCTGTGGAATTCTGACGAAATGAGGTATTGGAGAAGTACTTTCTTTCTAATGATTATTGGCCTTGTTTTGAAAGTTAGAGTCTACCTTTTGCTCTCACATGGTTATTTTATGGACTTACCTGTTGATTTCTCTCAACGCCAAAGAAAATTTGCATATGACTTTAGCATCATTACTTTCCCATTCCACCTCGCATGTACACATACCAATACATGTGCAATTCATACATTTGATGAAATGATGATGTTCGTTCGAGTAACAAAAAGCAAACACTTGATCTTTATGCTCTGACATCCTTGGGGACATGGTTACTGCCCCATAACCCCATGGCATAGTCATGTCCTGTTTTTTGTTTTGTTTGTTTGTCGGGCTTTGTATATTTACTTGAATACTAACATAGTTGCATGTTTGTGTGTCTGTATACGTCTAAGCGAAAGTAGTATTTCCAGATGATGGAAATTCTCCTGTGCAATGGAATCTTAGATGTGCCATTAAAATGTTGCGAATAATTTATGCCCAACGCCGGAGTAGCAACAACAACAACAACTATACTAAAAGCTAAGGAGCGTAAACTTTTTAATAATAGAAAATACAATATTAAAGTGTCCGGGCAGGAGCACTAGCTTCCCAACCAACCTCCCACTGGCTGCTGCTGCCGCCTCCCGGTGTCGTGTTGATTACATACACTACGTCAAAAAGTGGAAGCTGGCGTAAAAAGAGCAAAATTTAATGCAGGCAGACACTTGGAAATTATGTTGAATGAATGCAACATGAGTGCAACTTGAAACTGCAAATATAGAGGATGTGTGTGTGTTCGTGTGCGAGCGCGATGCAATGATGGTGATGATGATGATGATGACGTGGAATATGTAATGCCAGCTTTGCCGCAGCGGCAGCAGAAATTATGTGACACAACACAAGAAAAATATTGTCCGTTGTCTGGCTAAAACTGGTAGACAACATGGTTGTACCCGCTCTTCTCCCCTCCCCTCAGTCCCCTCCCTCCTGTCGTTTATATGCCACCATGAATTTATTAGTTGCTCCTTTAGTTGAATGCTACACAAATTATGCACACACACCCACCCACCTCTTTAATAGTGAGCGTTTTTTTGTGCGACTGTTCTCCTTGTTGCTGCACTGACTGCTACAGTTCTCCACTCATTCATTCATTGTTTATTGTTGCTGCCGCATTATTTGCTATTTGCTCTTAAACTGCCATGGACATTGTACTGTACAAACTGCAGCATCGTTTCGAACTTTTTTCATTTCTATTTTTAGTTGTATTCCATTTTGTTGTTTTTTGCTTTATTGTGGCGTCAACAGCAGCGCAACAAAAAAATAAAAAAAGAAACACAACAGCCATTTATGACCATGGCAACATCTAACTAACTAAGAACAACAACAGCAATAGCAACAAAAACAATAAAAATAATAAAAAATTATAATGGATGTAAAGCAAATAAAATATAATGTCCGTCACTTGATTCCATGTTGGTTGTCGGTTGTTCATTTTTTTTTCTACTTTTTTCGTTTTGTTTTGGTTTTCCTGCAGTCAGTCATGTTTTACAACTCAGGTTTATTGTTTCAACGTGAATGGAAACGAGGGTTTCACTGATTTCCTATGTAAACATTTCCTATTTGTGCCATGGCACGAGGATAATAATGGCTAAATTATTAGTTGTGTACTTTTGAAATTAATTAGAGAGGAATGACAACAAGTGGTGGGTATTTAAGGGGTGCAAAGGGTTCGTTATTGCATTTCCGTCTCTTTGAATATGCTTATGGTATGGTTTTATACAATCTTAAACTTAGCAAAGCTGCTTTAAGTTATTTTGATTGAAAAATCGGCATCATTTTCAATTTATATGCATTCAAAATTGTATATACGAATATTTTATGGTTAAAAAAAGAATAAAAAAACAGTAAAAAAAAGTCCCAAAGTCGGTCGGGACCGACTTTATGATAACCTACACCACGTTGCTAATTTTTTAGAGCTCCACATAACAATTAAAAGATGTTATGGGAGAATTTAATCATACACGTTATGATTATAATTGCAATTTAAAGTTCAAAGGACTAAATATGCCGAAGCATTTGTATCTTTTAAATTCGAACTTCTGTTGCCCATTTGGTGCAAAATTAATTTGAAATCAGATAAAGATATATATGGGAGCTGTATCCAAATCTGAACCGATCTCGATAAAATTTGGCAAAGATATTTCTGAGCTGTATTTGATATATTTCCCTAAATATCGTAGTTACGGAGTGCATATTACAGCTGTGGTTAACAAATATAACAAATCGGATGAACAATATATATGGGAGCTATAGCTATATCTATACCGATCTTCACGAAATTTGACATACTAGCTTCTAGACTAAATTCGGTCGTATGTGCCAAACTCCATCCCATTTTGGCAAATATTAGACGTTTGGTGCACAATAAAAGGAAAATCGGACGAAGTTATATATGGGAGCTATATAAAAATCTAAACCGAAGGTATTTCTGAGCTACATTTGATATATTTCCCCAAATATTGTTGTTACAGAGTGCATATTACGGCTGCGGAGGACAAAAATAACAAATCGGATGAACAATATATATGGGAGCTATAGCTATATCTGAACCGATTTCGATAAAATTTGGCATACTTATTTTCAGGCCTAATTTGGTTGTATGTGCAAAATTCCATACTATTCGAGCTGATATTACACGTTTGGTGCACAATAAAAGACAAATCGGACGAAGATATATATGGGAGCTATATCTAAATTTTTACCGATTATCTCCAATTTCAATAGGGTTCGTCCTTGGGCCAAACAAATGTTGTTTGCAAAATTTCATCTCAATCGGATAATAAATGCGACCTGCATTTTGTTCACAAGAATACATGGACAGACGGACGGACGGACAGACGGACTGACATGCATAAATCAACTCAGAAAGTGATTCTATGCAGATCATCAAAAGGAACTATGGGTCTATCTCGTTTCCTTTTGCCTGTTACAAACAAATGCACAAAGACATAATACCCTTACCACTATGTGGTGTAGGGTATAAAAATCGCATGCGATAAAATATATGAAAAAATAAAAAAATGTCACAAAATACTACAAAATCTTCATTTACATCATTATCGGCATCTCTTTGTGCAATTTTTAAATTTTTTTTTTACATTTTTTATGTAAAGAGGGCATTTTGAATCGACAAAATTTGTCAAAATCGGTCCAGCCATTCTTGAGATATAAGCATTCTACCTAATATCCCCTTCCTTTTTATATATCCGACATATTTACTATCGGCATCTATGTAACGGTCAGAATTGACCTGTTCGTCTATTTGTGATTTCACCGGGATTAAACATATTCGCGGTTTAATGGAAAATTGGACTTTTATTTAACACAAATGTCTATTTCACCGACTAAATATTATCCGATGAACATAAAAAACATCACCCACTAAATATTACCCGATGAACATCAAAATTGGAAGGCTTTTGACCAGCCGTAAGCTCTAGAAATAGAGAAGTATTCCAAACACTATTTAAGAAAACGGACAAACGAATACTAGGATAACTTTAAAATAATATATTTTTTCCTGATCTTTTCATACCCTACACCAGTGTTTGCCAAAATTTAAAAATATTGCAACCCGTCTAACACAGTCTTAACAGGTTGAAAAGTATCTGTCGTGTTTGCCGACAGATGTATACCATCAGCCAATGTTCAATTATTAAAAAAATATATTGACTTCTGTTATGATTATTCAAATTGTTGACCCTCTATGGAGTAGATTCCGAGGGAACGGGCCAATATTGTTCATTTCGTATCGGACCTAACTAAATGTGATATAAATATTGTGGGGTGCCTATATTGGTTACTTCCTTCACTTTATATGAGATATGTGATAACTTTTAGAAAATGTTAAAATGTTTGTGTGGTCCCAGATATACTCGACTGAAGTATTCCATTTTCATACTTCATCTACTATAGATAAAAATATTGGTATGGACAAAATGAAATGAAAATCGAGCATTTATATCCAATTTAATGCTAAATCATAAATTCCGATAAATACCATATTCTTCTCAGGTTTTTCGATGAGAGAAATATTTAGATATAGCAAGTTATAAAGAATCGCTAACTTCTTTCGCATGTTATAACAGATACAAATTTTGAAAATCTTGAACCATTGTGGGTGAGGTACCAGAAGGGGTTCGCAGATATATATCGTCTTCACAACAGATTTTGTGTTAGCAAAAATGTTTGTATGTGTGAAATATGAAGCGAGTTGGATATTTACAGTGTGAGATAAAAAAAAAAAAACTACAACAAAGTCATTTTAATTTTACATGTTTTTTTAAATTTTATTGAATGAAAGCAAAAAATCTCGGAAATAGCATCAAATTTTAGAATAAGTTTAGATTTTTTCGAATTGGTCACCTTTGGCACGAATTTTGGCTTTCAAACGGCCAATGAAACCATCACACGCTGCCCGAATGTTGCTCTGCGGTATTTTGACCCATTCCCGGCGAAGCGCTTGCTTGAGGTGATCGACACTTTGGTATTTTTTAGTGTCAACCTTGCTTTCCAAAATACTCAAGACACAATAGTACAACGGATTGATATCCGGAAATTTTAGTGGCCATTTTGCGCTGGAAATAAAGCGAGGGTCCTCATTTTGTAACCACTCTTGGGTGGCGCGTGCTGAGTGCGATGGTGCCGAGTCCTGTTAGAATGTCGAAGGTCTGCGGCCAGAATGTTTGCTTGCCTAAGGCTTTAATACACACTCCACAATGTTTTCGCGATAATATTCGGCATTTATTCTAATTCTGATGCCACGGTCGATTAATACGAGCGGAGAGCGACCATCGGCTGTTATGGCGGCCCGCACCATCACCATGGCCGGCGCTTTAGTTCTGATTTACAAACTGTAAGTTCTTGCACTTTTTGGTAATTCAATGGCTTTACCCCGAGCTCGTTTTTCAATATTTGCCGAATGTAATATTTCGATATGTTCAGCTCACGAACCATTTTTCGGCAACTGCGACGCGGGTTTCGATCAAGTCGCTACTTTACTTTTCGAACCATTCGCCATCTGCTGATGTTGCTGTTTTCTTGCGTCCACTTCCTTGACGTCGAGCTACGCTACAAGTATCACGGTAACGAGCGATGGTACGAGACACAAAAGATTTAATCGCATTTAAATGTTGGAGTGCTCTCAGGATAGCCATTTGTCGTTTTCCAGCCAAATATAAAGAAATCACACTATCGCGCTTGAATTCCGAATAACATGTTTTCAGGAAAATTCTCACCAAAATGCTTTTGTACGCTTGTACACAATATAAAGAGCTGTTACTGGAATAATTTTAACAGCTGTCGGACGAGTGGCTTAGAAATGACAGCAGGCCAAAGTTGGTTGCAGTTTTTTCATCTCGCCCTGTATATCCCATCTTCACAGCAGATCTTGTGTCAGTAAAAGAAAGAGAAGCGGGTGCTTATTTCGGATTTTATAATTGTTGTGGTTATTCAAAACTTTGACCCTTTGTAGGGGAGGTTCCAGAAGAAATGGTTGATAGAAATATTCAGATGTGCCAAATCTAAATGGAATCGGATGTTAATTTCGCGTTTTTTAGGTGTATGGTGAAATTTTAAAAAAGTTTGGAGCGATCTCGTTAATGTTGCTACAATTGGCGATCAAAGAAATTGATGACATTTTTTATGGTATACAAATTATACAAGCTGTAATTTGAGTACCTTCCAACTTTTGGAACAAATTTGGCAATTCTCAAAAAAATAAGATCCGTTAAAAATTCTGTTAGGGTCTATACGACGACATGGACCTGCATAGGTAACATTTGTCATAAGCCATTACAATATTCAAATGCGAAACTTATGTTATGTGGGGGCTATACGACGACGTGGACCTGTATAGACAACTTCTGTCATAAGCCAATATTCAAATGCGAAACATGAAAAAAATCAGGTGAATAATGTAGCTAAAACCATCAAAATACTGAATATAGGGACGTGCCGTTATATGGGGGCTATACAAAGACGTGGACCTGCACAGACAATTAAGGCTGTAGTATTCATTATGAACTTCAAATACCAAATTTGAAAAATTTCCGGTGAATAATTTAGTTTAAATCATGAAAATACCGAAAATATGGAGGTACCATTATATGGGAGCTATACCAAAACGAGGACCTACATGGGCCATTTTCAATACCAAAAGTCCCACACACTTAATATACATTTGAGTAAGATTTTGTCAACCTACTTCATTTCGTTCGGAAGCTAGATTGATTTCCACAAACGGTCGGACATCGCTAAATCGACATAGAATTTTATGCTGATCAAGAATATATAGACTTTGGGGGGTCTAAAATGTATATTTCGAGGTTTGAATGACAAACTTAATATACTCTACATACTATGTTGGAGGATATAATAAGGAAGGGAAAATATTTTTGAGTTTTTTGATCACATTGATGCAAATTTTTTCTGGACTTACCGTGAAATTTGATGTAAAATAATTGTGATCTTGATGTTATCCTTTACAAATTATACTTTTTACGGCTCTACCAACAAATTTGTATGTTATTTTCAGAGGCTACGGTCACGTGTTAAGGGAGTTTTTAACCAAAAAGACCCCGTTTCTAACTTCTTTGTGGGTTAAACATTTCTGAAAAAAAAAATAATCATCGTATTGTTATCACTAATATTGTCAATGACGCAATTTATCTAAAATGAACGGATTTCAATGAATTCGAATACTAATCCATTTGCAAATACTTTCCTTCTCCCTTATTCCCTCCCACACTTGACCCAATTTCACAAAAGCGCAACAGTCCTTATTACCACAATTCATTCAGCAACTTTAATTAGATCCATTAACAACATTTTAAACCATTTTACTTTATTTTTCTTCTTCTTCTTCTTCACTCAAATTATTCAAATATTAATATAATTCCAACAATTTTAATATCTTGAAGGAAAAGTTCACAACGAATTCATAACGTAATTAAAAGATTTCACTTTTTTTCTTCCCACACTCAGAAGTTTTCGCTGGCAACAGAGTATGAATGAAATTTATTTTCAAATGATGGCGAAATGTGTTTTTCTCGGTTTTGGAAGAAATGAGAATAGCGTTCTGAGAACAGGAAAAAAAGCTACTTCCATTAAAACATTTGACACCCGCTACGGAAATGGCATAAGGGTATCTCATCATTTCACTCAAATAAAGTTTTACGATTACTTTAAATGTGTAACAGAAAGCCGAGAAACGGTTAGCTGTCTCTTTAAAATGACATTAAAAACAATATTTGTTTTTTTTTTTTCTCGTAAAAGCACTTAGAAAGGGTTGCTGTGGGAAAGGAGGTGTAAGTGTTTAAGAAGTTGTTGAGTTGCCATATTACCTTCTATGGGAGATCCAAAATATTTTATATAACCCGTAAGGAAAGGTCAAAAGTCGGGCGAGGCCGACTATATGATACCCTACACCACTATGCGTGTGTAGTAGAGCTCACGTAACAAAATATGTTTATATTGGGAATTTATGTGAAGTAGATCATACCAACTATGAACCTTATTCGAATACGTATCGTGGCTTAGTAACAATCTAGGAACTGGAGTAGTAACAATTTAGGAACTAAATCCAACTCTGAATCGATTTTCAACAATTTCGACGGAAGCTTTTGTACCTCTAGTACCAAATAACATTTCTGTATAGTGTATGATAAGACTTCGAATAGAATTATATTAAAAAATATTTATTGGAGCAATAGATATACCGGACTGAGTTTCAACCAAATGGTAAAATTCGGTTGAATATAAAAAAATCGATTCAACATCGGCTGATATCACACAGATGATGAGCAATAACCTTAAAATCGGATGAAGATGTATATCGAAGCTATATACAAAAATCTGAACCCATGTCGATAAAATTTGGCAGAGGTATTTTCGAGCAGTGTGATGACGAAACATATATATGGGAGCTATAGCTATATCTGAACCGATCTCCACCAAAATTTGAAGCCCTTGCTTTCAGGCTGAATTCCGTCGGAAGTGCAAAAATTCATTCCATTTGGGTTGATATTAGCTATTTGGTGCATAAAAAACCTAAAGTCAGATAAAGACATGTATGGGAGCTATATCCAAATCTGAACTGATCTTGACAAAATTTTGAACACTTATTTCTGAGCCTTATCTGATAACTGGTACCAATTATAAATTTTGTGGAGTGCATATTACGAAGGTGAGAGACTTAAACCCCCAAATGAGATGAAACATATATATGACAGCTATAGCTATATCTGACCCGATTTTCTCCAAATTTGATGCGCTTGCTTCTAGGCTGAATTCGGTCGGAAATGCCAATATTCAGGTCATTTGAACTGATATTGGTCATTTCATGCACAATTAACCTGAAATCGGACGAAGATATATATATGGTAGCTACATCTAAATTTGAACCAGTTCAATTTCAATAGAGTTCGTTCTTGTGCCAAACAAATATTGTTTGGAAAATAAATACGACCTGCATTTTGTTCACAAATATACATGGACTGACGGACGGACTGACATGCATAAACCGACTCAGAACGTGATTCCATAAAGATCCTCAAAGTAACTATGGGTCTATCTCGCTTTATTCTCCATGTTACAAACTAATTCACAAAAACATATTACCCTTTCCACTATGTGGTGTAGTGTACGGGAAGACTTAAGGACTTTTATGGGAAGAAGACCCCTTCAAAGTCCTTTTCAGAAATCTTCTACAGACAGAAGACCCTTTCTATAGACAAGGTATCCTTGACGATATTTTATTGACAGAAGATCTTTTACAAATTTTCTATTGACGAAAGATCTTTTACGCGTCTTCTACAGACAAAAAAGCTAGTAGAGATTAAAAAAGAACTTTACAGGACTTTCATAGGCAGAGGGCCCTTTATAGGTACTATATAGACAAAATACTTTATACAAGTCTACTTGCAAGTCCTCTATAGACATAATACATTCTACAGATCGACTATAGGCTGAAGACTCTTTACAATCTCCAGTTATTCTATAGACCTAATACCCTTTACAGGACTTCTTTTGTGAAGATTCTTCTATATATAAAACGAGTAAAGAAAGGCTTAAAGAAGAGCGGGGCCAACTTTATGATACCCTACACCACCTTGCTAATTTAGTAGAGCTCCGCATAACAATTAAAAGTTTTTATGGGAGAATTCAATCACACACGCTATGATTATAATTTTAGTTTAAAATTCAAAGGACTAAATATGCCGAAGCATTTGTATCTTATAAAATCGGACTTGTATTGCCCCTTTCATGCAAAATTATGTTGAAATTGGATAAGGATATATATGGGAGCTATATCCAAATCGGAACCGATCTCCATAAAATTTTGCAAATATATTTCTAAGCTGTATTTGATATATTTCCCTGAATACCGTTGTTACGGAGTGCATATTACGGCTGTGGGTAACAAATATAACAAATCGGATGAACAGTATATATGGGAGCTATAGCTATATCTGAATCGATCTTCACTAAATTTGACATACTAGCTTCTATACTCAATTCGGTCGTAAGTGCCAAATTCCATCCCATTTGGACAAATATTAGACGTTTGGTGCACAATAAAATGTAAATTGGACGAAGTTCTATATGGGAGCTATATCCGAATCTGAACCGATCTCAATAAAATTTAGCAAATGTATTTCTGAGCTGTATTTGATATATTTCCCCAAATATTGTTGTTACAGAGTGCATATTACGGCTGCGGAGGACAAAAATAACAAATCGGATGAACAATATATATGGGAGCTATAGATATATCTGAACCGATTTCGATTAAATTTGGCATACTTATTTTCAGGCCTAATTTGGTTGCATGTGCAAAATTCCATAATATTCGGGCTGATATTACACGTTTGGTGCACAATAAAAGTCAAATCGGACGAAGATATATATGGGAGCTATATCTAAATTTTTACCGATTATCTCCAATTTCAATAGGGTTCGTCCTTGGGCCAAACAAACGTTGTCTGCAAAATTTCATCTTGATAGGGCAATAAATGCGAACTGTACTTTGTTTACAAAAATGCATGGACAGACGGACGGACAGACAGACGGACGGGCGGACAAACATGCATAAATCGATTCAGAATGTGATTCTATGCAGATCATCAAAAGGAACTATGAGTCTATCTCGTTTCCTTTTGCCTGTTACAAATGAATGCATGAAGACATAGAAACCTGACCACCTAGTGTAGGGTACAAAGAAGATAGAATCTTAAATTTTTTACGTCTTGGTGCGCAGACGTGTAATAAGGCTTGAGTTTTGGAAATTCGTACTAAAAGGGCACAGAAGGTACTAAAATGTACTAAAAATTGAATAATTTGTAGTGGACAAACGGAATGGAATACAAGTTGGAACCAGAGTCATTTCATTCGTGTACCAATGGGCTTTCGGGAATTCGAACTTTAAGGTTGTGAACAGTTTAAAAATCGTACTAAACTTCTAAAATGATATCATATGGTATTATGTGAAGGATAGAGATAAAAACTTGAAATTAGGTATGAAAATTATGATTGGAAATTAAGTTTGATATACGAAGGTGGTTTTAGAAAAGTGTACTAAGTGTGCGAACGGTACTAAATAGTACTATATTTGGAACAGCTTGGTTTAGGGTGAACGGATGAAGGTGGAATTTTGAAATTTTGTATTTGGGTTCCTGATGGTGGCAGGTTTGTGATAAAGAGGATACTACAAATGCTTCTTTTGCTTTGGATATGTGTACTAAATGTTACCAAATTAAGTAGATCTGATAATAGATCTGGAATTCTGAAATTCGATATTAAGGTCATTGTTGGTTTCTACGGTTTAAAAAATGGACGCATTGAAACTGTTTTGGACACAAAAATTCGTCGTGGGTCTCTTGTCCAATGATTTTACAAACATTCTCCTCAGTAAACTTCAAAATAAAAGATTTTGAAGACTTTTTGGTATAGAAGGTAAACGTTTTCCTTTCCAATGAAGGAAAAACCTGAATAACACTAAAAATCTTTAAGGTCTGAAAATTTAGTACGATGTATTAAGTTTTGATTAAAAAAAATATCAAACTGAACAAATTGTGCCTTTAGAGTCCTAAAAATGCCTAAAATGAACTCTTGAAACGAATCTAAAATTTTAAGGACGACTTTTCGCTGAAGGTGCAACTGGCACTTGCTAATCTCTATAAAAGTCAACTAAAGTATATCTTTCTCTGTCTTCATTCTGACGACTAGATTTCTGAGAAGGCATCTGCTACATTTAGAAACAATGTAGAAGGTCTTCTGGATCTAAAGTTATACTCCAAGTACTTTTTAAATCCCTCCCATAAACATTTATGTGAGTATGTAATAATGTAGATTTAATTAAACCCTCCTGGCAACCCTGTCTAAGAATGAATGAGAAGAGAAGCATTTCAAACATTTTCATTTCTGGTCGTTTTAAAACATTTAAGAAAATGACCCTTTTATTGCGGAGCGGTTGACACCAACCATGGTTGAAAAGGGAGCCGAATTTCTATGCCTGTATGTGAATGTGTTTGTGTGTAATACTTTAAAATTGTTCATTTGTAACATAAAAATGTCTTTGTTAGTATCTGTCAGTGAGTGGGTGTTCGGAGAGGTTAATGATGTGGTTTCTCTGTTTTATCTTTGCTCTTGTTATGACCTTTTTGTCTGCTCGACCCCTCCCTGGTTGGAGAGCTTGTAGGTCGTTTAATGCCACCTTGTCGTGGTTGTGTTCTATTTAATTGTAGGTGTGTGTGTGTCTGCGTGAGTGTTATGGTATTGTCAAAGTGTGTTCTAACTTTAATTTGGCATGTCCACGGCCATGTGCTCTTGTGTGGGGCTATGGTCATGTCGCTGGTGGTTTTCATTTTATCATTACCTTTGTCTTAACTTGTATTTTATTTGCTGGCCATTATTAATGTCCTTTTAATTTTGTATGTTTTAGCCAGTTGGTTTTGTTGTTGTTGTTACAGTCTTGGCTTAAGCCTCGTGTGTTTTATTCTGTTGTTGATGGTTTCGATATTGCTGTTGTTGTTTTGCTTAGCAGATTTGATGCTAGACAGAAATTCATTTAAAATTTATGACATTACCAGTTTAGCAAGCTGGCTATTTACTCGTTTTGGCCAGATACAGTACGACTGTTGCCAGCCATATTCGGCTAGGATTTACTTGCACGTGTTCCACTCAGTGTGGGTGTGAGACATGTGGGAGCAATATTCCCCCACACCCAGTGGCCCTTAAATCCTTTAAATTAGCCCTTACATGGCGTGTAGCCATTACCTTGTTTTTTCTGTTGGCTTCTGCAGACAATTGTTGTGTCTAATGTTCGAAATTTGTTTTCGACTTCGGCAAGTGGTGTTGTATCGGAGGGCCAGTTAAAAATAACATGGTGTTGTTTGTGGGCTGACCGTGTAGAAAAAAAAAATAGGGATGCCCTACGTAAAAATATCTTTGGAAAATAGTCTATTGAGGATTTATTTGAATATCTTAGGATGAAAATACCTTCAACACGCTCTAATTGATTTCTAATTTTTACAACATTCGTAAGGAAAAGTTTTGGAATTTGTACGATTAGGGTACGGTATGTACTGTTATATTTATTTTGATATCATGCAGCATTACAAATTTTATATGTGAATCACTGTTTGTTTCTGGGATTGAAGTTAACAGGAGAATTTGCAATACTAAACATACAAAATTTATTAAAGAAATAGGTGTTCTCTGGGTTGCGAAAACCAATAATTTGTAAATAAATGGTGGGATAAGGTTGGATGTTTGGAAATTTAAAAATAAATTTTACTAAAAGTACGAAAAGGTACTAAAAAAATTAAATTAATTGCATTTGACAAGCGGATAGAGCTCGAATTGTGAATGAAGGTCGGTGATGGTGTACCATTTGTATACCCTCCATGGAAGGTATATTAAGATTGTCATTCCGTTTGTAACACCTCGAAATATACATTTTAGACCCCACAAGGTATATATATTCTTGATCAGCATAAAATTCTATGCCGATTTAGCGATGTCCGTCCGTCTGTGGAAATCACTCTAGCTTCCGAACAAATTGAAGTAGATTGGTAAAAGTTTACTCAAATGTACATTATGTCTGCAGGACTTTTGGTATTGAAAACAGGCCATGTTCGGTATAGCCCCCATTAAACGGTACCTCCCGATATTCGGTATTTTGATGATTTTAGCGACATTTTTCACCGGAATAGTTTCAAATTTGGTATTTGAAGTTCGTAATGTATACCACAGCCTAAGACAGAAAATGAGCCATGTAGGTCCAAGTTTCGGTATAGCCCCCATATAACTGTACCTCCGGATATTCGGTTCTTTCTTGATTTTAGCGACATTTTTTACCGGAAGAGTTTTAAATTTGGTATTTGAAGTTCGTAATTTATACTACAGCCTAAGACAGAAAATTGCCTGTGTAGGTCCAGGTCTTCGTAGAGCCCCCAAATAACGGTACCTCCCGATATTCAGTATTTTAATGATTTTAGGGACATTTTTCACCAGAATTGTTTCAAATTTGATATTTGAAGTTCGTAATGGATACTACAGTCTACGACTGAAAATTGTCTGTGCAGGTCCACGTCTTCGTATAGCATCCATATAACGGTACCTCCTAATTTTAGTCACATTATTCACCGATTTTTTTTAAGTTTCGCATTTGAATATTGTAACGGCTTATGACAAAAGTTACCTATGCATGTCCATGTCATCGTATAGACCCTAATGTAACAGCTACATTCGGTATTTTAAAGATTTTAACAGAATTTTTAATGGATTTTATTGTTTTTGAGAATTTCCATATTCGTTCCAAATGGTGGAGGGTATTCAAAGTTCTGACCGACCGAACTTACAGCTTTTTTACTTGTTTTTTTTTTTTTTTTTTTTTTTTTTTTTTTGAAATTCGAACAATATTTATACTAAAGTTACTAAAAGGCAACAAAATTTGAAATAATTTGATATTGTGTGAACGTGTGCAAATCTGATATTTAGATAACTGTTCGTATCTACGGTTGAAATTTGGAGGCATTTCGGAAATGTGTACTATATTTGTTCGAAAAGTACTAAATGTTACTAAATTGGTTATTGCAAGAAGGGATAGGGCTGGATTCCTCAATTTTGATATTGTGGTCTCTGTTGGTATCTGGGATTGAGATATGGATGTGGTTTTGGATATGTGTACTACAATTGTACGAAAAGTAGTAAATTGTACTAAATTTGGTATTGGGTGAAGGGATATTGAAATCCGTAAATTTAATATTAAGGCCACTGTTGGCTGCTGAGGTTAAAGTATGGATATTGTTTTGAAAATGTGTACTATATCTGTACGAAAAGTACTAAATGTTACTAAATTTAGTATTGGGGAAAAGATAGGGCTAGATTACTCAAATTTGATGTTGAGGTCTCTCTTGGTATCTGGTGGCTTTGGAAATGCGTACTAAAATTATATGGAGAGTACCAAATACTACTGAATTGGGTGAAGAGATATGGCTGACTATATATACTATAACTGCACTAAATGGTACTAAATTTGAAAATTGAGATATTAAATTTACAGTTGGTATTCGAGGTTGAGAGATAGAGATAGAGATTGTTTTGAAAATGCGTACAGTAATTGTTCGAAAAGTACTAAATGATACTGAATTTGTATTGGGTGAGGGGATTGAGCTGAAAGCCTGAAATTGGATGTCACTGATGGTGTCTGTGGTTGAGAGAAGGAGCTGATTTAAGATATGTGTACTATAATTGCGCCAAGTGGTACTAAATTTGATATTGGGGGAAAAATGATAAAAATCGATTCCAACTCTTTTGTACGTATTGAGTTCAGTATCAAATATTTTCCCCAAAAAGGGTCAATATTTGCAATAATTATAGCTCTTATAAAATGTGAAATAAGAATCAGAATGTCTTCAAATTTCAAACATCCCAATATTTTTAGTAGCACAGGAACTGACGTGAAGATGGAATACATCGGTCCACTCCTTTTGGTACCTCTCCCATAAAGGGGTTAACATTTTATGAAACCAAAACCCTCAAATATGCGAAATAAGCATCCGATTCTCTTTAAATTTTACACATCCAAATATTTCTACTTACAAAATTTCTGGTGTGAAGTATCGTTGCATTCCTTCTAGTACCTCTTCCACAGAGGGTCAACATGCTAACACAAAATATGGTGTGAAGATGATATATATCTGTCCACCCCCTATGGTACCTCCTAGCAAAGAGTCCAATTTTCAATACTTATATCGCTTATAAAGTCCGAAAGAGGCCAACGATTCTTTTGGAACTTGGTATGTCCTAATATTTTTTTTCAACCAACGATCTGATGTGAATATGAAATTTACCGGCCAATTCCTTCTGGATATGTCGATTTTCTTTAAATTTGCACAGCCCAATATTTTTATATATGTAAAATGAAGTGGAATACTTCGGTCCACTATATTTGGTACCTCAATCGAACTTCAATATTTTCCAAAAATGATCATATAAAGCGAAGGAAGTAGTCGATATAGTTCAAATCGGGTCAACTTGTTGAGTAATCAAAACGCAAGTCAAAATATTTCAGAAAAACTGATTGATTTTCTCTAATTTGTTTTATTTTTATTATTTATTTTAAAATTTGTTATTTCTTACGCCAAAAAAGTACTCCCTCGCCATACATGTACTTCCCTAATATAACCTCCTATAAAACTAAACAACCTCATCCAAAAATAAAACTACTCTCTTGAGCAACTTTCCATGTACTGACCAAGCTCGTAACAACTGTTGCCAATGTTACACAACTGGATATAGAAGTTTGGCCAAAGGCTAAATGAGAAACTAAGAATTCGAAGACTTAATGTAAAAATAAACCATAAAAAGAAATGACAAAAACACAAAACTTCGACAGATGCTGCATTTCTACTGCGTATTCTTCAATCGTGACAGGGATGACGTCAAGCACACGACCGCACGTAGCTCAAAAACAAGGAACTAAATGAGGAGAATAATTGAATTTTTTATTTATTCATAAACTACAAGGCTAATAGCATTTGCTGTCTAGTCGTCGGACGACGAGCGAATTCTATTCATTTTTAATATTAATAGATTTATTAGCAAAAATAAAAATGAGGACTTTTTCTTTCTCTCTCTCTCTTTGAGCTCTATTCCCATAAGAAATTAAATGGAAAAGAGGAATGTCATGTTAATAAAAAATATTAAAACAATTAAAAAACATTAAGTTCGGTCGGGCCGAAATTTTAATACCCTCCACTTTATGGTAAAAGAAACATTTTTATATAAAAGTATCTGAATTCAAGCGTGTTTGACTTTAAACTTTCTATACCAGTAAGGCCGTTTGCATAATGCAGTTAAATTTATCAAAAACCATAAATGGGGCCATACAAAAACGGGAACCTCGACAGGCAGTTTTATATTTCAAGGATTGTTACTATCAAATCTTCTAAAATACCAAATTTGAAACAAATATGTGGGTAAATGTGACTCGGATTATTAAAATACCATACATCGGTGGGTGTGCTCTTTAGGAATACGTGGAACTAAATATTCAATGTTCTCCCACCGGACTAGAACCCAATATGAACTCCAAATACAAATTTTTATCAAAATATCGAATATCGGAAGGTACCTTTATAGGGGGGGGGGGGGGGGGTGTTTGTACCAAAACTTGAACCTATACATATAATGTTTCGCCATAGGAGCTAGAATTTTTGACCCACAAATACCAATTTTTAGACAAATTCGTAGGAAATTTTGTGGCAAAATTCATCAAAGTATCGAATATCGGGAGGTACCATTTTATGAGAGCTATACCAAAGCGTGAACCTATACATGCAATGTTTCGCCACACAAATTAGGACCCATTATGACCTACAAATACCAATTTTTAGACAAATCCGTGAAAAAGTGTGCCAAAAATCATTAAAATACCGATTATCGGGAGGTACCGTTGTATGGGGTCTATACCAAAACGTGGACCTATACCTTCTATGTTTCGCCACACGAGCTAGAACCCTACAAATACTAATTTTTAGACAAATACCGAATATCGGGAGATAGCGTTATATAGGGGCTATACCAAAACGTGGACCTATACATAACATTTTTCGTCACACGAGCTAGAACCCGTTATGACTTATATATACCAATTTTTAGACAAATACCTGAAAAAAAATGTGGCGAAAATCATCAAAATACCGAATATCTGGAGGTACCGTTGTATGGCGGATATACCAAAACGAGGACCGATATATTATTTTCAATACCAACCATCCTAGAGAAAATACAAATTGTTCTGCCAAATTTTAAAGGTCTACGTCAAATAATATGGGCTGCATCGTGATTTCAACAGGCAGATGGACAGACAGGTCTGTCTCTCCGTCCGTCTGTCTGGTCGTCATTAAATCGACTTAGAATTATATGGTGATTATGAATATATATAATTTATGGGGTCATCAATTAGTATATATAGGGATGTTACAAACGGAATGACTAAGTTAGTATACCCTCCTTTCCAAGGTGGAGGGTATATAAATGCTTAATTTTAACTATTACTCATAGCAGTACTTTCTTTAACGATTTAATGACATCTTATTGTCATGGAAACGAAATGGTTGATTCACTTGCTATTGTCTGTGCTTAATCTCTATAAGCCTTCTTCTCCTCCTCCTGCACTGCCTCATTGTATGCAAGTAAATAAAACCAAATTCACTATCTTTTCAAGATATTTCCGTTTCCTCCTTGTATCGTATGTATGCGATAGTGTGTGGGTGGGTGCGTGAGTTCGTTCTTCGTTCTTTTGCATGAATATGTGTGTTTCTATGTCAATGAAAGGGAAATTGCATTGTCATTTGATTGTCAATATCCTCAATGTTGTTGTTAATCAGCAACAAACGTTCGTTCATACTCATACATAAAGACCACTGACGAATCTGTCACATCACATTTGTGACAGATATGCTCTGATATGCTATTCTCTCTCTTTCTATCATCTGATTCTCTGTACTTCCTTCCGTTTCTGCAGTCTGTGTCATTTGTCATGACACGTGTATCGACGAATACGAATGCAGATATTGCTTTTTTAAATCATTAAATTAAATGGTCATTTCGAAATTGCATAATAAAAATATATAAAGAGTTTAATATTTTAAGTTTTGGGGAATTTCAAATTAATATTCACATGTTTACATAATATATTATGAATTTAATATAATAATATTTATTTTAATTTATCTTCCAGGTAAGTTTATGAGTTGAATGCCATCAAATGTAAGTATGAGATATTCTTCCTAAAAAAGGCTAAACACAAATGGACTGAAGTCTCTATATTTCCCTCCAACCTATTACATATCTAAATCATTTTTGAAAGAACAGATTTTTTAAACCATCGCAGCTTTAGTAGTAGATTTTTATGAAGGACCATCGAAGTTCTGGTTATGGAATTTTTAAATTAGTTTAAAGAGGGATTCAAAGAGAACACTTCGGGAACATTTTTAAGGATTTTTGCCAGAATAAATCTTGGGATAGGACATCAGAGTTCCAGTTATGTTTTAATTTTAAAAAATTTGAAAAGCCTTCCATCTGTGGTTTTTTTAAAGAACTTTTCTCAAGGTTCAATAGACGTTCAGTCTTTGATTGTTATACCCTCAGCCATATGACTAGAGAGGGTGTATATCATTTGATACGACCAAGACGTGCTTCATCGAAAAACCGGTTTTAGAACCTAGGTCTCTTTCTACCAAATCCGTTTCCGTAACCGATTTAGTCCAAACTTGATACATCGTAGTATTATTTTCAAACAGTTCGGAGATGGGCTATATCGGTCCACTCCTAGTGATACCTCCCCCACAAGAGTTGTCAAGATTGATTATATCGGTTCACTCCTTCGATGTTGTCCAAGTTTGGCACGGTCAGATACGAAAAGGTTAATAATTATGTCGCAAAGCTGAGGGTATACATCTGCGGCAAAACCGACTGACACTTTTTGACTTATTTGTTGGCAAGGTCCATTAAATCTTCAGTCATGATTTTTTCGAAGAATTTTGGTCCGGGTCGGTCTAATCGAGTCGTGAATTTTTGCTAAGGTTTATTAGGCCTTCAGTGGTGAATTTTTTGACGATTTTTTTTGGCAGGTACCATTAAGCCTTTAGTCCTTGATTTTGCGAAAATTTAGTTGTTAGAGCCTCAGTCATGGGTTTTGTGAAGAATTTTTGCCAAGGTCCATTAGTCCTTCAGTTGTAAATTTTTTTCAATAATTTTGTCAAGGCCCTCTAGTTTTATAATTATGTCGCAAAGCTGAGGGTATACATCTGCCGGCAAAACCGACTGATACTTTTTGACTTCATTGTTGGCAAGGTCCATTAAATCTTCAGTCATGATCTTTTCGAAGAATTTTGGTCCGGGTCGGTCTAATCGAGTCGTGAATTTTTCGAAAAATTTTTGCTAAGGTTTATTAGGCCTTCAGTGGTGAATTTTTTGACGATTTTTTTTTGGCAGGTACCATTAAGCCTTTAGTCGTCGATTTTGCGAAAATTTAGTTGTTAGAGCTCCAGTCATGGGTTTTGTGAAGAATTTTTGCCAAGGTCCATTAGTCCTTCAGTTGTAAATTTTTTTCAATAATTTTGTCAAGACCCTCTAGTTTTTCAGTCGTGGATCTTTTAATGAATACTTGCCAAGATCCGTTGGACCTTCAGTTGTATTTCTTTTTATACCCTCCACCATACTATGGAGGGTATATTAACTTTGTCATTCCGTTTGTAACTTCTCGATCGATACTTGATCAGCGTAAAATTATAAGTCGATTTAGCGATGTCCCTCTGCCCGTCTGTCTGTTGTAACCACGCTATCTTTCGAAAGAATCGAGATAGAAGGCTAAAATTTTGCACACATGTTTATTTTTGCAGTAGGCAGGTTAAGTTCGTAAATGCGCCATGCAGGTCCACGTTTTCATATAGCCTCCATATAACGGTACCTCTCGATATTCGGTATTTTGATGATTTTAGCGACATTATTCACCGGAATTGTTTCAAATTTGGTATATGAAGTTCGTAATGGATACTACAGACTAAGACAGAAAATTGTCTGTGCAGGTCCACGTCTTCGTATAACCCCCATATAACTGTATCTCCCTATATTCGCTATTTTGATGGTTTTAGCTATATTAATCACCGGAATTGTTTCAAATTTGATATTTGAAGTTCCAAAGGGTTTGTACAGCCTAAGACAGAAAATTGTCTGCGTAGGTCCATATATCAGTACCTCCCTATATTCGGTATTTTGACGATTTTGGGTACAATACCCACCCATATTGTTTGAGATGTCGTATTTAAACTTCGTAGTGGATGCTACAGCCTCTGAGAGAAAATTGTTTGGCTGGTCCAGGTCTTCACACAGCTCCGATATAACGGTACCTCCTTATATACAATCAAGTTATCGAATTTGAATATGGTAATGGCTTATTACAAACAATGCCTTTGGTATTTTTAAAATTTAAACAGCATTTTTTAAGGATTTTATTTTTTGAAAATTTCCAAATTCATTTCAAATGGTGGAGGGTATTCAAAGTTCGGCCCGGCCGAACTTACTGTTTTTTAACTTTTGCAATAATAACACCAGACAATGGTAGTAAAAACTACATTAGCTGTTAAGTAAATCTGACAATTTAATGTAAATATTGCCCCTGAAGATGCAATTTGATAATTGCGAAATATTGGGAACATATTATTGTAATCAATAAAATAAGTCCGAAAATGGCCTAAAGCTCGAAAAAATCTTATTATTTATAAATAACTTTTTTTTGTGAAGAATTTTTATTAAGATGCATACCTTCGGTCCTGAATTTTTCGACGATTTTTCCGAAGAATTGTGTCAAGATCCATAAGACCTATCGTCGACTTTTCGAAGAAATTTTAACTAATTTTTTACTAAGGTCCATTCGAAGAATTTGGGCTAAGGTCCTTTAGACCTTCAGGTGATGGCTTTTCGAATTTTTGGCAATTCTGTTAATTTTTTATACAATTATTGGCAGGGTCAGAATTATTTACAAATTATTGGCAAGGTCTACCAGAGCTCGAGTCAAGTATTTTTCAAAGACTTTTTGAAAGGACCTGCCAGATCTTAATTCGGCGATCGCTTTTGGGGTTTTTTAAGAATTTCCCACAAGATTCATTAATTGGTCCTCCCAGAAGTGAGTTAGTGGGTAGTTTTAAGAGTTTTCCGCAGGATGTACTTAAGCTCGACTCAAGGTGTATTTTTTTAAAATAATTTATGGTAGTAATGATTTTTCAAAGATTTTTTGCAGTCATACGGAGCTCGGTTCGTAAATGTTTTTAATAATTTTTGTCAGTCATGGATTTTTAATGAATGTTTTGGCGTGGATTTTTTAAAGAATTTTTTTTCTTGCAGTCAAGACTTTGGCTTTTTAAACATTTTCTTAGCGGAGCATGAGTCATATATTTGTCAAAAAAAAAAAAAAAAAATGGCAGAGACTAAGTTATGGAATATCTTTTAGATTGTATTTCAAAGAATTTATAAAAGTTTTTAAAAAGTTATTGGCGGCGTGAATATTTAAAAAACGTTTATATAGATCGTTCCCTTTTTTTATGCTTTATCAAACGTTTTTTTTTTTTTTTTGAATTTTCTATAGTGTTTGCCGTGAATTTTTTAATAACCACAAATCCTGGATTTTTAAATATATTTGTAGAGATTATCCAATCCTGTCTTGGAATTTTCAAAGAATTGTTGGTATGGATTTTTTATTTTGACGGGTTATAATAATAATTTTAAATAATAGATTTCATAGAGAATTTTAGCATAAGATTTGACAGAAGCTATCGGAGCTCTGGATATGCATTGTCTTTAAAGCTTCGTGTATGTATTTTTTTTTTCTAAGATTCGACATCGGTTTCCGATGACATTTTCTTCACCTTTAACATTTTTCCAAAAATTGACAACAGAAGGTTTTCGATCTTTTTCACACTCTACAATTTTGACAATAATATGACAATAAATTTAGAAGTTTTCACACCATAGTGATGTGACTTTCTCTGAATTTCAAATCATAATTATATTTTTAACAGCAAACTTACTTGTCAGATGGGCTTTATGGCCGACATTATTATATAGGATATGGGATTAACTAAATGATTCGTACTTGGAAAGAAAATTATATTAGTTCAGGCAATATCCCTGAAGACACGCAAGTCCAATTTTATAACAGCCATATAATTTGAGTAACATTTAGCAAGATAAAACCGCACATCTCATTTGGCTCTCTACAACAAAATCATATGCTTAACTTGACCCTACTCATCTAATATTAATCCTTGTAAAGTAATCCCAAAAGGATTTAAAGACCAGTTGTGTGCGCCTGTATTATTAGACTTTTTTTACCTAATTGCCCCATTAAGCCATTTAAATTCTTGCCATTTTTTCCTGACTCTCCAATTGACATAAATCAGCCGTGTGCTAAAGGAAACAACGTTCAACATGAAAACACTTTTAGGGCAATAAAATCCAGGTATCAGTTAGCAGACAATTTTTGGCAAATAAAATATGTGTGTGTGCGTTTGTGTGAGAGCGTGAGAATACGTTGCGACTGTGATTTCAAACTATAAAATGAAACATGGCTCTGAAGCGGAGAACAAATTTGACACACAGACAGAAAATGTTAACATTAGATTGTGACATTTATGGGCGCTTCTGTGCTCAAATCGTTCAAATTTGTAGCAACATCCACTTTAAACCGAGCCAAAAACGTCCAACAGAAAATGGACAGACACTAACATCGACGGCGGAACAGACAAACGGTTGGTCGACTATAGTATCACTTTTTTTTCGTATACCTACCATGAATAAAAAAGCTACACTAAAAACCAGCCATGTTTTACTGAATCTCGGAATCGGCACCCAAACAACAATAGCTACGGCATCAGAAGCAGCAGCAACAGCTGTGGAAACATCGAAAAAAGCGAAAAATAATGCCTGATTGGGATACGGATACAGTGACAGCAACAGCAAGTTGGCGAACAAGCAATGCCAGTCACCTTAACAAAAAGTTGACACCTTTTTGTTGGCACTGCCACCATCAGCCGCCGCTCCACCAGCAGCATCCAATGCTGCAGTAACCCAGCCGACAGACGACGGACGTTTGGATGAAACATTTATTCAAACTCCTTTTTGGAATCAGAACAAATAAGGCAGACGACATGAATGAATGTGGGTGCGAAAGTCAGTCAGTGATATAACAACGACCTAACAACAACTACTACAACACGTATGTATGTAACTGCTCCACGCTGTTGTTACAGCTTCTGATGCTGATGCTGGTGTTGCTCCAACGTTAAGTGGAAGACAGTCACATTAAAGTCAGTCAAACAAACACCCATAAAAAACACACGTACACCACACACCATCTCAACAGTTGTGTGTGAGTGCCCTTTTTCCACGCATCACCTTTCTGAATTTCCCGAAATGGTCCACAATCTCCATGTGAGAAGTCGAGGGAAAAAATTGTAACAACAGCAACAACAACAACAACAAAAAACACTGGCGGCTGGCATACATGAGTTGTGACAGGCAAATTGACATTATTAACACGGCGGGTGGTGACTTGTAATAAATTGTTTTTGGAAATAAGCACACGCCCGCATGCCTGGCGTTCTATCGCCTAAATATGACGACTGCTCGTTCCCCTTTCCCGCATCGTTCGCATTCAAAAGGTGCATTTTTTGCCCACGCGCCACTTAATAGTCGACACAAAATATTGTGTAAATCAGTATTTCCTCACTAAATCTTGACTTGATTTAGGATTAAATGCTTAATTGTTGGAAAGAAAGGGGTAAATTGAATTAGAGAGGGGACGAAAGGGGTAAATTGAATTCGAGAGGAGACGAGGGAAGTGTGAAGCAGTTGAAGTAGATTTCTTCAAATTGGGTAGATTAAGTTCTAGCCCCGGATTCAATAACAAGTAAAAAAGCTGTAAGCTGTTTGGCCGGCCCGAACTTTGAATAACCTCCACTATTTGGAACGAATTTGGCAATTTTCCAAAAAAAAAAACACGTTTAACATTTATTTTAAAATAATCAAAATACCGAATATAGCCGTTATATTAGGGTCTATACGACGACGTGGACCTACATAAGGAACTTTTGTCATAAGCCATTACAATATTCAAAGGCGAAACTTAAAAAAAAAAAAATCGTTCAATAATGTCGGAAAAATCATCAAAATATTGAATATCGGGAGGTACCGTTATATGGGGGCTATACCAAAACGTGGAACTACATGACCCATTTTCAATACAAAAAGTCCTGCAGACATAATATACACTTGGGTAAAATTATAACAATCTACTTCATTTCGTTCGGAAGCCACACAGACGGACGGATATCGCTATATAGCCATAGATAGAGTATATATATACTTTGTGGCGTCTAAAATGTATACTATGATGGATGGTATAAACATGTTTATACCCTACACCACATAGTGGTAAGGGTATTATGTCTTTGTGCATTTGTTTGTAACATGAAGAAGGAAACGCGATAGACCCATAGTTACTTTTGAGAACCATCATAGAATCACTTTCTGAGTCGATTTATGCATGTCAGTCCGTCTGTCCGTCCATCCGTCCGTCTGTCCATGTATTCTTGTGAACAAAATGCAGGTCGCATTTATTATCCGATTGAGATGAAATTTTCCAAACAATATTTTTTTGGCCCAAGGACGAACCCTATTGAAATTGGTGAGAATCGGATCTAATTTAGATATAGCTCCCATATATATCTTCATCCGATTTCGGGTTAAATGTGCACCAAATGTCCACTATCAGTCCAAATTACCTGAATTTTGGCACACCCAAGCGAGTTCGGCCTAGAAGCAAGTATATCAAATTTGGAGAAAATCGGTTCAGATATAGCTATAGCTCCCATATATATATCTTTCATCCGATTCGATCTTTAAGTCCCTCACATTCCTACTATGCACTCCACAACCGTGATATTTGGTACCAGGTATTAGATGGAGCACAGAAATAGCTGTTTTAAATTTTATCGAAATCGGTTCAGATTTGGATATAGCTCCCATATATATCTTCATCCGATTTCGGGTTAATTGACCACCAAATGGCCAATATCAGCCCAAATGGCCCGAATTTTGGCACATGTGACCTAGATTAGCCTTAAAGCAAATACAACAAATTTGGAGAAAATCGGTTCAGAAACAGCTATAGCTCCCATATATATGTTTTATCCGATTTGGTGTTTAAGCCTCTCACATTCGTAATATGCACTCCACAAGAATGATATTTGGTACCAGATATAAGATACAACCCAGAAATAGCTGTTTGTAATTTTATGGAAATCGGTTCAGATTTGGATATAGCTACCATATATATCTTCATCCGATTTCGGGTTAAATGTGCACTAAATGTTCAATATCAGCCCAAATCACCTGAATTTTCGTACATAAGACCGAATTCAGTATAGAAGCTAATACGTCAAATTTGGAGAAACCCGGTTCAGAGATAGCTATAGTTCGTAAAATGCACGATAGAATTAGATAGATTTTGATTTTGTACCAAATATCTCATAGAGCTCTGAAATGCCCTGTATAAACCTTTTTACGAGAGCTCTACTAAATATGCATAGTGGTGTAGGGTATCATATAGTCGGCCCCGCCCGACTTTTGAGCTTTCCTTACTGGTTTTAAGTTAGGTACCGCTATGTAGTTCTCCATGAACTATGTAGCATATTATACCTAATGAAGCTTTTAAAGATTTTGATCTTTGTAAAATACGGGACTGTGGGACCTCTAGTTATCCTCTTTTATAGAAGTTAAAGTTGAATCAATAAGGGCTTATTTTTTATTAATTGGATATGCATTCCAGTGGTCCATGGAGCATGAGAGCTTGAACATTTTTAAAAAAATTACAGTTGTAGATTTTTGAAAAAATTTTGGCAGGGAGGCACCAATACCGTCTTATATTTTTGAAGTAGTTTTTGCAAGAACTTTCTTAGTTCTAGATGTGATTTTTTATATAATACATAAGCCTTAGAAGTAACATTAAAGAAATTTTTAGCTGGGTCGTTTTGAGCTTTGCAACAAACTGTTTAAGGAATGATTGGCACGGACTAGTCTAGGAATTTAAAACGAATATTTGAAAATGTTGGCAAAAAAAGTATGGAGGGTATATTAAGTTCGTCATTCCGTTTGTAACTCATCGAAATAATCATTTTAGACCCAACAAAGTATACATATTCTTGATCAGCGTAAAATTCTAAGACGATTTAGCCCTGTCCGTCCGTCTGTCCGTCTGTTGTAATCAAGCTACAGTCTAAACGAATTAAGATAGGAATCTAAAATTTTGCACAGATCTCTCTTTTGTCTGCAGGCAGGTCAAGTTCGAAGATGGGGTATATCGGTCCACGATATCGTATAGCCCCCATATAACGGTACCCCCGATATTCGGTATTTTGATGATTTTAGCCACATTTTTCAATGGAATTGTCTGAAAATCCACACAAGTAGTTCCTTGTGGGTACTTTATACCTCGGCAGAGAATTATCTCTATAGGTCCACAATATCGTATAGCCCCCATATAACGGTACCCGCCGATATTCGGTATTTTGATGATTTTATCCACGTTTTTCAATGTAATTGTCTTAAATTCCCAAAAGGAGTCCCTTGTGGACATTTTACCCCCTCAAAAAGAATTGTCTATATAGGTCCACGATATCGTATATCCCCCATATAACTGTACCCCCCAATACTCGGTGTTTTGATGATGTTAGCCACACTATTCAATGGAATTGTCTTAAAATCCACACAAGTAGTTCCTTGTGAGTACTTCACCCCCTGAGAGAGAATTATCAATACAGGTCCACGATATCGTATATCCCCCATATAACGGTACCCCCCGATATTCGGTATTTTTATGATTTTACCAACATTTTTCATCGGAATTGTCTGAAAATCCACACAAGGAGTTCCTTGTGGGTACTTTATACCTCGGCAGAGAATTATCTATATAGGTCGACAATATCGTATAGCCCTCATATAACGGTACCCCCGATATTCGGTATTTTGATGTTTTTAGTCATATTTTTCAACGGAATGGTCACAAGGGGTTCTTTGCAAACAAGGGGTTCTTTGTGAGCACTTTACCCCCCGACAGAGAATTCTCTATATAGGTTAACTATAACGTATAGCTCCTATATAAGGATACCCCGCGATATTAGGTATTTTGAAAATCCACACAAGGAGTTCCTTGTGAGTACTTTACACGCAGACATAGAATTGTCTTTATAGGTCCACAATATCGTATATCCCCCCATATCGGCACCTTCCTATATTAGATATTTTAAAGATTTTAAAAGAATTTTAATGGATTTTATTTATTTATTTATTTTTGAAAATTTTCTAATTCGTTCCAAATGGTGGAGGGTATTCAAAGTTCGGCCCGGCCGAACTTACTGCTTTTTTAATAATTTTTGGCAGTCATAAGCTTAAAAAAATTTTCATTTTTAAAGAAAATTCTGCAGTCGTAGATTATTAAAAGGACTTCTGGAAGAAGAGGCTTTTGTGAATGTTTGAACGAAATAGAAATTTTATAAGATTTATTGGTGATCGTGAACCTTTTTAATACTTTTTGGCAGACGTTGATTTCTTAAAAAATGTTGGTTGTGAATTTAAAATTAATTGGCAACCGACGATTTTTGAGAATCGTATATTTTTAAAAATTCTGAGAAGTAAATATCAGATATTGATACCTGTTCGTAAATTTTAAAACGGATTTTTGGAAAGGAAATTTTCGAGCCCTGTTCGCAAAGATCCTTCTAATGTATTCTATGGAAAAACATTTGAAAATCTTCTATAAAAAGGCTTTTTGAATATCTGCTACAGAAAGGCCGCCTCTTGAATAGAAGTCTGCCAGTTTTTGTCAATTTCTAAAGCTCGTCGAAGTTATTTACTATCTGTACAAGGAAATCGTAAGATTCCTTGTTTAACTCCCGTATCTCCCTAAGCTGTGATGCGAGCAGCCTTTTTTTCGAAAGAAGAATTCTATTCGTCAAGAATTCGCGTTTAGGTAAGCGAGGCTAGTTCTTTTTAACTTCTTCACAAACCTACGCTTAGTCTTGTCATACGAGATTTTCTTTTAGGCATACCCGCTTACTGTCCGCGGCGCCTTATTTAATTCGCAGCTACCCATTGTATCAATTGGTCGTTCCACTATCCACAATCTGAGAACGCGTCCGTTAACAAGCAGTTTTTGAGAACGGCGAAATTTCAAATTTCCATTAAAAAGACGACATTTATAATGTTTCCTTTAGAGTGAGATTGTGATACTTTCTATAAAAAGCAGAACTTTTAAGCTCTCGATATAAAACGAAGACATTTCAAAGGTCTTCTACAGAAGGACGAAATAGTAACGGACATCTCCATAGCAAAAAATATTTTTAGAGGTGTTGATAGAAAGAAGATTATATATGGACAGTATATATGGAAGCTATAGCTATATCTGAACCGATCTCGATAAAATTTAGCAAATATATTTCTGAGCTGTATGTGATACATTTCCCCAAATATTGTCGTTACAGGGTGCAAATTACGGCTGCTGAGGACAAAAATAGCAAATCGGATGAACAATATATATGGGAGCTATAGCTATATCTGAACCGATTTCGATCAAATTTGGCATACTTATTTTCAGGTCCAATCTGATCGTACGTGCAAAATTCCATAAAATTCGGGCTGATATTAAACGTTTGGTGCACAATAAAAGGCAAATCGGACGAAGATATATATGTGAGCTATATCTAAATTTTGACCGATTATCTCCAATTTCAATAGGGTTCGTCCTTGAGCCAAACAAATGATTTGTGCAAAACTTCAACTGGATAGGGCAATAAATGCGAACTGTACTTTGTTTACAAAAATACATGGACAGACGGACGGACAGACAGACAGACGGACGGACGCAATGCATAAATCGACTCTGAATGTGATTCTATGCAGATCATCAAAAAGAACTATGGGTCTATCTCGTTTCCTTTTGCCTGTTACAAACAAATGCACAAAGACATAATACCCTGACCACCTTGTGGTGTAGGGTATAAAAATCAAATCACTTCTGCCAAAGAGCGAATACTTGCCATGTGTCATCAATAGAAAAGAAGAAAATTGACGTCTTAAGGTTTTCTACAGAAGAATAGAGGGTATAAGATGAAGTAAGCCAGAAATACCGATTAGAGGAATCTTACAGAAAAAAGACTCTTTGTGGGACACCTATATGAAGTAAATCTTGAAAGGAATTCTTAACAGAAAGACACCCCTCCATAGGAAGTAGACCTTCTATGGGATTTCTACAGAAAAAAAATTTCTTAAGGTTTTCTGTAGTAAAATAGATGTTTAAAAGCCGTCTATAGAAATACGATTCTTGCAGAACTTGTAGGTTTTTATAAAAATAAGACATTTTAAAAGCTATCATCAGTTCCAAATGATGAGTTGGGTTCCACATTTGAGTTGTTTGTGTTGCCTTAATGCCACCAAACATCACATCCATACAAATGTATTGGCCGTATATATCCAAAATGTAGTGGTTGAGATTAGTCCCTACTCTTTTTTATTCTGTTCCATCTTTGTCCATCATCTAGGACTGGTTCCTTGTTTGATTACACTGAGAGACTGGTTATGTAAATTCCAGTTCCATCTTTTTTGGGTTAACCTCAAAAATCAATCGTTGTATATTTATATCAATAGACATTTATAATTTTATTTTGATCCATTTTTTGTTCATTCCTCCTTCTGACATTAACATTCATTAAAATCAATTACCATTTTTATGTTTCTCTCATCAAATTTTAACCTCTCTCTCCCTCTCTCCATCTGTAATTCTTAACATCCATAAATATCCTTGCGTTTTTTCTCACAATTTCCATTCCAATTTGGAAATATGGCACTTTTTGGTGTTGATTAGTGGTGTCTGTCATTGTCTGCCAATGTCAGTCAAAATAATTTGTTGGCATTAAGTATTCTCCTGTTGACAGTTGGCATAAGGTACAACATAATGTCATTTGACTGTCAATGTTGGAAAATTGTTTGGGTTTTCCCTTTCTGGCTCTTTTTTTTGGGAAAATTTATTATGACTTTTGCTGTTGCTGTTTTGTTCGTGGCACGTCTAACGTAACAGCGAAAGAGAAACCCCGAAAACTCAAAAAAAAAAAACGAAAAAAATTGGGGGAGAATATAAACAAACAGAGAAGAAGAAGAAAAACGAACCACACAAAATATGACACATTTAAAAACGCTGCATGAAAGACCAAACGCTAAAACAGGAAGGTGTCAATGTTGTTTCGGTGGTGGACGGGACACGTTGGGTTAGGTGTTGCTGAGTTATGTCTCATAAATTTTTGTGGTCACAACAAAAAAGTGTCAAAACTGATTTACATTTATGTCTCTCTAACCAGGTGGTGAACCAAACGGCAAATCACAAACAACAAAAAGGCTAATTAGAGGGGAAATATTAAACAAAAAATCAACGTTCCGAAAAGGGTACCCAATCAAAAGACCACTGAGCAGAATGGTAATAATAAAAATAACGGGAATTTGGTTAATTTCATTTACATAATTTTTTCTAATTTGTACAATTCTTTATTTGCTTTTTCTTTGATTATGTGTAGTGTTGTTGTTGCTGTTGTTGTTTTGTTTCTGTGAGTTGTAGAGCATTACATTAATCTCGCTGAACACTTTTGTGACTGTCATCAAGTCACTTACCATAAAAGAGTGCCTTAAATGGTGTGATTTGTTACTGTTGAGAGGCCACAAAAGAAGAAAACAACAACTCAACAAAAAAACTCTCAAGTAGTCGCATAAAACTCTGAATAGTAGTAGTAGTTGTTGCAACACACCAGCCAGCAGCCAGCACTACTGACGCTACTTAAGCAGCAGCCACAATAAGAAACTGTAAAAACGCTGGCATAAGTGACATAAAATGACACATTGCGTTGGTTGGCAAATTACATGCGACGAGTACGTGTTGCTCGATGTCGGTTACAGCGACGTAACACGAAGTAAGGGCTGGTGGTGGGTGGGAGTTATGCAGCACCGCAGAGAAGTAGAGTATTTAACTTATATCTTTACAATACGCAATCGTTAAGTTGTAGTACAGTAGAGTTCAAAAGTGGGATATAAGAAAAGTAATGGATGTAAATGACATTTCTTCGGAATCTTTGTTAACTGCAGCATAATTATATAGAGTTTTCTTTTAACGGAATGTGATGAGGGATTATTTCCTCATAGGTTTTTTGAGGTATGATTTTAAAGAAATAGTAATGTAACCGTCACCTTGCCATGTTCCTAAAGACAAAATTGCTTTTGAGACAGGTTCAAATTCCCGGGTTTCATAATGTTTCTCACAACTTCTACCACCCGGAAAATGTTTACAAAACATTAAGGTCCGCAATAGATGTGGTCAGCGATTGCAAAATATTGACTATGTAGATTTGTTCCAACAGTGCGTGTTAGGCCTTTTTATACCCTCCACAAAAGTATGGAGGATATATTAAGTTTGTCATTCCGTTTGTAACCCCTCACAATATACATTTTAGACCCCATAAAGTATATAAGATAGTAAGAAGAAAAAACTGCAACCAACTTCAGACTGCTCTCATTCCTAAACTACTCGTCCGACAGCTGTTAAAATTATTCCAGTGACAGCTCATTATATTGTTTACAAGCGTACAAAATCATTTCGGTGAGAATTTGGAAAGTTATTCGTGATGGAATTCAAGCGTGATAGTGTGATTTCTTTATATTTGGCTGGAGAACCACAAGTGGCTATCGTTAGAGTAATCCAGCATTTAAATGTAAATAAATCTTTTGTGTCTCGTACCATCGTTACCGTTATACTGGTAGCGTAGCCCGATGTCAAAGAAGGATGGTTCGAAAAGTAAAGAAGCGACTTGATCGAAACCACGTTCCAGTGGACGAAAAATATCTCGTGAGCTGATCATATCGCAATATTCCATTTGGCAAATATTGAAAAGTTGCTTCGCTTGGCCGAAAGTGGTGAACTGCCGATTTTGGTTTTCTCCGATGAGAAAACATTCGTTGTGCAGCAGTTTGTAAACAAACAAAATGATCGTGTTTACTTGCCAAATAGGTCAGCTTAAAATGTGCAACTTCGGTTGGCCACCAGAACTCAAGCGCTGGCCATGGTGACGGTGTGGGCCGCCATAACAGCCGATGGTCGCTCTCCGCTCGTATTAACCGACCATGGCATCAGAATAAATGCTGAATATTATCACGAAAATATTCTGGAGGGTGTATTAAAGCGTTGGGCAGGCAAACATTTTGGCCACAGACCTTGGGCATTCCAACAGGACCTTGGGCATTCCAATCATTGCACTCAGCAGGCGCCCCTCAAAATGGTTACAAAATGAGGTTTCTTGCTTCATGTCCAGCGCACAATGGCCACCAAAATCTCCGGACTATTGTGTCTGGAGTATTTTGGAAAGCAATGTTGGCACTAAAAAATACCAAAGTGTCGATCAACTCAAGCAAGCGCCAAAATATCACAGAGCAACATTCGGGCAGCGTGTCACGATTTCGTTGGCCGTTTGAAGACCATAACTCGTGCCAAAGGTTACCAATTCGAACAAACCTCCCGATATTCGGTACTTTTATGATTTTAGCGGCAACATTCACCGGAGTTGTTTCAAATTTGGTATTTGAAATTCGTAATGGATACTACAGTCTATGACAGAAAATTGTCTGTGCAGATCCAATTAAATAGTTTCGCATTAAAATATTGTAGTGACTTTTGACAAAAGTTGCCTATACTGTGTATTTAAGATTTTAACAGAATTTTTAACAGATTTAATTTTTTTTTAAATTGCCAAATTCGTTCCAAATGGTGGAGGGTATTCAAAGTTCGGCCAGGTCGACCTGACAGCTCTTTTAACTTGTTAGTACTCAAAATGCACAATATGTTTAGTTTGACAAAAAAAAATATATAAAAATTTCAACATCAGACTAAATTATATTCCAATTTTTTTCTTGTTCGGAAAGAATAATAGGGAAATGTCTAATTTTTATACCAAAAAGTCTTAAAATCGTTCATTTTGAAGTTTAGAGAGGAGGATATTATTTAAACCATGGCACAATGGACCTACATCCAATTTTCTGTCCAAAACTATTTCAACGTCTCCACATGTAAACCCTTAAAACTAATAGTGACCTCAATATCAAATTTCGGGATTCCAGGCCTATCCCTTCACTCAATACCAAATTAAGTACCCTTTATTACTTTTCGTACATAAGCCCTTTATTTCCGAACCACCGCCAAATCTCAACCGCAGTTAACAACATTTATCTAAATATCAAATTCCGGAATTTTATCTCTATCACTGCACCTAATACTAGAAATAGTACCATTTAGTACTTTTGGTACAAAGATAGTACACATTTCCAAAACAACTTCCATATGTCCAGATTTCACATGAACTGCGACCCTAATACCTAATTGTACCAAATATATTTAGTACTTTTCGTGCACTTGTAGTACACATTACCAAAACCACCTCTTTTTCGCAAACCTTCCACCAGCAGGGACCCCAACACAAAATTTCAAAATTCCAGCTTCATCCGTTCACCCTAAACCAATCGGTTCCAAATTTCGTACCATTTAGTACAGTTCTCACATTTAGTAAATTTTTCCAAAACCATCCTTATATATCGAACTTTCTTTCAAACATTGATTCACACACAAAACATTGCAATCTACATCTTTCCATCCTAGACACCAAAAGTAATCCATATAGAGCCGGTTCGTAGCTCCCTGGGCTTAGCACACTTTAAGCTTCTTGAAAGCTTCTGCTATTAGTGCGATTTAAGACTTCGAAATCCTGCAGCGCCAACACGCTTTTAGATAGTTCAATGGGCTGTGTGCTCTCCATGTTTTAACAACCTTCTTTCCCTCTATTCTCTTAGCGAGTTTCATGAGGATAGCACGCTCCTGCAAGAGTCTACAATTTATGCAACATCTCTCGAAAATTTTCTTATTTTTTAAAAGCCTCTTATTTGTAGAACATCTTTGGATTGCCTCATCGTCGACCCTTATTTGTATCAAAAAAAAAAAAAAAAAAAAAACAAGAGAACTTATTTCCCCTTCACTTTTCCCCTCAACTGTATCTGAAAATGCATGAATTAAATCTACATGTGGGGGTGTTCTGGTGTTTCGGAAATTATGCATGGTAATACTTACATGGTGTGTTTGTGTGTGTAATGGACTTGAGACACATTTAAGTGACTGAATGAAATGCCATGATTATATTTTTGTGGTCTTCTAAGCGCATACGTCGTTATGAATTACTCTTAAGATGACGATGACGAAGAAGACAACGACAACGAACACAGGACCACAATGACAAGACGTCAGTTGACAAAATGCAAGACACAACACGACCACTGTGTTAACATACAACCGAACGCAGCGCAACACAATACAACCCAACAACTACAACAACATGAAAGTGTTAAATAGTCCGACAATTGACATGACAGGCATCATGCGTTACATTTTATTAGTTCATAATTCGTAAACTTTAATGAATGAATGAAAATGCAAATGTAACCGATGATGGAGCAGCAGCAGCGGCATTCAGCCGGCCAGTCAGTCACGACGTGTAATAATGACGATGGTGATGACAATGACATCAACAGTGGTTGCCAAGTACACACTATATAAAAAACTTGCAGAAGGTATTAGCTGTAGGAATTAATTGATGCAAGATCCATATTCGTTAAGGTAATTCGTGATCCTCTGTTAAGGCATTTAGTTTGGTTTCAAAATTAACTGAATTGCCAAAGTAATCTACTGCAAGGTCGACCAAAATGAGACTAGACAAAAATGTGAGTTTATAAGAGAAAATACCGTTATATATATATATATATATATATATATATATATACATCCATACCACAAGAATGGAGTTGAAACCGTCAGAAAGAAGAAATTCTCAGCTAGACATTCTTTCCGTTAAAATATACAAAAAATACGTTGTGACATCATTGTCAAATCTTTAATGCTTTGACTTAATATTTAGCTTACCTTATTTTTATATACTTCGTAATAAAATTCCATCAATATTTTTGAAATCTGTGATGTTAAAACTGGGAGTTTTGTCAGATAAATGGGATTCTAACTTAGCTCACGTAAGCCTATTTCTTTGTAAATGTATTGCTAATGATCTCTCACTGATATAAAGCCTATTAAATGAATAACTTTCGAGAAGTGTCAGTGGTCCTTCACCTACCGCATATTTAAATTCACAGCAAGATTACATACCTTCTATATATATCAATGAGAGACTGCGTGGCTGCAGATGAATCGCACCCAGGTGAAAAGGCTGAAGCTGGAATGTTGAAATATTGTTGGTATTAGTAGGTGTTTTTTGGAAATGTGCACAAAGTTTAACAACGGTACTAAATGATACTACACTTGGTATAACTTGAACGGATTGATTTGGAAATTTAAAATGGTATTATTGGGCTCTCTTCTGGTGCATAGGGTTAAGAGTTCAGCAAACGTACGATTGGTACCAAAAGGTAAATACGGTATTGCATGAAAAGATACCGCTTAAAATCTCAAATATGGCATTATTGTATAGGATTGAGATTTGGTGGTGGTTTTGGAAATACGTACAGGGTGAGATGAAAAAACTGCAACCAACTTTAGACCGCTGTCACTCCTCCGACAGGTGTTAAAATTATTCCAGTGACAGCTCGTTATATTGTTTTAAAGTGGGCCAATATTACCCTGGCATAGCATTGATACAAATACATATAAAGATTTCCAAACTTTGCACAAAGTTGGATCAGCAGTTTTGGCTCTATAAAGTAAATTTTTTTGGTGGAGGAACGAAAAGTTGTGAATCAATATTTCTTGTATCCGAATCTTAGTTTGATAATAATATTACGATGAACAAAGTGTGGACAAAATCAGATACTCCCTTCAAGAGTTATTGCCAGAGAGAGATGGATGAAACCCCTAGATCGACTCCAAATATCCTGAAACCAATTTACGCTAAAGAGTCCTAGAGTCTAAACCGGTTATTTCGATAAATCACGTTGATGTATATCTTTTTTAGTCATATGTCTGAGGGTATACAAATTGGACTTCATAGGGAAAGTGTAAGGACTTCCTTATTCTGCCTTCCGTATGTACGAAAGCTTTGGAAGCTTTAAAGGCTATGAAATTATAAAATATCTCCAAATGTTCTTTTAGATCATATAAGGACTCTCCGTTGTCAAAATTGTTTACGGTGGTTCTCTAATTCTTTGGAAAGTTTCCCTTTTTATACCCTGTACCACAAGGTGGTCAAGGTATTATGTCTTTGTGTATTTGTTTGTAACAGGCAAAAGGAAACGAGATAGACCCATAGTTCCTTTTGATGATCTGCATAGAATCGCATTCTGAGTCGATTTATGCCTGTCCGTCCGTCCTTCCATATATTTTTGTAAACAAAGCACAGGTAGTATTTATTGCCTGATCCCGATGAAATTTGTTTGATTCAAGGACGAACCCTATTGAAATTTGTAGATAATCGGTCAAAATTTAGATATAGCTCCCGTCCGATTGGCCTTTTATTGTGCCCCAAACGTGGAATATTAGCCCAAATGGGATGGAATTTGGTACTTACGACCAAATTGAGTCTATAAACAGGTATGTCAATTTGGTGAAAATCGGTTCAGATATAGCTAGAGATCCCATATATATTGTTGATCCAATTTGTTGAATTTGTCCTCCGCAGTCGTAATATGCGCTCTGTAACAATGATATTTGGGGAAATATAACAAATACAACTCAGAAATACCCTGGCTAAATGTTATCGAGATCGGTTCAAATTTGGATATAGCTCCCATATATATCTGTATTCGATTTCAAGTTAATTGTGCACCAAATGGGTAATACAAGCCCGAATTGAAGAGGCACAAATGCCTCGGAAAATTTAGTAGAAATCCTTTAAGAAAAGGATTTTCCCCTCATATATTAGTTCCTTTGGACTTTAAAAGGCAACTATAATCATAGTTGGTAAGATTTAATTCTCACAAATTCCTCATAAAAACTCAAGTTCAGAGATGGGTAATACCGGTCCACTTCCCCACAAAAGTTCGAAATTTTCAAAAAATATATTTTTTGCACAAAAAGAGAATGGATAATCCGATTTTGCTTCAACTTTGCAAATCCTAATATCTGCGTCAGTGCTAGTCCAGGTGTGAAAATGGACAATATCGATCCATCTTCTTCAAATTTCACACATCCCTATATTTATATTAACCAAAGGTCTGGTGTTAAGATAGAATATATCGTTCCACTCCTTCTGGTACCTCCCCCACAAATGGTCGACATTTTCAAAAATAAATATATATTTTTTGCACCGAAAGAGAAACGATAATTCGATTTTGCTCCAACTTCTAAACCCCTAACAGTTGCTTTAGTGCTAGTTCAGGTGTGAAAATGGACAGTATCGGTCTACTCCTTCTGTTACCTCCTTATAAAAGGTCAACATTTTAAATAATTACAATTCTCATAAAATGTGATGTAAGAGTCCGATTGTCTTGAAATTTCACACATCCCAATATTTTTATAAACCCAAGATCTGGTGTGAAGATGGAATATATCGGTCCGCTTCTTCTGGTATCTCCTCCATAAAAGTTCGAAATTTTGAATATCCAGGACGTTCAAAAAAGCGAAATTGACATCGGATTCATTCAAGACTTGGTACATCCCGTCCAAAGCTAGCACTTCGCAATATTGATATCATATTTATTTATTTAGGTCCGATACGAAATGACCACTATTGGCCTATTCCTTCGGAACCTGCTGCATAAGGGGTTAAACATTTGAATAATTATAACAGAAGTACAAATATTTTTAAATAATCGAACATTGGCTGAGGGTATACATCTGTCGGCAAATCCGACCGATACTTTTTTACTTGTTTTTTATTTATCTTTGATACCACTGTCCATCATCGAACTCCCCATATAAGCATAAGAGTGATGATAGAGCAAATTTTACGCGCAACAAATAGACGTTGGCGGTGACGTATTAACGAACGATGATAATGCACATGTTGCTTGCTGCTGCCGCTGCTGTTAAACGTGGTAATGCTGATGTTGACAATGATAGCTGTTGACAGTGACAACCACGATCACAGCGTCCCTGTCCGTCTGTCTCTCTCTCTGTTCACTGAGTGGTGCTGATGATGACGATGATGCCTTCAAAATCAACTCCATTCTATGCCACAGCGACATCGACAAATCCATTTCGGCCCAGACCCTTCTGCCTGACTTGAAAAGTGTATTGTTAGTGAAGTGTTTAACATAAATGGCATAATTTAAAATGCCCATTCGCAGAGCAGAAGAGCGAGGAAAACAAACTGTTTACATTTAAATTATATGCATCAGGCTTAAATGGCTTGTGAAAAGCCCCCGAAGATATAATTCACTCACTCATTCTCACACAGCGAGCCAGCACCTAAAGGCTGTCGGGAATAAATTTTTGAAAATTTCCACCAAACACGCTTTGAAAAATAACAGCAGCAGAAATAATTTAAATACATTTTTTTTCTAAGGCTCCCTTGAATTTGAATTTGTCTGTTGGGTATTCGAGTGTGGTGGGTTTTTTTGCCAGCAAATCCCACGCTTTCACTTTTTGACTATGTGCTGCAGGAATATTTTATGTGGATGCCAGAGTGAGTACACACGCACACACATATGGGTGTTGTATTAAAATGAAATGGTAAAGAAACGAGGATCTACGGAGAAAGTAGTGGGAAGACAGTTTACTACTTGCAACAAGTAGTTCTTCGTGGAAATGTAAAACATAATGACTTAAAAAAAAAAATAAGAGAAATTTTTGTCTGGGAACAGCAGGACAAAATTCTATGAGGAATCATAAAATATTTTACATATGCTTGTAATTCGTATAAGAGGTTCATATGAACTTCTAACATGAAATCTCATTGAATCTCAAGGGCCAATAACATTCTTGTGACCAGTAAAATTTCTTCTAGCAAAAAAAAAAAAAGAATAATAATAAATTATTAATTTTAAACTAAACTAATAAAAAGGCATCTAAGTAAGTACTCTCCACCATTTTGAAGGAACTCGAAAGATTTCCAAAAAATCCGTTGAAAAAAGTTTTAATAGGAAAACCCTTATATGGGGGCAATAAGAAGACATGTTCCTTCACAAAAAATTTTTTTCAAAGGCTGTAGCACCGATTTCGGACTTAAAATACGAAATTTGAAACGGTGAGTAATGCCGATAAAATCATCAAAATACTGAATATCAGGAGTTATCGTTATACAGGGAGAGATGAAAAAACTGGAACCAAACTACTGTAAATTCAAAGCCACTTATCCGACAGCTGTTAAAATTATTCCAGTGATAGCTCATTACATTGTTTACAAGCGTACAAAAGCATTTTTGGTGAGAATTTTCCAGAAAATATATTATTCGTAATGGAATTTAAGCGTGATAGTGTGATTTCTTTATATTTGGCTGGAAAACCATAAGTGGCTTTAGTTAGAGCACTCAGCATTTAAATGTGTATAAATCTTTTGTGTCTCGTACCATAGCTTGTTACCTTGATACTGACAACGTAGTCTGACGTCAAGGAATTGGACGGAAGAAAACAGCAACATCAGCAGAAATAGTTCGAAAAGTAAAGAAGCGCATCGCAGTGGCCGGAAAATGGCTCGTGAGCTGAACATATCGCAATATTCCATTCGGCAAATGTTGAAAAATGAGCTCTGGGTAAAGCCATTGAAATTCCAAAAAGTGCAAGAACTTATACCGCAACAGATAGAAAATAGACTGAAAACAACTAAGGAGTTGCTTCCGTTGGCCGAAAGTGGTGAACTGCCGAATTTGGGTTTCTCCGATGAAAAAACATTCGCTGTGCAGCAGTTTGTAAACAAACAAAATGATCGTGTTTGCATGCCAAAGAGGTCAGCTGAAAATGTGCACTTTCGGTTGGCCACCAGAACTCAAGCGCAGGCCATGGTGATAGTGGGGGCCGCCATGACAGCCGATGTTCGCTCTCCGCTCGTAACAATCTGCTCTAATAATCGACAGTGGCATCAGAATAAATGACGAATATTATCGCGAAAATATTCTGGAGGGTGTATTAAAGCCTTGGGCACGCAAACATTTTGGCCGCAGATCTAAGACCTTCCACACCTTAGACATTCCGCAGACCTTGCACTCAGCACCATTGCACTCAGCACGCGCCAAAATCTCCGGATACCAATCCGTTGGACTATTGTGTCAGAATTATTTTGGAAAGCAAGGTTGGCACTAAGAAATACCAAATACCTTCGGTTAGCCACCTGAACTCAAGAGCCGTCCATGGTGATGGTGTGGGCCGCCATGACAGCCGATGTTCGCTCTCCGCTCATATTAATCGACCGTGGATTCAGAATAAATGCCGAATATTATCGCGAAAATATTTTGGAGGGTGTATTAAAGCCTTGGGCACGCAAACATTTTGGCCGCAGACTTTGGACCTTCCAGACCTTAGACATTCCGCAGATCTTGGACTCAGCAACATCGCACTTAGCACCCGCTAAAATCTCCGGATACCAATCCGTTGGACTGTTGTGTCGGGAGTATTTTGGAAAGCAAAGTGTCGATCACTTCAAACAAGCGCTTCGCCGGCAATGGACCACAATACCGAAGAGCAACATTTGAGCAAAGGTGGCCCATAATTCGTGCCAAAGGTGGCCAATTCGAACAAATCTAAACTTATTCTAAAATTTGATGCTATTCAGGCATTTTTTGCTTTCATTCAATAAAATTAAAAAAAAAAAAATGAAAAAATTATGGTGTTAAATTTGGTTGCACTTTGCTTATCTTACCCTGTACAGGGGCTATACGAGAGCTGTACTACCTATTCCGAACTTTGGTAGGTACCTTTATATAGGGGCTATATATGAAAATGAGGACCAACATGTTCCATTTACCAACTTAGCCTGTCTATTGACAAAATACACGTGTGTCCAAAAAATTAGCATTCTATTGCAATTCGTTCCAAAAATAGCGTGATTACAAAAGACAGCCAGTTGCAAACAGAATGGAAAATTTAATATACCCCCCTTAGAATGGCGAAGGGTTAAATAATAGTTTTTCAATTTGTTGGGAAATTTTTATCAAGTTTTTTAAGTTAATTGGATGCTGTAAAATTCAACGATGAAGCAGTTTCGAAGTCCTGAATTTCAAATAATTTTAAGTAAACACTACTCTGATTAAGGAGGAAGCCCTAAAGAATTCATCATTCAAGGATTCGAAATGCCCCCAATAACAACTTTCGAAAAATAGAAAATACCTAAAGAATTAATCACACAAAGAACTCCCCGTCAGAAATCTTTCCCGATATAAGCCACCCAATATTTTTCTCACCACCCTCGAATACCAAATGCACATCCGTATCTGTTTTGTTGTAAGCACATAAAAGTTGCTAAGTACTTGAGCCACAGAGATGCACACAACCAAACCCACACACACACTCGCTAACAAAAAAATCTTCACATGTTTTTGAAGTTGTTAGACGTGCTCTTAAAAAGTGCTACTATTTGAATAAATTTGTACTTGTTTTGCTTTTTTTTCTTCTGTTATTTTAAAAATATATATATTTTTTGTTTCTATTATCCATTCGTATTCGTAATGAATTAGCATGCAGAGACTGCAAGACGCACAGACGGATAGAGGATGCCGCATGCTGCCCCAGAGGTAGAAACAAAAACAAATTTTTTTACAGCTCCAAAGAAATAAAGCATGTTGCATACAACATGCTCAGCTGCATGTTGATACCTCATGTCTCATGTTGTTTGTATGTTGTGTGCCATGTTTCATTCAAAGTTGCTCTGAAGAAAAACAAAGAAACAAACCAAACCAAAAAAAAATGCTCAGTGAGAGCTTATAAATAAGTTAGCAATGTGGGTTGCCATTTTGGGATTTGTTGACCAAATAAATATAAAATAATACTATCAAAGGCCTATTGGACGAAAATATTCTCCAGGTCTTCCAGGGACTTATAACCTCCTTTTCGCTATTTAAACACAACTTCCTTAAGTTTTTTGAACAGAAACCCCTCAAAACAACTGACTGCCTTGGGCTGTTAAATTGAAAAAAGACATTCTATGAACAAAACACTTTTTGTGGCTTTTTGTTGTCAAAAGTCCTTCCAAAGGGGTTCTATAAACAGATGAAGTTTTGAGGGTCATCTACGGCTACGAGACCTTAATATGCCTTTCTTAAGCCTTCAATTATTAGATGATACTTACAAAAAAATCTATATAAAGAAGATCTTTACAGTTTATTTGCAAAGAGAAGACCAGATGCAAGTTTTCGACAGAAGACCTCAGACAAATCTTCTAAGTGCAGATGGTTTGAAACAAGTCTTCCATGTACATAAGTTCTTCTACAATTTTTCTTTGGATAAAAAATCTTCTACAGGTCTTTATAGAGGAAAGACTTAAGATTTATGTTTTCAAGCAACAGAAGAACTTTTAAGCGTATTTTGTAGGCAAAAGGCCATTTGGAAAATCTCTGAAAACCTCTTAAAAGCTTTCTATTAGCTGTAGACATATATGGTCTTCCATAGACCGATAAATTTATGAAAGGCTTCAGCCTTCCAAAGGTCTTCTATGAACAGATACATTTTTGGGGCTTTTCTAGGACAAGAAGAAATTCTCAAACCGAAGCGCTCCCTAAGAGTTTTTCAAGTCTTCTAAAATCAGATAATCTTTACAGAATCTTCTGCAATGAAGACTTCCTTCTGGTCTTCTATGGAAGACCTAATTTTTCTTTTTACACAAGTCATTTTCTCTTTGGACGAAATATCTTTTACTGGACCTCCACAAAGAGAAGACCTTCTGCAAGTACTTTACAAACAGAAGGTATTCAAATGTTTTGTGAGCGGCATTTCCTCGGTTAATCGACATGCTAGTGAAGTTACTACGATTTCTACGTAAAGGAGACCATTCGATTATACGGAGTCTTCTATGAATATTCCCTTATATTCATAAAAGCCTCCATTCAAAATGATCTTCTACCAAAGAATACCCTCTGCGAGTCTTCTCAAATAAAAATTATCTTTTATTGTCAATAGAGAAATGGCGGTCTATATAAGGTCCTCGAAAGATATTCTCTGCAAAGAAAATCTTTATATTGTCTTTTCTATACAAAATACCTTCAACTGGTCTTCTCTTTATGGAAAACCTTCAAAAGTTCTCTATATAGAAGACCCTAAAGGGGCTTTCTCTTTGTATAAGACCCTCACAAGTTCTTCTCTCTGTAGAAGACTTTTTGAGTGTCTATTATTGACAGAAGACTCGTTGAAGTTCTTTCAAAAATAGGGGACCATTTGACTGTTTTTGTAGAGAAACATTTTTTTTTTTTTTGACCTTCGAAATATCTCCTCTTTATAAAAGACCTTCAAATAGTAACTTCTTTATATAAAACCCTCAAAAGACCCTCTTAAAAGATCCCTAAAGGGACTTTTCAGAAGTCCCTCAAAGGGTATTCTCTCTACAGAAGACTTGTTGAGTGCTTCGGGGTCCTTCTATGGAGAAAAGTCCTTCCGTAGGTTTCTCATTAAGAAAATGGAGACATAGGATAGGAAAGTAATTTTGAAATATTTACTTCTACTCTAAGGATGTATGTTTGAAGGTCTATTGAAAATAATGGAGGTCAATAAAAGGCCTTCAAAAGACCTCTTCTTTATAGAATATTTTCACATAATAGTTTCTTTATAAGAAGGATCTTTTAGAAGATCCTCACTCTATAGAAGACTTTTTCAGAATCTTTTATTAAATGAAGACTGTGTGAGGTTCTTCTATAAAGAGAGTCTTCAATGGAGAGAAGGGGTTTTTCATTTTGAGAAACCATTTAATAAGTTACAATGGAGTGAAAATATCTCTGATAAATTATTCTATAGAGAAGACCTATTAAAGGCCTTTTTTAAGGTCGTCTGTGGAGAATATTTGTAAGGATTCTTTTTGAAGGTTTTCTTTAGGAAAAAATCTCTTGCTTTTTTCTGAAAAAAGAATATTAATTGCAGCTCTTTTGCCCATAGAATTCCTGTTGATACTTTTCTAAAAATTTTCTAAAAAAAATCAATTAATCTCTTCTTTTATAATTTTTGTGTGTAATAACCAAGATATGGCAACACTGTTTTTAATTCTTCTACCTTAAGAAGAGAGATGATTATTCTCTTAAGATCTACTTGAAATATATACTTCAATTACCATTCTATGATACGTTTTGCCATTTTTGGTCGATTTTGTATTAAAGAAACAGGTGGCAACACTGCTTCTCCATGTGATATTTAACTCTTCATTGCTTAAGCATGGACTTTAGGATTAGAAATTGAATGGATCCTTGGAGAACTGAAGAGCTTAAGATATTTTCAACATAACTAAATGAAGTTTTGTGCTCTGTTGCCTCTTGCTGTCGGTTTTGTTGGTGTTGTTATTGTTGTTGGATTTTTAATCCCTGACTTTGGAGATGTATGACTGAAGAGACTTAAACTATTTACGTAGGAATACATGGAAGTGCGTGTTCCCAAGTAGGAAGAAGAATATTGTGCACAAATTTCGCTTTAATGCGTGAGAGCTTCTAATTTCAGTTGCATTGCGTTTCCAAAATCTGACGGAAGGATTACAATTTCTTGCGTGGTATAATTAATTGAATATGAATATAGATAGTTTTGGCGCCAAGCTAACGTGCAATAATCTTGATAATGGGGTTTAATGTGGAAGAAAAATTTTTGAAATTATAGTTTGAAATGTTTGAATTTCTTAAGAGTCTTCTAAGTTCTACAAAGTTTGAGAATAAAACTGGCAGTGCTAAGAATATGTGGAAAATATGAAAATGCGTTGAAGTTCTGAATATTGAAAATCGAGAGGTATCCCAAGTTAATTTGTTAGTCATATACAGGGTTGTCCATAATCGACGGACCCAACTGGCAATGCCATAACTTTTGACAGAGATGTCACATCGCTTAATGACATACCGCGTTTGAAGCGTCAGTCCAAGCAGATTTTTACCATGAACCAATACACGCCACGCGAGCGCTCTGAAATAGTTGAAATTTACATTCAACAAAAGAAGTCAATTGTGAAAACCCAACGTGCTTTTAAAACATTAAAAAATGTGAGACGTGCGCCTTCTAAGAACACCATTAAGCGTTTATACGAAAAATTTGCGACTGGTAAGGCTCTTTCTAATCCGAAGAGGCCATATAAAAGTCGACCAAGGCGATCGACCGAGAATATCGCTGCCGTACGAGCCAGTGTTGAGAGGTCCCCAGTGTTGGGAGACTCGGTCCATTTACAACGGATTATTCGCATTGATTTGCATTTGTTCCCGTACAAAATTCAATTGGCGCAAAGAAAGTTGCCTGCGTACAAGCCTCGTCGATTGGAATGGGCACAAAGGTCCGTCGAATATGGGCAACCCTGTATATACATTATTTTTAATCAAATACTATTATTGAGCAACTGAAATTTACAACAAGTAAAAAATCTGTTAGTTCTGCCGGGCCGAACTTTGAATACCCTCCATCATTTGGATCGAATTCGACAATTCTCAAAAACAATAAAATCCGTTAAAAATTCTGTTATAAATAGCGAATGTAGCTTTTATATTAGGGTCAATACGACGACATGGACCTGCATAGGTAAATTTTCAATATAAAATATAATATTCAAATGCGAAACTTAGAATAAAATCGGTGAATAATGTAGCTAAAGTCATCAAAACACCGAATATCGGGAGGTACCTTTATATGGGGGCTATGCGAAGACGTGGGCCTGCACAGATAATTGTCTGTTTTCGGCTGTAGTATTCATTGCGAACTTCAACTTCCAAATTTGAAACAATTCCGGCGAATAATGTCGCTAAAATCATCAAAATACCGAACATTGGGAGGTACCCTTATATGGGGGCTATGCGAAGACGTGGGCCTGCACAGATAATTTTCTGTTTTATGCTGAAGTATTCATTACGAACATCAATACCAAATTTGGAAGAATTCTGATGAATATTGTCGCTAAAATCATCAAAATACCGAACGTGGACTTACATGGCCCATTTTCAATACCAAAATTCCTGCAGGCATAATATACATTTGAGTAAAATTTTAGCAATCTACTTCAGTTCGTTCGGAAGCTATGGTGATTTCCACAGACGGATAAACGGACGGGCATCGTTAAACGGACGGGCATCGACGTAAAATTTTATGCTGATCAAGAATATATATACTTTGTGGGGTCTAAAACGTATATTTCGAGGTATTACAAACATAATATGCCCTCCGTACTATGGTGGAGGGTATAAAAATATTTAAAATTGTGTATATCCAAATTGGTGTTTTTATGTCAGCAGTTTCGTATTAAAACAAAAAAGTATAAAGAGCCAGTGTTTCTAGTAGTGAAATTCCTCCATCAAATCTCTAAAATTATGTGCCAGTCTCGCTGGGAAGATTAAGACGATTGCAAACCTCTACACTCTTCAACAGTAAACTGAAGAGTGATAAAAGTAAATTCCTACTCATCTTATTTAAATATACCCCGATTTTTTCCCTAATCTACCCGAAAAAATCAGAACCTTGCACAATTGTTTACCTAAAGTCAATAGACAACAACACCAAAGGTCTATCTTTTAGAACAGTTCTATTCAAAACACTCACCCAATAAAACAGGTATGCTGCATCTTGGATTCAAACCGATGCGTAAGCAACAACATGTGTGAGAGATGTTTGGTCACAGTGTTCGGCATTGGAACGATTTGTAATTCTTTGAGCAAATAAACACAGCACACATTAAAACTTTTCCTTTGTTATTGTTGCTTTGGGAGGGTGTTGGCAAAGAGAGTATGTGAGCGAAGGGGAAAGAGAGAGTGAGTGCGTGTGTGTATGGCTGTGTTTGTTGTACAACCCTTAGCCATTCGTACAACAGCGTGTTGCGTAAAGCATGAGTAAACAGGTAGGCAAAACAACGGCACAAAGAGAGCAAGAGGGATAGATAGATGAGAGCGAGGGAAATTACAAAGAAAATGCAGTCAGTTTATGATAGCCGATCAAAGTATTCGGATGTGCGTGCAAGACGGAAATCGACGAAACGAAAACTGAACGACGACGACGAGTACGAGTGGCGTGTTTATTTTGTTTACGTACGTAAATTTTCAAGTTGTTATTGTTTACAACGGCTAAAAACAACATAACCAACAAATGTGTGCAACAATAAATGGAAATTCCTTCTTGGATTAAATTTTCGAGGGCCATTATTTGTGAAAAAGGATTTGTGGAGAATTTGAAAAAATCGAAATTTTACCAAGCTGGATTAATTTTTAACAGAAAATAAATTTTGAAAAAAAGGATATAATATTTATTGGAAATACCAAAACAAAATAATTTGAATGTTAATAAAATAAATATTTTAATGCAATTCCAAATAAGAAAAAAAAAAATAATTTTGCAATGAAACATAAAATAATTAATCAAGATAAAAAATTGAAAATTTGAAAAATTGAAGTTTTTAATAAAAAAACTAAGCTGTTAACAAAGTGAAAATTAAAAATTGTTTTATTAAAAATATTTTCATTTTACAAAAGAATAAAATTAACAAAGTGAAATTGGAATTTTGTGAATAAATATATTACCGATGTGATAAGTTCCTGCTTTGTGATTCCTATTTGAAAATACAAGAATTTGAAAAATATTTATCAGAATTTAAACTCAAAAATTATACCTACCATTGGATAATAACAATATACAAAAATACATCTCTGGGTTGAAAGATCCACCTGAATGGAATATAATTATCTTATATAAAGGTATTAACCCAATATTAATTATGATAAAACTTAAGTATATTTTTAAGGTGCCAACGAACATTCCTCTTAATATGATTTTGAAAAAAAAAAAAAAAAAAATGTGATTAGATGCTTTCCCCAAAAAAAAAAAAAAAAAAAAAAAAACTTTTTGGAATATGACTATTACTCCAACCGAAGTAATGTTATTAATTAACTAGTTTTTTTAATAAAACAAATATGCAACGAATGATTTAGAATTTTTGCCATAGTAAATTGAGAATGTTGAATATTAACATGTGTTCCATATGATTTTCAAATCTCTTTTCCGAACAATATTTCAATTTTCTTAGTGCTGCAAACCAAGTGATGGAGTTTTTAGTTTCCCTTAAAAATTGTCACCCAGAACAGCAGAAGTCTGACAGAAAAGAACTTTGTATAACCGAAATAATGTTATAAATAACTAGTTTTTTTTTAATAAAAAAAAAAAAAAATATATATGCAACAAATGATTTAGAATATTTGCCATAGAGAATTCTCAATTCAAAAATATTAAACTTGTGTTCCATATAATTTTCAAATCTCTTTTCCGAACAATATTTATATTTTCTTAGTGCTGCAAGTGATGGATTTTCTAGTTCCACTTAAAAATGTTCACCCAGAACAGCACAAGTCTGACAGAAAAAAGTACAGAATATCGTCGGTGTAATGCTTAATGGTCCTATAAGCCATCTGCTTGTTTTTAGAAAAAAACATTTAAAGTTTTTTTTTTTTTTTAAGTGTTTAGGTTTTCACTTTAAGTAGCATGGAGCCGATTGAGAATAGTGTGAATTTGTTTTTTTGACAAGAAAAATATGCCTATCCCTGGAAATTTTCAGATTATCGCTACAAAATAAAATTAATCAGTGCTATGGGAATGTTGTATATATTAGGGGGTATAATAGCTATTTTTCGGCATCTAGAGGTTTACAATGTAAAAGCGCATCTTCTTTAAACAAGCGTATCCTTTCTTTCCTCTTATTAAGAAATTTGTTAAAAAATTTAAAATTCTGAATTGCTAAAAATCCAAGGTTCATGTTTAAATCGGTAAAATATTTGTGGCATTTTACCTAAACTTGGGGTTTTTTAGTCCCATAAATTAGCCACCTGAATTTGGGAACATGAACACAATTTACAACTCCATCCAAACGTACAACATGCACAAATGCAAAATACCGCCGGGGTTAATTTATTTATTTTTTGTTGATACCCTTAGCCATATGGTAGCAAGGGTAGAGGACAAAAACGGGCCTCATTAAAATAGCGGTTTTAGACCCTAGGTATCTTTGGACCAAATTCGTTACAGGACATTTGGAGTCGATTTAGCGACCGTCCGTGCGGCTGGTGCGCACGATAACTCAATTTCCTCCTCCACAAAGGATAAAAAATTTGAATTACTCTTGTCTTGTCTTCTTCAAATTATACACTTCGCAATATTTTTATTAACTCAAGGTTCAGTGTGAAGATGGAATATATCGCTCCTCTCCTTCAGGTACCTCCCCCACAAAGGGTCAACATTTTGAATATCAATGAAGCTCATTAAAGGCGAAATAGCCATCCGATTCCATTCAAATTTGGTACATCTCAATATTTCCATTAACACAACATCTCTACCAGCTTCATGGTAGAGATCGGACCATTTATTCTGGTACCTCCCCCACATAGGGTTCAAGATTTTGAAAAACAAATTTCACACACACACACAAACATTTTTACCAAGATAATATATATCTGCGAATCCCTTCTAGGGATTCATACAAATGAATGTAATACTCGATATAGTCCAAATCTGGAACGTCGCAATATTTATATCAAGTCGATTTAAGTCCATCGAGGGTAAAAAATTTGAATTATCAAAACTTATTTGAAATATAATAACTGAAAAATCCGTCGAAAAATACCACTTAAATGAAAACTGCTATATGGGGGCTATACGAAGACGTGCACCTGCATAATTTTTGTGTCATAGGCTGAAGTACCGATTCCGAACTTCTAATACGAAATTTTAAATAATTCCGTTGAATAATGTCCCTAATATCATGAAAATTGAAAAAAATGCCGGTGAATAAAGTTGCTAATATCATCAAAACCCGAATTAAGGGAAGTACCGTTATATGGAGGATATACAATATCGTGCACCTCTCTCTCCCAGTGGGTACAGTAGTCAGAACGAAGTCATGGTGTGAATTTTATGACAATTCCATTGAAAATTGTGGCGAAAATCATGAAAATACCCAATATCGGGAGGTACCGTTATATGGGGGCTATTCGATATCGTGGACCGATATAACCCATCTTCTTTTTTACTTTTTTATCTTCATCTTTTTTTTTACAATTTTACTTTCCTATCTTAATTCGTTTTGACTCTAGCGTGATTACACCAGAGGGAGGAGACGTATAGACTGACAGGGCCAAATAGTCCTAAAATTTTACCCTGATCTGGAATATATGTGTATACTTTGTTAGGTCTAAAATTATTATTTTGATGAGTTACAAACGGAATGACGAACTTAATATAGGGTATAAAAAAATAGGACCAGAAAGATCCTTATAGTGACTCGCTTTTGAATTACAATTTTTGTCTTCTCTATTTAGATTACTTTGCGATGTTAACATGCCGAGTTTGTCCTCCAATTATTTTTTGTGTTTCGCAGTGTAATTAAAGCTCAATATTCATTTTTTTTTTTTTTTTGAAATTCTAAATATTGCTACTATCTTCGACGATTTGGAATTTTCACTTAAAAGCGTTCGATACGATTAAGGCTAAAAGCTGAATCTCTATATATAGGATATTTTAAAATTATTGACAACGTAAAGCTTTCTTTGTATTAGAACTGCGCTTAATTACTTTTTTTTTGTTTCGAAGAAACATAATATTTCTACTTTTTATACCCTACACCACAAGGTGGTCAGAGTATTATGTCTTTGTGCATTTGTTTGAAACAGGCAAAAGGAAACGAGATAGACCCATAGTTCCTTTTGATAATCTGCATAGAATCACATTCTGAGTCGATTTATGCATGTCCGTCCGTCCGTCTGTCCGTCCGTCCGTCTGTCCGTCTGTCCGTCCGTCCGTCTGTCCGTCTGTCCATGTATTTTTGTAAACAAAGTACAGGTCGCATTTATTGCCCGATCCAGATGAAATTTTGCACAGATCATTTGTTTGGCCCAAGGACGAACCCTATTGAAATTGGAAATAATCGGTCAAAATTTAGATATAGCTGCCATATATATCTTCGTCCGATTTGCCTTGTATTGTGCACCAAACGTGTAATATCAGCCCGAATTGTATGGAATTTTGCATATTCACCCAAATTAGGTCTGAAAATGCCAAATTAGGTATGCCAAATTTGATCGAAATCGGTTCAGATATAGCTATAGCTCCCATATATATTGTTCATTCGATTTCTTATTTTTGTCCACCGCCGCCGTAATATGCACTCTGCAACAACAATATTTGGGGAAATATATCAAATGCAGCTCAGCAATACATTTGTTAAATTTTATCGAGATCGGTTCAGATTTGGATATAGCTCCCATATATAACTTCGTCCGATTTACCTTTTATTGTGCACCAAACGTCTAATATTTGTCCAAATGGGATGGAATTTGGCACATACGACCGAATTGAGTCTAGAACCTAGTATGTCAAATTTGGTGAAGATCGGTTCAGATATAGCTATAGCTTCCATATATATTATTCATCCGACTTGTTATATTTGTTACCCACAACCGTAATATGCACTCCGTAACAGCGATATTCAGGGAAATATATCAAATACAGCTCAGAAATATATTTGCCAAATTTTATCGAGATCGGTTCAGATTTGGATATAGCTCCCATATATATCTTTATCCGATTTCAAATTAATTGTGCACCAACTGGGCAATACAATTCCGAATTTAAAAGATACAAATGCTTCGGCATATTTAGTCCTTTGAACTTTAAGTTATAATTATAATCATAGCGTGTATGATTGAATTCTCCCATAAAAGCTTGTAATTGTTATGTGGAGCTCTACTAAATTAGCAAAGTGGTGTAGGGTATCATAAAGTCGGCCCCGCCCGACTTTAAGACTTTCTTTACTGGTTTATTATTATGGAAGTGCATGCAAAAAAAAAAAAAAAAAACGACTTAGCCAATATCCATTATACGCTACCCCAAAGCAAGCTAGCTAGCTAGCTGTGAAATTAAGTGCCGTTGGATGGTGACAAGTGTGACACTTGACAAATCGCGTTTGCAGATATGACGGGCGAAATGGTAAATATTCAATTTCAGGAATATGAAAACAAGGAATAATATCAATATTTCAATATTCTTCCGTCTCATATCTGTGGCACATGTCAGTCTAGAAGTTTATGGTAACACATTGCCTTTGGCAATTACCTTTTAGACATTCATTCGGTCGGTTGGTTGTTCGTTCGTTCGTTCTTTCATTTGTTTGTTTATTTATTTGCTGCTTTTCTTTCGAATCTTTTTTTCTCTCGTGCAAACACACATACACGCACTCTAAAATCATCTGCCAAGAAACATCTCAACGTAATCTCATGTTTTATGATAATGGATTTTAAATAACACCAAACAAGACAAAAGCAAAGTCAAGCCAAGCCAAGCAACCAGTCAGCCAGCCAGCCAGCAGCATCATCTATGCATTCTTAATAGCGTTCTTGGCGCTCTTCTACGGAGGTACTTGTTTTTGTTGTCTCTTCGTTGCTGTTGTTGTTTCTCTTTCTTTTTCTAGAAGTCCATTAACATGTCCTTTGATAAGGAAAATCCATCAAGAAATAAATTTTATGATTTTCAAATAAATGGATCATAAAATCTTTTAAAATATGTCGACAGTTGGGTTGTCTTTTTTTGGTGTATGCGTGTGTGTGTGTGTGTCCATCACATGGCCAGTTGTGGCCAACAGCAAAGGTGATGGCGGCCCAAAAGCTTTTTGAAAATGGGCAAAGAAGAATGACCAGAACATAAAGTGCCAAATGAATGAAAGGGCCAAGATAAAGAAAGGGAAATGGTGTTAAGTGAGGCCGGGCCGAAGTTTTTGTACACTTCATTACGTGGAAATCTAAATTACGGTGAAATTAGTTGGCTTTATATACCTTAAATTTGGGGGGTCTGGAATGACATATAGGCTGTAGTACCCATTACGAACTTCAATACCGAATTTGAAACAATTCCGGCAAATAATATCAAACAAATCATAAAAATAACAAGTATCGGGAGGTACCGTCATATGGGGGCTATACGAAGACGTGGACCTGCACAGACAATTTTCTGTCATAGGCTGTAGTATCCATTTCGAACTTCAAATGCAAAATTTGAAACAATTCTGGTGAATAATATCGCTAATATCATAAAAATACCGAATATCGGGAGGTATCGTCATATGGGGGCTATGAGATATATACCTGCATACAACATTTTTTTTCATTGGCTGTAGCACCCATTACCAACTTCAAATACGAAAGTTGAAATAATTCTGGTAAATAACGTCGCTAAAATCATGAAAATACTGAATATCGGGAAGTACCGTTATATGGGAGATATACGAAGACGTGGACCTGCTTACGAAATTTTTTGTCATGGGCTGTAGTACCCATTACGAACTTAAAATATAAAATTTGAAACAATACCGGTAAATAATGTCACTAAAATCATGAAAATACCGAATATCGCGAGGTACCGTTATATGGGGGCTATACGAAAACGTGGACCGACATGGCGAACTTAACGAACTTAACCTTCCTACTGATTAACTAAGCATGTATGCAAAATTTTATCCATCTATCTCAATTCGTTCGAAAGATGGCGTAATTAAAACAGACAGACGAGCATCGCTAGATCGTCTTAAAATATTAAACTGACAACGTTAATACACCCTCCATAGAAAGGTAGAGGGTATAAAAATATTAAGTTCGACAGAGCCGAACTTTTAATACCCTCCAATTTATATAAAAGTATCTGAATTCAAACTACAAGTACCAGCAGCACCGTTTGGATAATGCTGTCAAACTGAGGCCGTTATGTGGCGGCCATACCAAAACGGAAACCTCCATAGACAATTGTATACTTCACGGGTTGTCATCTACCAAATCTTCTTAAATAAAAATTTAAATTTGAAACAATTACGTGGGTAAATGTGACTAGGATTATCAAAACAGCGAATATCGGTGGGTATCGTTATATGTGCGCTATAGGAAAAGGTGGACCTAAAAATTCAATGTTCTGCAACCTGAGCTAGTACCCATTATGAACTAAAAATACCAATGTTTAGACAAATCCGTGAAGAAATGTGGCAAAAATTATTAAATATGGCATCACCGAATATCGGGAGATACCGTTTTATGGCGGTTATACCAAAACGTGGACCGACATATATATAATCATCCTAGATACAACACAAACTGTTCTGCTAAATTTTGAAGCTCTACGTCAAACAATTGAATTATGGTCAGGAATATTTAAACGTTACGAGGATTCTGAGGAATATTTAAAAATATTACCAACGGAATGACAAACTCAGTATACCCTACATATCTGTATGGTGGAGGGTATAAAAAGGCAACAGGGCTAAGTCAATTAGCCACTGGAAGATAAAGATCGAAAAATATGGTACTTCCATAGTGCAATGGTGGTGTGTGTGTGTGCCATTGGCAGCGGACAGTGAGTGAAGGGTGTTGACATTATCCAACCCATTATTTTTAACAATGTCATCAGCACACAAACTGGGTTGAGTTGGATACCCTCATACCTTTGTACGTAAGTGTGAGTGTAAGTATGTTTCAACCAAAAAAAGTGTTACACAAAAGAATTTTGTTTCGTTAAATTGCTGCCTTATTGTTTCGGCAATCGATCAATGCTATTTGCTGGCCTTTAAGTCCATCTATCCATCCATCCATCCACAATGTGGAGAGGTCAAGGTGCTTCGGCTTGTAAAAATCCACTTAATGCTTCCTCGCTTTTTTTCTCACACTCCACTGATTGAGGCTGCTGCTGCCTGTTTGCCTTTGTTCCAAATCTCTTCGCTTCCAGGAGCTTGTGGCGGTAGGGGGTTCACGGTTTGTTGGCTGGCAACATTTTCCCGCTGTTAATGAGTCCGTTTACCACTCTGTCTCTCTCTCATTAACGAACAACGTTACATTTAACATTTCAATGTTGTGTTTTCGCTACTGATTTTCTTGTTTTGTTTTTCTTTCTTTCTTTCCAACCCAAATCAATGATGCAGTCAGTTTTTTGCCTTGACATCAAATTCGTGCTGCCATTAAAAGCAATGAACATCCAATGAATTAAAAAAAAAAACAATTGGAAAATACTTTGAATGAGAGAAGGACAAAAGCAAAAAAAAAAAAAAAAAAAAAAACGAAATCTCTTCCGTAACAAATACCATTCGAAATGAAAAGGGGACAAAATATGTTGCAAAGAGAACAACAACAACACAGCAAAGCCCCCAGCAAACGGCCAACTTTAGGTATGAGCCAGCACAACAATGCCAACAAAAACTATTTTATAAATTTAGCTGTAAATGAGACTAATTAACATTGTTAATGATGGACAACTCCTCCACCAAAAAAAAAAAAGAGAATAAAAAGCAGAAAAAAAACTCAGCCAGCAGTGATGCAGAGATTTGGTCAGAAGAACCAGGCCACAGGAAGTGACTTTGGCCATTTAACAAAAAACAAGAGGCTAAGCATAGGAAATGATTCGTAGCTTAGCGTAACACAAAAATGCAATCAAAAGAATTTAGAAAGGAAAAGTTGTTGGACAGAAAAAAAAAACAGAAGTTGAATGGAAATGCCCCACAGCCAGGGCTAACGTTTCTGTTTTGTGGTAATAGGGTGATAATGATGTTGTCGAGGGTCTCTGTGGAGAGGAAGGATGAATAAAACTTTTTAGAAAACTGATTGTTTTATTTGTGAATAGGGAAACGAAAGTTTATATTGTTTCAGAATATTTCGAATTTCCCCAAACCGAAGGCTTCAAGAAGTTGTGTTGGTTAGAAGAAATATAGGTTTTTCTATTTTAATTATTTTTTTCTAATTCACGGACAACTTTCTTCGCTGCGAGGGGAGAAGCAGTCAATAGTTCATAAAACGATAAAAAAATATTGTTTGGCTACAAAAATATAACCCAGAAAAAAAATTAAATACCATGGTCAGAATATATTTTTTGATTTTTATTTTGTTTTTCATTTTTATTAGAGCTCGGGACATGGGTCGTCGGTAATACATGCAAAATTTGAATTTAATGTGTAATGGAGATTGTTTACCCTAAGCGTATTCTGAATAAAAAATTTATTCTTTACAAGTCTTTTTCTTTCCAGATTTTAAGGACAAACATTTTTTTACTGATGTGGGTTTAATTTGAAAAGAATATATATATATATATATATATATATATATATATATATATATATATATATATATATATATATATATATATATATATATATATATATATATATATATATATATATATATATATATATATATATATATATATATATATATATATATATATATATATATATATATATATATATATATATATATATATATATATATATATATATATATATATATATATATATATATATATATATATATATATATATATATATTCTTTTCAAATTAAACCCACATCAGTAAAAAATGTTTGTCCTTAAATCTGGAAAGAAAAAGACTTGGTCAGAAGAACCAGGCCACAGGAAGTGACTTTGGCCATTTAACAAAAAACAAGAGGCTAAGCATAGGAAATGATTCGTAGCTTAGCGTAACACAAAAATGCAATCAAAAGAATTTAGAAAGGAAAAGTTGTTGGACAGAAAAAAAAAAAACAGAAGTTGAATGGAAATGCCCCACAGCCAGGGCTAACGTTTCTGTTTTGTGGTAATAGGGTGATAATGATGTTGTCGAGGGTCTCTGTGGAGAGGAAGGATGAATAAAACTTTTTAGAAAACTGATTGTTTTATTTGTGAATAGGGAAACGAAAGTTTATATTGTTTCAGAATATTTCGAATTTCCCCAAACCGAAGGCTTCAAGAAGTTGTGTTGGTTAGAAGAAATATAGGTTTTTCTATTTTAATTATTTTTTTCTAATTCACGGACAACTTTCTTCGCTGCGAGGGGAGAAGCAGTCAATAGTTCATAAAACGATAAAAAAATATTGTTTGGCTACAAAAATATAACCCAGAAAAAAAATTAAATACCATGGTCAGAATATATTTTTTGATTTTTATTTTGTTTTTCATTTTTATTAGAGCTCGGGACATGGGTCGTCGGTAATACATGCAAAATTTGAATTTAATGTGTAATGGAGATTGTTTACCCTAAGCGTATTCTGAATAAAAAATTTATTCTTTACAAGTGTTTTTCTTTCCAGATTTTAAGGACAAACATTTTTTTACTGATGTGGGTTTAATTTGAAAAGAATATATATATATATATATATATATATATATATATATATATATATATATATATATATATATATATATATATATATACATATATATATATATATATATATATATATATATATATATATATATATATATATATATATATATATATATATATATATATATATATATATATATATTCTTTTCAAATTAAACCCACATCAGTAAAAAATGTTTGTCCTTAAATCTGGAAAGAAAAAGACTTGTAAAGAATAAATTTTTTATTTATAATTTTATATATATATATATATATATATATATATATATAAATTTGGTTTTATTGAAGAAATTTCGACCTATAAAATAGATATTGGTTCTTTGGTCTATTTTATTGTACAGGACATCTTTACTATTTCTTGCAATTCTCTTCATCTACCATCAATTTTTTTTGACATCTGGCCTTTTTAGTACTTAAAATGTACAATTCATTCAGATTGACAAACTATTTTAATCAAAACTTCATGAATATTATTAAATGTCAAGACTTTCAAGGTTTTATATATTACCAAAGTTTTTCCTTTTTCGGAAGAATACGAACCGATCTCAATATCATATTTCAGGAATCCAGCTCCACCCAAAACTCAATTGGATTTCAGCTCAATTTAATCACCTAATACGAAATTTAGGATTTTTCGTACAATTACACATTTTTTTCGTACAGTACACATTTCCAAAACCACCTCTTTATCTCAATCCCAGATACCAACAGACTTCAGTGTCAAATTTCAGGACTCCAGTCCTATCCATTCACATAATACCAAGTTTAGTTCCATTTAGTACTTTTCGTAGCGCCAAATCTCAAACACAGATCCCATCAGTAATCGAAATATCGAATTTCTGAATTGTATTTCTAACCTTTCACCTATTTCCAAATATATTATTTCCAATATAATATTTCGTACTTGTCGTACAATTATAGCACACAGGTCCGAAACCACTTCCATATGTCCTGACTACACATGAACAGCGACCCCAAATTCAGATTTCTAGCACTATCTGTTCACACAATGCCAAATTGTACCAAATTCTGTACTATTTACTGTTTTTCGTGCTTGTAGGATACATTTTTAAAATCAGCTCTTTATCACAAACCTACCATCAACAGGTGCCCCAATACAAAATTTCAACTTCATCCGTTCACCCTAAAAACTGTTTCAAATTTAGTACCATTTGCTACAGTTCGTAGGCTAAGTACACATTTCCAAAACCGCCTTCATATACCAAACGTACTTTCCAAACTTGATATCCATACCGAATTTCAAGTTTTTTAATCTATCCGTTCACATAATTCCAATTGGTATTATCTGTTCACCCAAATCCAAATTGTACCAAATATAGATCTATTTGGTATTTTTCGTGCACTTGTAGTACACACATTTCCAAAATCACTTTTTCATCACAAGCCTGCCAACAACAGGTGCCCCAAAACAAAAATTCAAAATTTCAGCTTCATCCGTTCACCCCGAGAACTGTTCTAAATATAGTACCATTTGGTACAGTTCGCACACTAAGTACACATTTCCAAACCCGCCTCATGTACCTAACTTACTTTCCAAACTTGATGTCCATATTTTTCAAGTTTTTTAATCTATCCGTTCACATAATTCCAATTGGTACCATTTTGGAAGTTTTGTAGCTTCTTAGAACTTTTCGTAACCTTAAAGTTCGAGTTTTCAAAAACCCTTTGGCAGTGACTCTTATCATAAATCTCGAACGAACCCTTTTAGAACGAATTTCCAAAAATTCAGTCTAACTACACGATTACGCACCAAGACTAACCCTCGTGAAAATTTCAAGATTCCAGCTTGAGCCGTTTCGTCTGAGCATTGATTGTGACTCAGTTTTTTTTTTCACATTTCGAGCTCTCACTAAGTAGTTTACTCCCCAAAAAATAAATCACAATATTTTTTCCACCTTCTGATTGAGCCCTAATATAAAGGCTTTGCTGTTCGGTATTCTAAACTTTTAGGCCCAATTTCCAAACAAATTTCGATTTCTCAGTTGGAGTTTCAACTTCTCATAAGATCTATTCGATATAATAAGATATTCTAAATAAATTAATTCCCACATTTAGGAGATTTTGAGGACACCCGATTGTACCATAGATAATATTTTTTCATGGTGTAGGGTATAAAAAATCTGCTCAGACGATTATAGAAACTTATGCTAGTTACTTTAGTTAGAAAATTTATAATAGATCCATTTTTTTAATCTTAAAGAAAATGTTTCTTAGAAAATATTAATAAATCATCTGTTTATTGAAAATTATTCATATGCCGCCTTAGATTTTGAAACAATCATTTTCTAAGAACATTTTTTTCAATGACATTCCAAAACCTCTTTTCTCTGAAAATTTTGGTAGTTTTGATATTCGTTCATATTTTTCTCTAATTCCGAATTCTTGTATCGAGTTAATGATAAATCCTACACTAAACATGCGAATTACTTTTACAAGCCTTAATAAAATTGCCATTAATTTCATGTTCGTGAGTCTCGCAAAGCATCATTCCCTTATCGCTGTTTTGGACACCCAAATTATGTTGCGTGTTTGCCACAAAAACTCACAAATTTGAATTAATCTCCTTTAACATTTGCAATGACAGAACGTTTTGCAAATTTGATTGATGTATTCAATTAAAGAGTAATGACAAATCCAAAGAGACCGAAGGGGGGATGAAATACGAGAGCTAGAAACAAGAGGCTAAACAGAAAATTAATACAAAGAATTAAGGGTACTTAAGGGCACCCGTACACACACGCACCCACGTACATATGTACGTTAGTACACACATTTGATACAAGGCATATATTCTTCATTCATAGGTGACATCTATTTAGGATTCACAAATAAGTCTGAACTTTTGTGGCACACACACACACACACACAAACACACTTTGTTAATTCCGAATTATGAATTCTCATTTAGGTAATGTGTGAATTCATACAAATGAGGTGGAGGAGAAAGGAGGGGAGGGGAAGCATCAAATCAAACCAAAAGTTTTCCTATTAATGGCATTTGGCATAAGGTTAACAACAAAACACTCCAAGAAGTTACTACAAAAAGGATTTTCATGAATGCTTACCAACTAAAGACATCTTAAGTATGTTGTGTGTGTGAATGTGAGTGTGTCTGTGTGTGAGCATTTCTGTGTGTGTGGGCATTGATTTAAGTTGAGTTGATTTGATATCAATCAGATTAGTTAAGAGGAATAATTGATTGAATGAATGGCTGACTGGTTGCTTGACTGACTGGCTGGCTGGCAGACTGCCACTATCCATGAAATGATCCAAGAATAAGTGAATAAAATCAAAAACAACAAAAAAAAAAAAAAAGATGAAGCAGAAGAAGACTAAAGCACCACAGACGATGACGATGACGACGACTCTCAATGATTGCATGCAATGGTCCGTATCAATGATTTCGAAAATGAAAAGAAAACTATTAAAACGCTTACGTTAGACAGTTTATTTTTGGAGCCTCATTCCTGTTTTTCCAACACCCACACACACAAAAGAAGTTTGCACATATATGTTTTGATATGAAACATATACGTGTATGTATGCATGTACATGAAGAGAACCGATATGAAGTTTTGCCATATAAAATATTGCAAAAAAAAAAAAAACGAAAACTGAGGGAAAATCGTAAGCCATGGCTGGCAAACAATACCCACTCAATAATAGCCAAATGAATGAAAAAGGCACAACTCTTTTGTGTGTGTGAAATCGAATCGTACGTATGTGTGAGACGAACAATGCGAACAAACCTTATTCCTTTTTCTGCTATTCCACTTTCATTTGATCTTAAAGCCATGCGGATAAGAATGGACTGGGAAAGATTTGCCAGAAACATTTTCAATGATTTTTGGTTGTTAATTAACCCATTCTTTGGGGGGCAAAATGTTTGAAATTTCATGAGATTTTCAAAAAAAAAAAAAAAAATTTTTAAAGAAAATTATTATTCTTGTGAAAATAAAAATTAGAGTTGGACCTTTTAATTCAGAATAAAATTGAATTTTATAGATGCTTCTCTATGCAGTATTACATTTTAGGAAATTTGCTCAAATATTTTAGGAACATTTAGCTACTTTGTAGTTCTCTCACATTTCATGCACAGTTACTCCCTTCTCTACATACTTGGAACTTAATTTTAGTAAATTAATTCATATATTTTAGGAACATGTAGATACTACTAACTTTTCTCATTTCATGAGGATTTACTCTCTCTCTCTTTCTTCTATTAAGTATTAAATTTAAAGAAATAAGTTCATATATTTAAGAGACATTTAGCTATAGAATATTTGCTCTCTTTTCTCGTAAGCATTTAACTGTAGGAAATTGGTTCATTTTTTAGGACATTTACCTACTTTTGAGTTTTCCTACATTTGAGGAACATTAACTCACTCTCCCTCTCTGTTTATTGAGTATTTCATTTTAGGAATTTTGTTTATGTATTTTAGGAACATTTCCCTTTATTTGGCTACTTCTACCTTTAGGAAAAATGTACTCTCATTTCTATTGAGTATTTTCTAACAAAACTACATTTTGAAACAATTTTCGTGAATAAAATACATTAACAAATGTATACCAATAACCATTTTTTCAAAAAAGATTCTGTGAGCCCTGAGAACTATTTTAGGAATTTGTATTTTGTATTTGTATTTTTTAGGATAATTTTTCAAAACTAAATTTTAAAAGGAATTTTTGAAGGGAGGTTCTCTTTCTCAAAAAAAAAAAAGCAAAAAAATAATAATTTTGGAACAAAGATTATTATGAAATTCTCTTGCTACAAAAACAGCAGCAAATCTTAAAAAACAAGTAAAAAGCTATAAGTTTGGCCAGGACGAACTTTGTATACCCTCGACCACTCGGTACAATTTTGGCAATTTTTAAAAAAATAAAATCCGTTAAAAATCCTTTTACAATCTTAAAATACCGAATGTAGCCGTATATTAGGGTCTATACGACTACGTGGACTTGCATAGGTAACTTCTGTCATAAGCTATTACAATATTCAAATGCGAAACTTGAAAAAAATATGTTTATAATATAACTAAAATGATCAATATACCGGATATAGGGAGGTACCATGGGGGTTATAAAACGCGGACCTGCACAGACAATTTTCTGACATAGGATGTAGTATCTATTACGAACTGCAAATACAAAATTTGAAATAATTTCGGTACATGATGTCGCTAAAATCATCAAAATACTGAATATCGGGGGTGCCGTTAAATGGTGTCTAAACGAAGACGTGGACCTGCACAGACAATTTTCTGTCATAGGCTGTAGTATTCATTGAGAACTTCAAGTACCAAATTTGAAATAGCTCCGATAAATAATGCCGCTAATATCATCAAAATTCCGCATATCGGGAGGTATCGTCATATGGGGGCTATAGGAAGACGTGGACCTACATGGCCCATATTCAATACCAAAAGGCATAGTACACATTTCTATCAACTTACTTCATTTCGTTCGGAAGCTAGAGTGATTTCCACAAACGGACGGACATTGATAAATCGACATTGAATTTTATGCTGATCAAGAATGTATATACTTTGTATGGTCTAAAATATATATTTTCAGGTGTTACGAACGGAATGACAAACTTAATATACCCTCCATACATGGTGGAGGGTATACAAATTATGTTGGGAATTTTTTCATAATTGAATAACAAATTAGGAACTTAATCATATTATTTCGAATCATTAGTTTTTTTCCTGTATTGGTACCCTATACATTCCCAAATGGGTTAAAAGCATAAAACTATATTAATACGGCTTTGTTAGTTTATTCGCAATACACTCGATGCGACTTAAAGTTTAAACAATGGCCATTATAAAAATTCTCAGATTTTTGCTTTCCACTTCTTTGCTGTTTTTTTCCTTTTGCCATTGAGCACACCACTTAAGTTAATCCGATTTTAATAAAAGGCTTTCAATTCGAACATGAAGTGTGAGAAACACTTAATGAAATACAAATGAAACTTGAACGAATTCAAACATATGGGAGCGTTTTAATAGTAGAGAGATTTAGAAAATAGAAAACAATATATTTGGATAACAGGATAATGATCGTAAAAAGTTTTGGAGTGGCATGAAACTATAGGTAAAAAATAGAAATTAAATTTAAGTAATGGACTTGGGAAAACTTTCAAACTCTATTGTTAAAGGATTTACACAAGGGTTAGGATAATTTCTTTTGACAAAATTAAAAAAATTGGTGACCAACTGCAAATGGCCAAGTACGCTGTTGAATTATCTAGAGATATCGAAACATTTATATTAGATCTCCAGAGTGGAGAATGAAAAATAAATTTTTCTCTCCTTCAATTTTAACCAAAATTCATACAAATTTAACCAATCTACAATTCCAAATTTAAATATTTAAGATTTCTCGATATTCTTAATCTCTTTCCTTTCCAAATACCTTATCTCCTTTGTGATATTCAGTTTCCTCCGTTTTGCCATAAATCAATGGCATCAAACCCATCATTAAGGAAGAAAATGTCTGAATATATTTATTGTCAAATGATAAATTATTTTCGTTTCGGTGATTTTTCCAACTGTGCGGCTCCTTTGTTGGGGCCTCGACAAGAGCCAAAGCAACAACCAACATTTACAAGTGTTTAAATTTGTCATTTTTATGTTGTTTATGTCTCTTTTTCAATCACCCTCCCTCCCAAACCATACCACAACAGCCACACTCATGTTGGATATCTGGCCATTTTACTTTCCCGTTGTCTGAACGCTTGACTAGATTATTTTATAGTTAATAAATTTATATAAACTATTTAGACTTTCTTAAAAAATATTTCTTCCTCTTCTTTGTAAACATTGTTTCATATTTCATTCCCGAGACAAAGTGCCAGTGCCCGTGCCAGCATGGCCGGCGGGCATTGCTCGAACGTCTGTCTGGCTGCTGCTGCGGCTGCTTGGGTCTCATCCAAATGACTGGGCATTGATGCTTTTCCTTTTAGTGATCTTTGGCATTGCCACATTTACAAGTACTTGACTTTAAGATGTACGGCTGATGTTGTTGTTGTTGTTGTTTTTTGATTTTTTTTTCTAGAGAGTGCTATCTTAATGACTAGTCAATAGAGGGGTGGGAGGAGTGCTTGAAAGGTTAACTACACGAAATATTGACAGAAAAAGTACTAAAGGAAGACATCACGCCAGAACAACCAACAAAATATTGTGTTGTAAATTCCAGTATTTATTGTTGACAGACAAGTCCAGATTTTCGAGAGTGTGGGCGCTGTGGGAATTCCGCAAGAGAGTCTGGCATATGGAGAAATAAATGTGTCATGTGATAGGTTTTGTGGCAGTTCATCAAAAGAGCTTTGAGATATCTCTTTCATCTGGTGATCAAGCTATTTAGGAACAGGGTTAACATTATCGTAAAATATGAGAAGAGTTGATGTGCCCATTGGGACATGGCATGATGAGTGTGAGAGATAAGGTCCACAATTTTAAAATGTTTCACGTTCTGAGTGCGTCTATTCTCACGTCATCTACTTAAGAGCAGCGACATCTAAAGTCAGCTATGATAAAGAAATAGCCTCAGAGGCTATAGAATCCGACGACAGCTACTGTAGAGCAGTGGTCTTTGAGGTAATCAACAGCAGTGACCTTGGAGGCAGCACGATCAAGCTTCGGGCTCTGAGGCTAGCTGCACCATAGTGGGGACATATGAGAACAACTACTCTGCTCTGAGGCAGGAACTCAAAAGTACCCCTTTTAACGCAATCTACTCTACAGTGGAGGTCACTAAAGCCAACTATTCCACACTGAAGGCTTCTGACGTCAGCTATTTAATAGCCGTGACCTCTGACGACAACTACTTTACAAATGGGGCCTCTGAGGCCTGCTACTCCACAGTAGTGGCCTCTAAGGCCATATAATCTTTAGTAAGTGTTTCTGAGGCCAGGTAATCTACAGTAGTGGCATTTGAGACCATCTACTCTACAGTAGTGGCCTCTGAGGCCAACTACCAGCTACTCTGTACTAGTGGCCCCAGGGGCCTCTGAGGTCAGCTAGTCTACAGTAGTGGCCTCAGAGCCCAACCACTCTACAGCAGTGTTAACTGAGGCTAACTACTTTAGAGCAGTGGGCTCCGACTCTACAGTGGTGGCCTCTGAGGTCAGCTACTCTACAGTAGTGGTCTCAGCGGCCAGGTACACTGCAGTAGTGGCCTCAGCGGGCAGGTACTCAACAATCTCTGAAGTCAGCAACTCTACACTCGGGGCCTCTGAGGCCAACCACTCTACAGTAGTGGCAACTGAGGCTAACTACTTTAGAGCAGTGGGCTCCGACTCTACTGTAGCGACCTCTAAGGTCAACTAGTCTATAGTAGTGGCCTCAGAGGCCAACCACTATACAACAGTGGCAACTGAGGCTAACTACTTTAGAGCAGTGTCCTCCGACTCTACAGTAGTGGCCTCAGCGGGCAGGTAATCAACTTGTAGTGGCCTTTGAGACCATCTACTCTACAGTAGTGGCCTCTGAGGTCAACTACCAGCTACTCTGTACTAGTGGCCCCAGGGGCCTCTGAGGTCAGCTAGTCTATAGTAGTGGCCTCAGAGGCCAACCACTGTACAACAGTGGCAACTGAGACTAACTACTTTAGAGCAGTGTCCTCCGACTCTACAGTAGTGGCCTCTGAGGTCAGCTACTCTACAGTAGTGGTCTCAGCGGCCAGTAGTGGCCTCAGCGGGCAGGTACTCAACAATCTCGGAGGTCAGCAGTGGTAACTGAGGCTAACTACTTTAGAGCAGTGGACTCCGCTCTAATGTAGTGGCCTCTGAGGTCAGCTACTCTACTGCATTGGCCTCCAAATCCAGCTACTCTACAGTAGTGACCTTTGAGGTCGGTTAATCTACTGCTGTGGCCACTGATACTATAAGGTTTCTGTTTTGCACCAACTACTTGGTAACACCGACCAAAGGGACCACCTACTTCAAAGCATTGGTCTCTCAGACTAGATCCTCCTAAGTAATACCCTCTGAGGCCTGCTGTTTTAAAATCTAACTTTCTGGCCAAGTTCCCCTCGGTTATGCTACTCCACAGCGTCGGCCCCCGAATTTAGTTGTTCTTAACATTTTCTTTTTTTTTCTACAAAAATATTTTCCTTATTTTTTTAATAAATTGTTTTCTTTTTCTCCATTTCTTTGCAGATGAAAGCCAACTATTCGGTGACTTGAACAAAAAAATTTCCTAAAACCACAAATGACACTTGGACTCTTAGCATTACTAGTAACTGGCCGCCGAAGCAAACAAGTGTCCGGAATCTCATTAGTAAGCAAAACAGGAAACGGTCGCGTCCATTAAATAATAAACGTGAAACGAAGCGAAAAATCCAGAACGTGAAACAGAACAGATAAAAATGAAACATAACAAAGGGCAAAAAGGAAAAGAAATAAAATAAAAATGAAAAATTATTTCAAATGACGACAACCGCAACGAGACTACCAAAGTAAATAATAACCAATCATTTTTTATTTACTCGGGCAATAATAACTAGACACACACAACAATCGGAAAAGTCGTAAGACAAAGTGTGTATATATGTATGTGTGTGTGCTTGTCTTTACTTTGTGTCGTTCGTATGCGTCATAATAAAGCGTACAAAAGTGATTAATAATATTTTATGATCTCAAAGAAAGCCAAAAGAAGAAATAATAAACGAACAGGCAAGTGCTTCGAAACGGAAATAATAACATGTGATTGTGGTCAAAAAGAGTGGCGGATACCATCTAAACCAAGTTTGGCAAGTGCTGACCTCCTCCTTCGCTCGCAAACATCTACGGGAGAAAAATAAACAATTACTTCGTTCGTGTTTTTGTTTCTGCCGACAAACAAAGCTTGAAAAAGTGCAAAAATTGTCGGGTTTTCTTTTGTTTTTCATTTGGCACAATCATCATCTAAACGTTTTTGCCCCGAAGTGGAAACAAGCAATTCTCTCGGAAAACACACACCAAAAGTCTTTGTTTTCCCCCCAAATTTCATTGTAGTGCAATTGCCAAGAAAAAAAAAAAAAAACACAAAACCAAATAAAAAAAATTGCCATACTTAAAAATTACTTAAGACTCGTCGCCAGAAAATTCCCATTCACTTTTGTATATTCCCATTCCGGTCACCCCCCCATCCGCTTCAAAAAGAAACGCCAACGGTGACAGTTTTCTTTTGTATTGTACAGCAACGAAGTACCCAATCGTCATCAGCCAGCCACCGAGCCAACCGGTCTTTGCCCTCCCCATCCAAAACGGGAGCAGCAATATCTTGGGTTTTTTGCGTTCTGCAAAAATCTTCTAGTGGAGTACAACAATTGGTGAAATAGAAAAGTTTAAAAAATGGAATTTCTTAAAAGGAAACATTTTTCATTGTGGATTACGACAACATTTATAATCATCGTGGCCGGTATTACGACAAATGTGAGCCCGGTCCAGGGTCTGCAGGGCGTACCAACATGGATGTAAGTATACCAAGTTTTTGTCATCTCTCCACATTTTTCCCTTCGTTTTTGTCTTTAAATGAAAATTATTATCATTTTGTGTTTCCACGTTTTGTGGCAAGTGTTCCTAGTTGGAAGAAGTATTTGTGTTTCAAACTGTCATATCAAATGTTAAATAATTATTTTGACTTTTATGTGGAAAACGGTACCAAGGAGGTCGGGCGAGAAGATTGAGGATATTAAATTTTAAAGGAAAGCTTTTAAATTATTGTTTTTGTTTTGAATTTTGAGGTGTAGGCGGGAACATCCTGTGGATTAGGGGGCTACAAAGTGACCTTCCGTGGAATGCGACCAAAACCATAGAATAACTGACTTCGTAGGCCTCATCTGTAGTTTTTTTAAGGCACCGAAACTATTGAGCAACTGGCCTTAATGTGTACAATTTCGGAGTAGCTAGCCTCATATGTCATCTCTGTAAAGTAGCTGGACTTAAACTCCTCAACTGTAACGTGGCATGTCCCAGATGACACTATCGTAGCTTTTATCGTCTTGGATTTTCAGAACTCAGAGGCCACTACTGACGAGGTTCTGTGCATAGAGACTTCTGTTGTACAGTAGCTGGCTTTCGGGTCCACTGCTCTGGAATAGCTATCTTCAGAGGCCTCTACTGTGGCCCTACTGGTCTTAGAACCAACTGCTGTAGTAGCCGTTACAGAAATTATATGGCATCAGAGACCTTTACCTAGCTGACCCTAGAGGTCTTCTATGAGAAGTCTTTTTCTTCTTCTATGAGAAGAACTTCTGGTCTTCAATTATAATGATAATACCTTTCAGTTTTTCTATGAGTAGACCTTGAAGTAGCTACCCTTCTGGTCTTCAATAAGAAGATCTTCAGTTCTTCCATGATAAGAACTTTCAGCTTTTCTATGAGTAGACATTGAGGTAGCTCTCCTCAAATATCTTTTATCTGGCATCAGAGTCCTCTACTGAGGGGTTCAAAGCCTCAGAGGACTATACGGTGGATTAGCTGACCTTAGAAGCATCTGCTGTGGAGTAGCGGGGCTAGAGGCCTCTATAGAGGCCTTAAATATGTATTAGCTGGCATCAAATGCCTCTACCGTGGAGTAAATGACGTCAAAGGTCATTGCTATGGAATTGTTGACGCCAGAGGTCACTATTGTAGAAGGTCCCAGCTGTCACTATGGAGTACCTGCCCTCAGAGGCCACTAATACAGCGTAGATGGCCTGAGAGGCCTCTGCTGTGGAGTAGCTAATGCCAGAGCTCTTTACTGTGAAGTAGCTGACCTCAAATATTTCTTCTGTAGAGCTGCTGGCCTCAGAGCTCACAACTGTCGAGTAGCTAGCCTGAGAGGCCACTACTGTAGAGTAGCTGGCCTCAGAGAACCCTAGAGTAGAGTACCGGTCTCAGAGGCGACCACTGTAGAGTTGCTGGCCTAAGAGGCCACGACTGTAGAGAAGCTGGCTTTAGAGGCCACGACTGTATATTAGCTGGCCCAAGAGCTCTTTACTGTGAAGTAGCTAAGCTCAATGATTTCTTGTGTAGAGCAGCTTGCCTCAGAGCTCACTACTGTCGAGTAGCTAGCCTGAGAGGTCACTACTGTCGAGTAGCTGGCTTCAGTGTTTCCTAGAGTAGAGTACCTGTATCAGAGTTTCCTAGAATAGTGTACTGGTCTCAGAGGACCCTAGAGTAGAGTACTGGCCTCAGAGGTTACTACTGTAGAGTAACTAGCCTAGGAGGCCACTACTGTATAGAAGCTGGCTTCAGAGGCCACGACTGTAGAGTAGCTGACCTCAGTGGCCACTACTATTGAATGGCTGGGTCAGAGGCCAGTAGCTGACCCCAGAGATCTTTATTGTGAAGTGGTTGCCCTCAAAGGCATTTTCTATGGATTATCTGGAATCAGAGGCCTTTACTTAGGAGAATATAGATTTAGAGGACCTTACGGTGCTGTAGAATGGTAGACTTCAATGCCTTTACTTTACTCAGCCGTAACTGATATAGAAATGCCGCTCCCAGTAGTACCCGCCTTCAATGGCATTTTCTATGGATTATCTAAAATCAGGGCTTTTACTTAGGAGAATATAGATTCAGAGGACCTTACGGAGGATCAACTGACCTCGGAAGCCACTGCTGTAGAGTGGTAGACGTCAAAGGCCTTTACTTTACTCGGCCGTAACTGATATAGAAATGCCGCTCCCAGCAGTAGCTGCCCTCAAGGGCATTTTCTGTGGATTATCTGGAATCAGAGACCTTTAGTTAGGAGAATATAGATTCAGAGGACCTTACGGTGGATCAACTGACCTGGGAAGCAACTGCTGTAGAATGGTAGACGTCAAAGGCCTTTACTTTACTCGGCCGTAACTGGTATAGAAATGCCGCTCCCAGCAGTATCTGCTTTCAAGATGTCGCTCTCAGCAGTAACTGTTGTAGGGATACCACTCTTAGTAATCACTACTGTAAAGTTGTTGCTCTCGAAGGCTACTTCTGTAGTTTGACGGCTTTCAGATGTCTCTACGTTGGGATGTCTTAAGAGTCATTGTTCTGTTCTAAAAGGCATCCATTGTAGAGTGACAGTTCCCTGAGTTCTATGTAGGGAACCGAAGGCCTCCACTGTGTAGTCCTTGGTCTCAGGTGCCAAAATAGTGGAGTTTATCGTTTCAGAGGCCAATACAGCTGAGTAGCTGGCCCCTTTTTAATTTCATTTCTCATTATTGTGTTTTCTCTCTCCTTCTCTCTCTCTCTTTCTTTCAAAATTCTGCTAATTGACATTTTCATCAATAGGCATCAAATTAAGAAAACAGGAAAAAATAGAGTACGTATTTTTCTTTCATTTGCATTGTTAAAAAACCAAATTGAGGGTACCTTGATTTTGAAAACAATAAATACAAGATTGTCTCAATTGCTCATACCTTTCAGAAGGTAAGTCATCGTCTATTGCCCGTTTGCAAAACATTTGTGTATACGTATATCATTGTTTGATGGCATTGGAGCAACATTTTCCATTCATTGAAGGTAAAATCACTCGAATACACTCAAGAAAAAATGTTGGTAAAACATCAAATATAAAAAAACTATTGAGATTCTAGGAAAAGACAATTTTTAATTTTAACGGACTCTATGTTTGCCGAAGGTAGCTGAACGAAAATTCTATATGAAAATTTTTGTTAAATTAAAAACGATATCCCCATAAAAAATTCCTCTTTATAAATATCGACCTTATGAACAAACTGTTTTGTTAGATCTTCTATCAAATTTTCCAAACAAAATTTGAATATTCAGGAAAAACTAAATTTCACAAGATTTTGAAAATATTCCATGCACATTTTTTTCTCAGTGTTAAATGTTGTTTTGGCCCAGATGTTTGTTCCACATATGTACATACCTCTGGAAGGTATCATTGCAACTTTTGTGCCAATCAATAGAATTTCAGGAACTAAGCTATTGAACAGGCCAAACAAACCGAACTTATGTCGGATATACGAAGTATGTACTTCAACTGTTTCGAAAACATAGCAGTTCATTGCATGTTTTACCTTTCTATTGGAATGGTCGGAAAATGGGGAGAAAAAAAAAAGAAAAAGTGCATTTTTCTTTTCCAGTTTAGAATTGCCCAGCATTCAGAGTTAATTTCGATTTCGATTGCCAAGGTATTGTAGACATGGCCATGGGCCAGTTGGTTGTGTTTGAAATTTTTGTCGATTGAAAACCTGAAGTTTACAGGAATTGTTTTCAAGGAATGGCTGTTTTCTCTTTTTTCCCGGTGATTGGTGTGCTCTTGGTGTTGTTGTCTTACCTCATGTAGTGTGATTAAAAGTCTGGACTTGCATCGACACAATATGATGTTATGCTGTTTGCTGGCCTGCTGTCCTCTCCCCCTTTTTCCGGAGCGCAGCAATGAACGTATGAATGAATGCCTGATATGATTAATTGTAACTGGTTCAATTTAAATTTGAAACAACATGAGGCAATCTCATGCAGAGCTACGAGTATCTGGTACGCCATGCCATGAAATTTGACGATAGATATTTGGGTTGTTTTGGAGAGAAGATTTTGAGGAAATCTAATATTTCGAACAGCAACAACTCTCGGCATGAACTTTCCCCCCCAAAAGGAACGAGAAGAAGTGAGATGGGAAAGAGGAGCCCATGTGAGGAGAGGAGTTTTGTTTTGACTTATTTTTCCACATATCATGTAGCGTTGTTGTTTTTGTTTATTACATTTTGATGTTATTCAAATAAACAAATCGTATGGATTTATTGGCTATTGTGGCAGCTTTATAGTTTAGTTAGAGGTTTTCCTCCTGCCATGTTGTCCTCCTTACCAACTCTCGTATTGGATGCCTTCTACATGGCACTCGAGAAGACAAATAGATGGTCTTTTGTGTCGATGTATATATGAATGTGTGCTCGATTGATACTAAGTTATTTATGAAGTGAAAATATCAGCCAGTAAATGCTCAAACAGCATCATCAACAAAAAGCCAAACAAAGAAAGAAAACAGTCAGCACCCATACGGATACCGGATGCAGTTTAAAGATGAAGAAGAAGAAGAAGAAAAAAATGATTGATCACAGAGGAAATGATGTGGTAATCTAAGAAGGGCTTAACATCCACATGGGATGTATATTGTGTTATACTTACAGATGCTGAAAGAAGCGAAGGTGGGTGGGGCGGATGAAATAGAAACCATATGATGATTGTTATGGTTAAAAAATTAATAATGGCTATGGTTTTTTGCCTTTCATAGATGCGGAATTATAAATTGCTGGGAAACATCGAGAAAATAGTGTTTTAGTGTTGGCTTTAAAGTATTGGGTGTTACTTGAATACACATGGAGGAAACACAGGGGGCTTGGGTAAAAGAAGTAGCTTTTGAAGAATATTACTTTAAATTCTCTTAAAGCCATATATTACTATAAAATTGACCTCTCTGGTCAGCTATACTCTTGGAATGGCCTCTGAGACCAGCAACTCTGCATTAAGTGTTTCTGCCACTGACAGTTTTTTTTTTCTCTAAAACCAACTATTCTACATCAGAGGCATCTGTAATAGTTACTCTGCAGCAACGGCATCTGATACCAACAACAATCTGAGACAAGCTACACTAAGGTAAGCTAAACAGCGGCCTGTGGTGTCAGTTACTCTATAGAAATAATCTCAGAGCCCCTTTACTATACATCAGTGACTTCTGAGGCCCGCTATAATATGGCAGCGGCATTTGAGGCCAATAATTCTACAGCAGCCACTTCTGAGGAAAAATGCTTTACAGCAGTGGCATTTGAGGCCAGCTTCTTTTTATCAATGTCCTCTTAAGCTACTCTGCAGCTGCGGCCTATGGGAACAGCTATTCTACATCAGCGGCATTTGAGCCTAGATTTTGCTATCAGCAGCAGCCACCTCTGAAGAAGACTACTCTACAGCGGTGGCCTCTGAGGCCAGTTTCTTTTCAGCAGTGTCCAATCTTCAGCTTCTCTTCAGTAGCGCGTTCTGGAACCATCTTCTGTTTAATAGTGGCTTCTCGGGCCAGCTACCCAACGACAGCAACATCTGATGAGAACGAAACTACATCAGTGGCCTCAGAAACCAGCTTCTCTTCAGTAGTGGTCTCAGAGTCTATCTACTATACAGTGGTTACACCTGAAACTAGCTTATCTTTGGTGGTGGCCTCTGATCCCAGTAGCGCGCTCTGGGGGCAGCTTCTCTTTAGTAGTGGATTATGAAACCAGCTACATAACAGCACTAACACCTGAGGATAATTAACCTACAGGAGTGGCCTCTAAACTCATCTACTTTATAGAAGCGGCCCCTGAGGCCAGGTATACTACGGCAGCGGTATTTGAGGCCAGTTACTCTACAGCTGCGGCCTCTAGAGTCAGTTAGGCTGAAGTAGCGGCTATTGAGCCAGATGCTTTCTCGTGGTTACATTTGGCACCAGGCACTTTTCACTAGTGGTCTCTGAGGCCGGCTACACTACAACAGCTACTCTACAGCAGTAGCATCTGAGACCAGCTACTAACAGCAGTGACTTCAGGGGCAAGCTACGCTATAGCAACGGCCTCTAGGGTCCAGCAACACTTCAACAGTGGCATCTGGGAGACATAGACATATATTCAGTGGTGACCTTAAGGGACAACTGTTCTTCAGATCAAGTTAAAAAGTATCAGTCCGTCTTGTCGACAGATTTATACACTCAGCCTATATCAGTTTATATGCTTATTCAACATGTTGACACCTATGGATGAGATACCGAAGAAGTTAAGCAATATCAGACACTTCTCATCTAGGTCGATATCTATGTTTTCCCATCTGTGTTAGTAAAAATATTGGGATATGTGAAAACTGAAGAAAATCGAATGGTTATTTCACATTTTAAGAGAGATATAAGTTTTCAAAATTTCAACCCCTTGTGGGGGAGGTACATGATGGAATGGTGTTGATAGAAATATTGAGATGTGATAAGTTTGAAAAGAATCGGATGCTTATTTCCCTATCTATGTGCTTCACGGTTGTTCAAAATGTTGGCCCCTTTGTGGGGGAGGTACCAGAAAGAGTTGTCCAATATATCCCATCTACACAACAAATCTTGAGTTAGTAAAAATATTGGTATGTGTGAAATTTGGGGAGAAGCCAGTATCTGCTTAGGCATTTTATGAGAGATATAATTATTCAAAGTCTTGTGACCCCTTTGTGGGGGAGGTCCCAGAAAGAGTGGTCCGATATATCCCATTTTTATATCCCATAATTGGGATATGAGATGAGAATTGGGTGATTGTCCCTTTTCGCACCTGCTGTAGCACTAACAAAAAATATTAGGATTTGCAAAGATTGCACCAAATTAAATGATTTTTTCATGTGAAAATTTTGACTTTATGTGATTGAGGTACCAATAGAAGTGGATCAATACTGTTCACCTCCGAATATGTTCATCTCCGATCTACGTTTGACAATAAAATGACGATGTACCAAGTATGGATCAAATAAGATGCTCCCCAGCCGGAGAGACAGGCACCTCTGGATCGGCTTCAAATATCCTGAAACGGATTCGGTTCAAAGGGATCTAGGGTCTAACACCGTTAATTCTGTGAGGCACGTATTAGTCATATCAATTGATATATACTCTTTGAGCCATATGGCTTAGAGAATAAAAAGTCTCTTTTAACCTTCAAACAATATGGTGTGTTTGGAGGACCTCTGATAGGTTTGGAATACCTAGGAACGTACTAATGCCCAAAATTTTTAAACGACATTTTCTCTTAGAAATTTTTATATCAAGATTCTCTCTGGAAAATTCAAAAAAAAAAAAAAAAATACCGATACAAAACCTATAACAAAAATTATCGCTGATCATGTTCAACATGTGATAACATTGTTTCTTATTTCCTAACCCTGAAACATACATCTTTATCTCATTTCACAAGATTTCTATCGGAAGATATAATATTTGTAACATATTTATTATTTATTTAATACCGATTGTCTGTTTCAAACTCAAACGCTATTAGTTAAACAACAAATGAGCAAACATGGCCTTTGCTCTACCTGGCGCGCTGCTATCCAATTAAATGCACACGAATTGTTGTAGATGGCATTCCGATGGCTTTATCTTAATTAGTTGTTGTCGAACAGAACACAATTTTCCAATTAGTAAAAATTTCTTTGGTTAAAGATTTTCCTCATTTGGTAGGATTACAACCCAATGGCTTGTTGCATGCAACAAATTTTATTTGGTGTAATTTGTTTATTCTGGACTTTCTAATACATTTCGTTTTATCCATCTTATCTTTGACCATAAATTGTAGTGTGATGTTTTTGGGAGCTATGACACAAAACAATAGTCAATTTCGGATTTGGAATACCGGCTATCCATGGCAACACTATCTACCAAACGACGATATTCTAAATTTACATATTTCCAATGAATACGATTTTCATTTCGTGCGGCATG